>NC_052149.1:170514382-170829692 GCF_902713615.1 Scyliorhinus canicula
GGCTAGGCCAGAATTTGTTGCCCATCCCTAATTGCCCTTGAGAAGTTGGTCATGAGTTGCCTTCTTGAACCGTTGCAGTCCATGTGTTGTAGGTGTACCCACTGTGCTATTAGGGAGGGAGTTCCAGGATTTTGACCCAACAACAGGAACAGCAATATATTTCCAAGTCAGGATGGTGAGCAACTTGGAAGAGAACTTTCAGGTGATTTCCATGTATCTGCTGCTCTTGGCGTTCTAGATCGTAGCGGTTGTGGGTTAGGAAGGAGCTGCCGAAGGGGTCTTGGTGGGTTCCTGCAGTGCATCTTGTAGATGGTACACACTGCTACAACTGTGCATTGGTGGTGGAGAGAGTGAATATTTGTGGAAGGCATGTCAATCAGGCAGGCTGCTTTGTCCTGGATGGTGTTGAGCTACTTGAGTGTTTTTGGAGCTGCACTCACCCAGGGACATGGAGAGTATTCCATCACACTCCAGACTTGTGCCTCATAGAAGGTGGATAGGCATTGGTGAGTCACTTGCTGCAGGATTCCTAGGCCCTGACCTGCTCTTGTAACTAAATATTTATATGGCTAGTCCAGTTCAGATTCTAGTCAATGGTATCCCCCAAGATGTTGATAGTGGGGGATTAAGTGATGGTGATGCCATTGAGTATCAAAGGGTGATGGTATGATTCTCTCTTATTGGAGAGGGCACTTGTGTGAATCATAGAAGCACTACAATGCAGAAGGAGTCCATTGAGTCTGCACCGACCCTCTGAAAGAGCACCCTAACCAGGCTCCCGCCCTGTCTCTGCAACCCCACCTAGCCACATATGCTTGGATGCTGAGGGCAATTTAGCATGGCCAACCACATAACCTGCACAGCTTTGGATTGTGGTCGGAAACCGGAACACCCCGAGGAAACCCACACAGGGGAGGATGTGCAAACTGCACACAGTCACCCAATGCTGGAATTGAACCCAGATCCCTGGCACTGTGAGGCAGCAGTGCTAACCACTGTGCCCCGTGCCATCCTGTGGCGTGAATGTTACTTACGACTTATCAGCCCAAGCGTGGACATTGTCCAGCTCTTGCTGCATTTTTTAAACTCTTCTCCCCTTCCTCAGACCTTGATAGTATGTACAGCCCAGAAACAAGCCATAGGCTCTGCTCAAACCTCCTGCCACCGTATCTAATCTGATCAGTAAAATCTTTATTCTTTTCTCCCTCATTTACCAGGCTTACCCTGAAATTAATTCCCATTTTAGTTTTGAAATAAAACCCTTCTCCCACAGTGACACTGTCCATGAAGCAAAAAACTATGAAAAAGAGAAGTCATAGAGTAAAAATAGAAATACTATTTTAAGCTTTACGTGACTTTGTTCCTCTTAAACTTTTATTTCACTGTGCTATGTGACTCTTTGGGTGAAATTTAATCCTCCCCTCGGAGGCAGGCTGGGAGGTGGGGAATATACTGGAAATAGAGAATACCCGGATCTGCCTGATTAAGTTCTAGTTTTCCTTACATAGAATTACTTTGAAATTACTGGATGAAACAGACCATTCAGACCCATCCTATCTATGAGATATTCCCAATCTCATATACTCATTCCCATATCCCTTTTTGTTCATCTTTCCTTCATCCACCAATCCAGCCTATTATCAAAGTTGACATGGTTTCTGTTTAAATCACTAACCTTACAGCTTCACAATCGTCTGGGTGAAGAATGTTTCTCAGGCTGCATCTTTTCCCTTTAATCTTATATTTGTAGGACTGTGTTTTAAACCTCCAACCTGTAAAATATTCAGTTTCAAACTATTTGGTCCTGTTCTTACATAGTTCCAAACACACCTGTTGTTGGTCATGAGACACATCAACTCCATACTTCCAGAATGTCTTTATCTACTGCAATTCACACACTGCTACAAAGGTCCACAGCAGATCCTACCTCTTTGTCTCAATGCTCATCTGCTGGAGCACCTCAATAACAAGGACTCCTAGATCAGATTCCTATTCATTGACTACAGCTCTGCCTTGAACACCATAATCCCAGCCAAGCTCATGTCAAAGTTCCAAAACCTAGGATTTGTCTCTTCCCTCTTCAACTGGATCCTCAACTTCCTAATCCATAGACCACAATCAGTGAGGATAAACAATTACACCTCCTCCACGATAGTCCTCAATACCGGGGCCCTGCAATGCTGTATACTTAGCCCCATACGATACACGACTGTGTGGCAAATTTCGGCTCCAACTTCATCTACAAATTTGCTGATGACACGAGCGTAGTGGGTCGGATCGCAAACAATGATGAGTCGGAGTACAGAGAGGAGGTAGAGAACCTAGTGGCATGATGTAACAACAACAATCTCGCCCTCAATGTCAGCAGAGAAACTACAGCGAGTCATGAACACAGCCATCACGCGAACCTGCTTCCCATCCATTGACTCTGTGTTTTCCTAACCACAGTTTTCTTTACAAGGCTGTCTCTTTCTTTTCTCATGCTTCCTGAAGAGAATAGCTGTGGGGGCAGCCCCATACATACAGGCTTCTATACTTTAAAGGGCAATAAATCGATAGTGAGGAAATCACTTCAAAAGGTTTCCACTGCTTTAAAGGGACTACTTTTATCTTCACCTCACAGACTTTTAAACTTGGTAGGTTTTTAAAGGGCTTAGGTACAGATGGGATCACTTTCACTTTATTATGAGGGGTCGCTGAGGCCCCATCCACCCCATTTCAGGCCATTCGACACCGCCTTTTGTGCTCCATCCTTCACCCTCCCAAAAACCTCTGGAGGCCCCCTCATCTCATCTTTCAGGGGCATCTATCCCCTCAGGCCGTGATCCATGGCAGTGCCATCCTGGCAGCTGGGCACCCATGCACTGCTGCCCTGACACCCTGGCACTTTGGCAGTGTCAGAGTGGCAGTGCCAAGGTGCCAGCTTGGCAGTGCAAAGGTGTCTGGGTGTCAGGGGGAGAGCCAGAGTGGTACCCTGCCCTGTCCCTGACAACCCAAGGGCCGCCAGTGACCTGGGAGACCCTCCAAGTGCTCTGTTCCGCCTGCTTCCTGTTTGTGTGGACCAACATTAATTGTCGCTCGCAGGGCCTCTCGCTGATGAGCTAGTTTGATCCCAGAAGGCAGTTGAATACTGTTGAGATTGGCCTTTAAGTGGTGATTAGTGGGTTCTAGTAACCCAGGCGAGTTCTGGAATCCGCCAACGGGAGCCAGCCGGTTCGATCGCACACCACTTGGCACCTATCGAGCTTGTGCGATCGACCTGGCTTGCACAGATTTTTGCCAGAAGCAACAAAGCTGTTAAATCTCACCGTACATTTGCTGTAGCAGCAAGTGGCACATGGCTTCATGGCAGTTAAGTGGCTACATTACAGAAGGAGGCCATTCAGCTCACCTTGCAGTCTCTGCAAAAAAAGCCATGTCAGAATGTGTCTCAATCCACCACACTCTCAGGCAGTCTATTTGAGACTCTAGCCACACCCTTGAAAAATATTTTCCTCATGTCACCATTAGATCTTTTGTGGATGCAATTTTAATGCTTAGCAATTCAATAACAATGATGAGAAGTTCATTTACTCCATGGCTGTTTAATTCGAAAGGTTTTGGATTAGGACCGAATAATAGGTCCCACGACTGATTTATTTTCTCCTCAGCAAAATGCCGTGAACTTGAAGACAAATCATTTTCTGGGTGTGATAATTTCATCATTGTTGTGTAATACAAGGTTGAAGATGAGAAAAAAGGTATCCTATATTGTACAGTATCCTATATTGTACAGAAAAAGAACAATACTAGGTCTGTTTCACCTTGCCGGATTTTGCTTAATAATAGTAAAAATGCAGAATTGATTGAAGGAGAAGGTACTGTGACAAATTTGCCACACTGCATAGTCTTATGGTTATAGTCAAAATATTAACCACTTCTTTTACAGCAGTTAAGCTGCGATTGGTTCACATTGTGGAAGCACTCACCACAGCAAAGGGATGTATTCGTTTACTGCAGAATCATTTCTCTTCCAGTTTTGGAAAAGCCACATGTATTTTTAGTCACTTAAATACTTTACAGTTTTTGTTATGATTGAAATGATAACAATCTTGAACAACACTGATGAACCTCCAAGGTGATCACGGTGGGTCTTGAGTTGAAATGCTAGTTCAACCCACATTTAGCACAAGGTGCTATTTTGGGTAAGGAGCTGAAGCTTGTGTTGGGAATAGCCACCCAGAGGATCATTAGGGGGCTGATAATTACTGAGATTGCCTGCGAGCACTCATTCGAGGCTGGGTAGCATTTTGGTGGATAACAATTGACCTAGTGCTCCCCTCCCTTCCTCTTGTGACCAGTTTGCTGGGAGCAAACAAGTCATTGCTGAGGATTTTGAGTACAATTTAAATGTATATTACCATCTATGTTCATAGATGTCCCAGAGAGTTTCTGGGACATTTATTCCTAAAATTCTCTGAGGGCTTTACTTAAAAAGAGTAAGTGCTATTCTACCTTGTCGGAGTCACCAGAAAAAGGGTCACACGCAACTTGTCAATGAAAGGAATGGGAGGAGGAGGTGCAGCCAGTCAGAGAACCACCCGTTGTTGTGGAGTGATGACAGATGGGTGAGAGGTGGACTTCCTCTCCCTGTGGGCACCAGGACCTTCACTGCCTCATCAGAGAACCTGTATGTGTGCCTTCTTCCTCGGCACCTGATCCAACATGTTGTTGCATGTCAGTGAGTGAGCACATTACACTCTCTCAGTGGAAGTGGTGTGTGGAACTCATATGTACTGCCCGACAAAAATTGCTTCTAATCAGCGCTTTGAGTGCTAAATCTGCAGGTGTCTGTTTTAACACCTCCAGGCAAGTTCACATTATGGTAACCAGCAATTAGATCCAAAATTACATGCTAAAAGATGGCTTTCAATGGGTGTGTCCATTTAGGACCTGTTTTAGCCCTATCACCAAAATAACACCACAAAATAGGTTCTCTTTGTACTTTTCCCTTAGTTCTATTCTAACTTGCCTAAAGCTAGCTGTTTTGTTCTAACGTAGCTTATATATGTATTTCTTTGAATTTAGAAAAGCACATTTATGAAGATAGTAAAAAAGTAGTTTTAACTGTACACTGCTCTGAAATGTTAGTCTGCTGGAAATGTGAATAATCCTATTCAGTGATGTTGAGAAACAACATAATTACTTGTTAAGATTTGGACTCTCTGCCCACAATTTGGCTTCTGCTTGTTGCAAAAAGGCAATTGGGATTAATGGACTAAATCTGCAACTAACTAAAACTGGTGTCATGGGTAGAATTTTACATGGGGGGCGGGTCAAGTAGCAAAGGCAAAGGTCCTGGGCAACTCCTTGACACACTCCTGGGGTTTCCCAACAGTGGATTGTGTTATATTACCATTTGTGGTAATATGTTATATTATTCGTCCTTTCTTCTAGAATGATCCGATGTGTTGTGACAAAGAAATTCACCAACTAAAGATTGAAACAAAACTGACTTATTATCACACTATTAGTTAAATGAAGTTTGCACACTCTACTGAGCTATAGAAAATAATTCAGTAATATTGAATCTGTCTTGCAGTACTCAATGATCTAAATAGTCACTAACTGCACAATGATCTCACCTGGTGTTAACTCTTCTAATCTAATCTTCTTCTTATGCTTCACCATGCTTTCTCCTTATGCTACTCCCAGAATTCCCTCAGGGTCTGACTGAAATACAGAGAAGTGGTGGCACCTTCTAGTGTTTGATTTACACCGAGATGCAAATATTAACCCTTCACGAACCTGACTATATACATATCATTACAGGTTGCAAGGTGGATCAGCTGCCTACGCCAGCAAGGACAGCCAATTTGCATAATTAAAGGTTCCTAGAAGGGCCAGCTTCCTGGAGTCAGTCTCCCTGTGACAGTCAGGGAGACCATTGGAGTCAGAGGATGACGCAGACAGAAAAGACAGATCCCGCGGCCCGGGGGAAATTTGTGGTGCAATCAGTGGAGACTTCCCCCTCAGCCATATTGAATTTTAATTTGTACTTACTTTCACGAGGACTCATCCATTTTGAAGAGCACCTGTGTCCCACGCCTAAATATGGGCGCACGGTAGCACAGTGGTTAGCACTGTTGCATCACTGTGCCAGCGTCCCAGGTTCGATTCATGGCTTGGGTCACTGTCTGTGTGGTCTGCATGGTCTCCCTGTGTCTGCATGGGTTTCCTCTGGGTGCTCCGGTTTCCTCCCAGAAGTCCCGAAAGACATGCTGTTAGGTAATTTGGACATTCTGAATTCTCCCTCTGTGTACCTGAACAGGCACCGGAATGTGGCAATTATGGGCTTTTCACAATAACTTCATTGCAATATTAATGTAAGCCTACTTGTGACACTAATAAAGATTATTATTAATTGAGTGGAATTAAAATTAGAACATAGAACATACAGTGCAGAAGGAGGCCATTCGGTCCATCAAGTCTGCACCGATCCACTTAAGCCTTCAGTTCCACCCTATCCCTATAACCCAATAACCCCTCCGAACCTTTTTGGTCACTAAGGGCAATTTATCATGGCCAGTCCATCTAACCTGCACATCGTTGGACTGTGGGAGGAAAACGGAGCACCCGGAGGAAACCCACGCAGACACTGGGAGAACGTGCAGACTCCACACAGACAGTGACCCAGTGGGGAATCGAACCTGGGATCCTGGCGCTGTTAAGCCACAGTGCTACCCACTTGTGCTACCGTGCTGCCCTTGAGCCAGGGAATTGAGCCAGAGATTTCTACACAAACAGCACAGTGGGCTAAACCACTGGCTTGTAATGTAGAACAAGGCCAGCAGCACGGCTTCAATTCCCATACTAGCCTCCCCGAACAAGCGCCGGAATGTGGAGAGTAGGGGCTTTTCACAGTAACTTCATTGGAGCCTACTTGTGGCAATAAGTGATTATTATTATCATGCGTGAGTGATTGGAGTTGAGCAATTTGAACTTTTAATCATAAGTGCGAATGTTAAATGCATTGAACTTCATAGCAGGGAAGACAATATACTGAGTCACATCTCAGCTGCTTTTAAGAAACATTGGAAGTTTTCATTTGTGTTTTATGTTCTCCATAAACATATATGTAACTTCATTAAGCAATCGCTGACATCCTGTGCAATTGCTTACAGTTATTCTGGCATTCAGCCACATTTGTGAAATTGTGAAATGGTCCTGTACTTATTCATTTCAGACTCCATGCCTAAATGACACCTCCTGATGCCAATTAAAGGCTAATTAGTGAAGAAAGTTTTTGTGCATTGGCAGCCTGAAGTTGGTAAATTCCTCGAGCAGAGGTCAGGTTACCATGGATCAATGACCAGTTGTCTGTCTTTTAAACACTTTGAGCTTTTACTACTGAGTGGGAACGTAGCAACATGAGTGACATGCCTGTCCAAGATATAATGGCCAGGACTCCGGTCCTTGCCGCTTGCTGACCTCATGACCAAAATAGCTGAAACATGGGTGTGAAGCAGCTGTCCAACTGATAAAATAATACCAGTCAGAGGCAACCACCCAGACATATCTTTTGAGCTTTGCTCCTGTAATTAATAAAATCAAGAAATTATGAAATATTATATTGATGTATGCTTACATTCAAGTTTTAATTATTTCACTGGTCATCTTTGTCAGCAAGTTAAGACCAGGAAACAAGAATGTCGCCAACCTGCTGCTAAAACTGTTGACAACTGTCCTTGCATCCTCATCTGGGCCATAAATTGCTATATTAGTTACTTGAACTATTTGCTAGGGTTGAATTTTCTCTATCCACGGTACAGGTCAGTGGATGGTATGCCAAACAGCCATTAAGTTTTCAGCTGCAAGAAAGTGATTGGAATGATTAATCTCAATGTCAGTTGAATTATTCTCTCGTAACTTTCCTAATTGGAGCAGAATGTGCGAGGACAAATGGCTCGCGATGGGTGGAAAATAAACTCTTCGTTCTTTTTCATAAAAATCAGGAGCTGCCACTCAGTAAGCAGCTATGATACTACAAATTTTTTGAAGAAACTGTTCTGAAGGTGACATTTAAAGAGGTTTGGACTGAGGTTTGCAGACTCTTTCAAAATGGCTCCAAGCTGCCGGACAGAGTTTTGGATTTCAGACTAGATCTCCTCGTCTGTCAGGACAAAAAACTACCTTTCATTTAATTATAGTTCACTGTACAAAAGCCCCAGATGGGGGAATGGCTATTTTGAAGTGGTGGTGCCTTAGTTTGGAAATGACTTGACATGTTGTACAGGTCACATGATAACAATGGCCACCTTCGTTTATCTGCAAAGAAAAAGGGGCAGAAAGTGACAGATCCACAGAGAATCATCTTGAAGCAGCTTCAACCCAAGGAGGGACAGTCCAAGGCATCCAGAAACCACAGAATCCCTACAGTGCAGAAAGAAGCCATTCAGCCCATCAAGTCTGCACTGACCCTTTCAAAGAGCATCCCACCTAGGCCCTATTGCCGTAACACCCACCTAACCTGCACACCTTGGGTACTAAGGGACAGTTTTAACATGGTCAGTCCACCTAACCTGCACATATTTGGACTATGGGAGGAACCGGAGCACCTGGTGGAAACCCATGTAGACACAGGGAGAAAGTGCAAACTCCACACAGTCACCCAGGTCCCTGGTGCTGTGAGGCAGCAGTGCTAACCACTGTGCCACCATGCCATCCTGGCTTCTGCTGTAAGGAACTAGGCAGTTTGAAAAAAACGCACTTGCAGAACCAGAAGTTAAGAACCTTCTTTCCTCCCTGTAAACTCTGATTCCACCTACTAAGCTCACTTGTTAAATCAACGTATGGCGATTCAACATTGGAAGCCATCACAGCTGCAGAGACAACTCTACAACCTCAAGACCTTCACACCACAAAATGCGGTATCTCGACTTCAAACATTTCAGGGTCTTCACTAAACAATTGGAGAAACTGAACTGATCCAATTTTTATAAGTTTTTTAAATCTCCCTGTGTAACTAATCTTTGTGGTAACTAATCTTTGGGGGTATGTGTTAGTGTTTATCTTTTCTTAGATTACTTCACACTACTGCTCCAGAATTTACCTAGCATTTTCCTTTTTAAGTAAAAAAGGTTTTGCTGCTGGGTTATTGTAAATGGATTTTCAATTTTCAGGCGAGGTTCTTCGACCTCACCCGTTCGCATCCTGTCCATGGCGATCTTGCAGGGGGTGCGAGCGAAGAGTCCAGCCCACATGGGTATGAAAATGTACACACATACAAATATATTGTTCACAGGCGACATGAGCAAACACCTTTTAAAACATTTTTTTAGAGTAGCGGATTCATTTTTTCCAATTAAGGGGCAATTTAGCGTGGCCAATCTGCCTAGCCTGTGTTGTGGGGGCGAAATCCATGTAAACACGGGGAATAAGCAAACACCTTTTAAAGCACCCATCACACTGCCTTAACAAAGTTTTAAAATAAAATGTAAAGATGGCATTGTACCCCTGAATTTTCAGAGACCTTGTAGCTTGTAATGACAGAAGATGCGGGCTACTGTACTACTTTTCCTCTCTTTTGAAACAGCACTTCCTCTCTCTTTAACCCCGATTTTGACCTAAAGTTCTCTTTTGTATCATGCATGAGTTTTTGAACATTGTATGGTCAGTAATTTGCAGAAAACGTTGACTGTTACGTTGTGCAATTTCCATTTTTGCAAAGTAATGATCGCTTGTGGGTAAGCATATTCTCAGTTGTGAATTAAACTAGCAGTTTTGTTAGGAATGTGAAAAGACCTTTCTTCCATGAATTCTATTTGCATGTATTACTTAGAATAACACGATTGGAATGTGGTTCAAATATAGAATACATTACCAGGTTGAGATGACCTTTGTAAATTATTCAAGCTTCATTTTAACAAAGGGCAAGACTCTTTGGTTGTTCCGCGATGTGTTTCTGGGGGCGGGAGGTATCTGTCGTTGTCCGGCAGCGGGATCATCTCGTCCTGCCACTGTCAATGGGAACGGGATACCCACGGCGGGTTGCTCCGTCTGTGGGACTAGAAGTTCCTATCGGCGTGATCTCACCTAAAGTATAATGCCATTTCAATCCTTTGAAGTGGTGCTTTATTAATAATACATTGATCCCAACTTCCTGCCTGTTGCGGTAAAGTTTGGATAATTTCTGTTCGGTTTTGCACCGTTTAATTTTGACCCGAGAACAGTAGATGCAACTAACAACTTTTGAACGTTTTTTTAAAAAAGTTAATAAGAAACTGACCACTGTATCCAAATATAACTAGCAAATAATTCTGTATACTTTAAAAGTCATGGGGCTGGATTCTCCCTTTCTGGCACTAAGTGTTGACGGCGATGCAAAATTTGTGGAGTTCCACAACAGCAAAACTGCCGCCGCACATGGACTAGCTACCATTAAGGGCTAGCACCAGCGCCACGTGGAACACAATCAATCCTAATGAGAAATGATGCTGGATTCGCCTGTTTCATGATTGACACTCAGGAGGCTGATAAGCTGCAGCCACAAACACACTGCACTCCCCACACTCCATCCCAGCCAACCAGATGGCAGTGAGGAGAGCAGCCCCAAAATTCACAAATGCCGAGCTGGAGACGCGGTAGAGGAGAGGAGGATAACCCTGTACCCCGGCCCGGAAGGAGGCTGGCAGTCAGCACCATTCGCTGTGCCAGGGTGCAGGTGGCAGAGGCGGTCAGCGCCATGGACAATACTGTCCAAACCGGCTAGCAGTGCCGAAAAAAGCTGCATGACCACCTCAGGGGGGCCAGGGTGAGTGTGCCTAACACAAACCCCCCTCCTCACACACGCGCACCCCCCCACCCTTGCCTGGCCTGGCCGAGATGTGTCTTCAGACCCACAGCAATGTGGTTAACTCTTAACAGCCTCTCAAGGGCAATTAGTGACAGGCAATAAGATGCTGGCACAGCCTGCGATGCCCATGTCCCATGAACAAATGAATAAGAAGGCTGCGCACAACCACTGGGAGTGGGAGAAGACAGGAGGGGGAACCTGGACCTGCGGCCCCTCACTGGGGCAGAGCAGAGGGCACTGGACGTGGTCGGCGGCCCAGAGGAAAGGGAGGTTGCCGAGGTGGAGTTCGGCCGCAGGCGAGCAAGTGAGTTCCTGTTTAGTTGTGTTCTCCATGACACGTGTGTCAACACCCACATCATCCACACTCTACACCACCCCCCACATCACCCTCAACCACACACCACCGTCACTCTACAACACCCACACCACTCACCCTACACCTCCCCCATCTCTGGCCTGCTGTTTAATCATGCGTCCTGTCTTGTGTCTTGCAGGAGCAGCTGGAGATGGGGTGGGTCCATCTGGTGTCCCTCGCTCCCAGCCTGTGCCACAGCTGGAGCTGCTCCGTGAGCAGAGCAGCGACGAGAGCAGCTTGGATGGCAGCCCTCTGCCCGAGACTCCGGAGATCACGGAGCTCGAGTCGGAGAATGACACAGATTTCCCATCACAGCTGTCTCCAACACCCTCCACCATCCCAGAGACACTCACCTCGGGCGCTTTAGTGAAGAGGCTCCTGTGACACTCTATGGTATAGCAGGTGGCGGGAGAAACTCCCGAGGAGTGGACAGTTGGAGGGCAGGCCGTTCCCAGAAACTAGCTGCCACCCAGATGGGCTTCAGGCTTCTGGAATGGACAGTCCCATCAATTATGGAGATGCAGTTGCAGAGCTAGGGACCACATGTAATAATAATAATAATCTTTATTGTTACAAGTAGGCTTACATTAACACTGCAATGATGTTAATGTGAAAAGCCCCTACATGAGGGGTTGTCGCCGAGCATCCAACTTCATGCAGCAGCAGGACGTAGTGCTGACAATGTGCGCCACCCAGGCAACAACATAAGGGTGACATCCGCGGTGGAGGCATTGGAACGATAGTTTTGGCTATGATTCAGCCTGTCCAAGGCCTGGGGCATTCTGTGCAGGGGCTAGCCAAGGCCCAGGACAGGGTTACCACCTCACAGGCAACCATGTGCCAGAGCCACCTGGATATTGCAGTAGCGCTCCTGAGCATGGCCTAGTCACAGCAGGCCATGGCTGGGAAAGTCGGTGGCATTGCCCAGGTGCTGGCCAATGTGATGCAGATACAGAGGGTGGTGGCCCAGTCCCAGATGGCACAGTCGTTGACTGATGTGACACAAACACAGAAGGTAGTGGCTCACTCAATCGGTGATGTAGGACAGTCCTCTTTCCCCCCGCCCCCCGCCATCCACCTCCTCTTCCTGGCGCATCTGATGGGCAGCAGGCGGAACATGGTGACACTCAAGCAGCGGACTGGCCCATCCAGGCCCGGGTTCCTCGGAAGACGCCCGTCCACGGGGACCTAGATTGCAGGGTGGGACTCAACAGCAGGCCGCCTCCACTTCTGCTGTACCATCTGGGAAACCAATTTGACGCAGCCTAAGGACCCATTAGGCCAGAAGGTTAGACACCAGTTTATTTGGTATGGGTGCAGGGCACAGTTTAGTTATAGGGGCTAGGGCACAAATCTGTATATATGTTTTCACATTAAACAACTGTTACTACTGTTACAACTTGTCTCAGTGCTCTAACAGATGGGTGTGAGGGGTGAGCTGGACTGGGATGGTCAGAGAGCTGGGGGGGATGGTGGGAATGGGCGGATGTTGTGGGTGGCCTAGGCTCCCACCCGTCGGCCGTTCTCACCACAGTCACCCCAGGGATTCAATGGGACCATGTGATGGAATGGCTAGCTCTCATCCAGGAATCACCCAGGTGGACAGTGGAAAGTGCTACATTGGTCAGGGGTCAGATGTCGGCATACGATGCAGAGCACCAGATCTCATCACAGAGCAGGTTGTCTTCATCCTCCATCCCATGACCAGACCTGGCAATACTGCCAACCCACGGTTCACACCCCTGGTGCAGTAGGAGTGTATCACGGAGGGGGTTGCAGGCGGGGGGTTGCCAGGGGGATGAGGGATGTGGGGTGAGATGCAGTGTCTATGCCCCTGGCCAGTGCCCCCACCCCCCCCAGTTGGTGAGCCTGGAGGCGATCAGAGTGACCCATGGGCGTTGGCCCTGGCGCACACATTGTGCGGCCTCCCATACCTGCCTGGGCCCCATGTCCTACCTTCCCCTGCATCCTCCTCGTTGGACAAGGCGTGGTGTTCCACCTCCTCCTCCAGCACATCGCCCTTCTGTTGTGCGATGTTGTGGAGGACACAACAGGCTGCCACAATACGGGCAACCCTTTCAGCATCATATTGGCGGGCCCCTTTAGAGCGGTACAGGCAACTGACCGCATGTTCAAGAGCCCAAAGCACAGCTCGATCATGCTCCTGGTTGCTGTATAGGCATTGTTGCAGCGGCTCTCCGCATCGGTCTGTGGCCCCCGGATAGGTGTCATCAGCCACGACCGCAGCGGATAACCACTGCCACCCAGGAACCACCCCTCCAGCCGGGGGGGGGGGGGATCTCGAACATGTCAGCAATCGTTGAGTGTGCCAGGATGAAGGCATTGTGCACACTGCCCAGGTATCGGGCGCAGAGGTGAATAATACAAGGCTGATGGTCACATATCAGCTGCATTTTCATCATGGAGCTTTGGGAGGTTCCGGAGTGTAGTAATTTCATGGTTGTGTTGTAATTCACTGACTGACCACAAGGAGTCTCATTAGTATATACACGAATGTTAGAGTCATGTGGCCTCAGACTGACTCGGGAGCAGGAAGAGAGGTTGCTTGTGCATGTTCATACTGCTATTCATCTGTTGTTTGTACATATTTGATCCACAGTTAATGTTAATAAATCATTTTCTTGTTTTAGCAGCAAGCGTTCTTGTAATATAAATCAGGCCATTCAACAAGAGCATTGCACTGGGGTTGCATCGGAGGGGGTCAAAAGATTGGATCGCAATGTCAAAATGGCGTTCAGGGGCAGCACGGTGGTACAGTGGTTAGCACTTTTGCATCAAGGAACTGAGACCTCAGTTTGATACCGGCCCTGGGTCCATGTGGAGTTTGCATGTTCGCCCCGTGTCTGCGTGGGTTTCGCTCCACAACCCAAAAGATGTGTAGGGTAGGTGGATTGGCCACGCTGAATTGCTTCTTAATTGGGTACTCTAAATTTATTTTGAAAAATGGCATTCCGATCTCTTCCTGCGTAGCTCCTCAGTGCAGGAAATGATGCTAAGTGTGGCTTTGTGGGGCGTTCCCTGCCAGGGCACGAAAACAAGACACCATGGCAGTAGATAGCCGGGTGGTTCATGTTGCAAAAACGCTGGGAACAACTTTGCTAATCCCGCCCATAATGGACATTCTTTTATGTTGGTTGGATCGCGCCCTTAGTCAATAGCCTGTTCTCATCAAAGGATTTTACAGGGCTTGTTTCGATTAAACGACTTCTTGGGTGATTAGTTTCCAACTGTGCAAACTTTGACTTACTTTAGAACATTACATGGGAGCATCTTTCATTTGTAAATTGTGTTTTTCCAAGTTATCAGGACTGTCTGCATCCATCACAAATATCAGAATATGTGAACAGCATTGGGGTGGGATTCTTACTACTCACGCAGCTAGCTCGAGTCTGGAAATTTTCCAACTCACGAGACCCGCCTTGGTGTAAAAGACTTTGCTTTTACTTTGGGGAGGCAGGATACGATAGAGCTGGCCCACCGACCCTCGAGAAAAGATTTTAGGTGCACCATGGGGTCAAACAGGTAGGCTGGTTAGCAGGCCTTCCTCGGTTCTATGGACTTTGTCACAATTGTTTTAAAAGTTGGGCCCTCTAGCCCTCATTCTCACCCACTCCCATAACCTCGCCATGCCAAATCATGTCTCTCATATCACTGAATACCTCCCATTTCCTCTAATATTTTCATGCTCCCCTCCATGCCCTACATGATTCCTCCATGTCGCCTCATACTCTTGTGCCATCTCCATAGTCACACACTCGGTGTCCATAATAGGCAGACCTTAGGTGCCATGTGGTGATGAAAACAATTCTAACAATTAGAACCTGTTACTGCAAAAAATACCCATTCATGAAACCCAGTCAAAGATTTTAAATCCATTCAAAGCTGATGACCTCTACCATCTAAAAGGACAAGTGCAGCAGACACATGTGAACACACCTAGCTGGAAGTTCCTCTGCAAGTCATGTTCCATCTTGCCATGGAACTATATCACAGTCCCTTCGCTGTTGCTGATTCAAAATCCTGGAACTCCCTTCCTCGCAGTACTGTGGGAGTACCCACACCAAATGGACTACAGTCGTTCCAAATGGTGACTCATTGATATCTTCTCAAAGGAAATTAGAAATGGGCAATAAATACTGACCCTGCCAGTGATATTCCCATCCATTTAACAATCTGTGCAATAAATGTTCCATTCAATTGCCACAGAAAAGACAGCTAGCTAGTTCATTAAAATGCCAATCAAATGTGAACTCTGAAACACCACTCTACTGAGATGAGTGGTTTTGTAACTTTTGAAACACAGCCAAACATTCATAATGGCCTCAGCTGTAATAACACTCCTTGGAAAATGTCAACAAAGAACTCCATTGAAACTGAAGGAACAGATGTTTTTTGTTTAACCAACATCAGATGGCTTGCCAATCAATGCACTCCTGCAGGGGATGTTGTTTTTAACTCTAAATGGCAGCTTCAACCTGTGTTTTCATATTTAAAGGGCTGAGGATTTAACATAAAATCAGATTGTGAAATTTAAACCAAGGCGATCCACCTTCTCAAGCATTTATGCTTGCTCCATAAATCTGTGACTCCCACATTGTGGATTACGACACTTGGAACAGTAAATAAGTGGTCTGTTGGAACAGTAAATAAGTGGTCTGTTTGAATTCAACACTAATTTAAAATGGTCCTGTGTGTTTGGTCTTCCCGTCTGTGTGATTCATTTCCTGACCCTTTCCCCCTGCTGACAAAAATGGGAACTGTCAGAAGTGGGGCAGGTGCTCTGCATCTGGATTCCGCATGCCATTTTTTAAAGGTTTCGAGTGTTGGCCCAACTCGATGAAAATCCAGCCGAGGATCTCTTGCTTTGATCTGGCGAGACTGTTGTTTTAAAGGCACTGTGTATTAAAATTCAATAACCATCTGTGAAAAGAAATGCTCATTCCATTAGTCAGGACTAGATTCAAAACCAGGTCCTGGAGGCGAAAGACACTTCAAAACAACTGCTATGTTTGGGCTTCTGGTTTATTTACAATTCCTATTACAGAATGCATTTCAATGATGTGCTGATATGCACAAAGGTTTGGAGCATCCAAAAAACTCCCATTGATTGAGTATTCAGTATGGTGCTGGAAAAGATAATCATGCATAATTAACACTGCATGCTATGGGCCGGGTTTTCCTCTCCTTCGCCTGCCAGGAATGGAGTCAGGAATGGTTAACATGAGACACCCCCCCCCCCCCCCCCCCCCCCCCCCACCACACACACACCCACATATGTCAATTGGTGAAAAATGGGGGAAGCTTGCTGAGGAGTTGAGATCAATTTGAAGGTAAGTTTAAAACGTCTTGCCAATGCCCCTCTACTCTCCATGCTCCCATTCACTCTCTGTACTCACGCTTCCAGTATCTACTATGTACAGAGCTAATACACCATACAATTGCACTGGTAAGTCTTTGAAATGTTCATGAAACTGACAAAGTAGGCAAACAAGCTTTGGAGATCAATACTGCTGATCTTACAAGCCATAGTCATTCACAGAGTGAATGAATAAAAAAAATAATATCCTATTAACCTTGACCTTTTAATCACCTTTTAACTCCATCCAAAAAATAATTACTTATTATAATCTTTTGTCAAATCAAACAAAGCTAATATTTCCCTTCAAATTATGTGAACAGATTCCTGCTGAGCTCTGTCCATTATCTGGAAAATCAGTGGACTTGCCCTGCTCGTGCCTTAAGACAGGAACGGAAGTGCAGGCAGGAGCCAACCTGGAAGGGAAAAGTAATCAAACTGTGGCATCACAGGAAAGTTGCTTGGGGACTGAATAAAACAACTGGGAGTATAACAAATGTTAAAAATATTGGGCAAAATTCTCCGCCCCCCACGACGGGTGGGAGAATAGCGGGAGGGCCTTCCCGACATTTTTGCCGCCCTCCCGCTATTCTCCCCCCCCCCCCCCCCGCCGAAGTCCCGACCCGAATCGCTGCCGCCGTTTTTTTACGGCCGGCAGCGATTCTCAGCTGTTAGATGGGCCGAAGTCCCAGCCCTTTACGCCGTTTTTACGAACGTCAAACACACCTGGTCTTGCCGTTCGTAAAAACGGCGTGACTAACTCGCTATTAATAACCATGGCACCGATTGGCACGGCCGTACCACGGCCGTGCCAAGGGTGCCATGGGCCCGCGATCGGTGCCCACCGATCGCGGGCAGCGGGCCCGATGCCCGCGCACTACTTGTCCTTCCGCCGCCCCGCAGTATCCATTCGCGGGGCGGCTGAGGGGCAACCCGGCCCACGCATGCGCGGGTTTCGCGCAAAAACGCGATGACGTCACCCGCGCATGCGCGGGTTGGAGTCTTCCAAACTGCGCATGCGCGGCTGACGTCATATGACGCGTCAGCCGGCGCTAACTCCGGCAAGCGGGCTTAACGATTTTCGTTAAGCCCGTCTTGCCGGAGCCTACGGCGTCGGGCTGCTAGCCCCGACCGGGGACCAGAATCGGTCCCCGGTCGGGAAGGGGCGCGCTGCCGTAAAACCCGCCCGGGTTTTACGCCAGCTTTACGATTTCTCCCGTTTTGGGAGAATCGCGCCCTTAAACTGTTAATTACAAGTAACCATTTGGTATCTCACCAGTCATTTATATTTGAGTGAGGTTTATTATGATTGGTTAGGTGAATTAAGCATTAGGTTTTATAAATGTTGGTAAAGTTTATCAATAGTAGTAATGTTTGTTAGTATTGGTAAAGTTTTATTAACATTGATAAGATTTACTACCAGTCGTAAGTTTTATTAACAATGTTATGGACAGGAGGGGGTTTGATTTAAAACAGCCCTGATTTCTCCCCTCAACGCCCCTCTGTAAAAAGAAAGGTGTTTTTTTTGGTTTTCCTCCTCTTTAGGTGGTGGACTATTTTCCCTAACCCTTCGGATTTGGAGTGATCCAATCCTGTGTTAATAACTCCACAGCATACCTGAGATTGGGTAAAAGCAGAGGGTTAGTCTCTTTTAGACATTCAATTTGCATCCGTACAATAAAAGAGGGAAAAGAGAAAGAAAGAGGTACAGGGAAAAGACCACAGACAAAATAAAAATTATTTTACATGAGGCCAGAGTCCAAAATCCAAATGTCCAAATGTGTATTCCTTAGAAAGGTTCGCAGGTGCAAGCTGACGCTGGGTAACTGGATTTTCCAGTAGCACTAACTTCCATGATGGCAGAAGTATTTAGAGATTAATTAGTCTTGCAGCAAGCACTGGTGCAAAAGTTCGGATGTTCCAGTAGAAACAGTGTAGATCGGCTCCAGGCAATTTAACCTGGACAGAACTCTGGTTCTACTACTGTTGTGTTAAAAGTAGATGGCAGACTGACTCTTTTAGCTTCAGTGGACAATATTACAGGTTTGAGTAGCTTGAGAGGGGTCATGTGATATAACTCCCACTACTTCCATTTGGTTTGGATGACGGATGTATATTGAGATGATTAATGTCTCATCCATTAATAAGCTTGCCAGAGGTTTCAGGATATTTTGTACTCGCAGAAAGATGTCTTTATTGGCCAGGGTTTTGCCTCAAAAAGGTAAAGAGGCGTTTGTGCATTTCCTTCGAATTTGGTTTCTGCAGTCACATGGGCCTCTTTAGAGGTAACGAGGTTACTGTGATTTTCTGAAGGCTAAAAAATGTATTTTGAGTGAGTTGCAGCGAGTCATAGCTTCAGTCAATATAAAGCCTTTATTCATTATATTAACAAACTTAATGGGAGAGGTTTTCCAGTCATCCTCACCAGCGGATCTTCCGGCCCCGCTGCCGACAAACCCCCACTGGGGGTTTCCTGGTGGCAGGGGGTGGATTAAATGGGAATACCATTAACAGTGGTTGGACCAGAAGATCCCGCCACCAGCCAATGAGAAACACGCCATGGGGACAACACAGAAATTCTCCCCCCCCATAAGTTTATGATGTATTCAGGATGAAATGGACATAAGCAAATTACTGCGGATGCTGGAATCTGAAACAAAAACAGAAAATACTGGACAATCTCAGCAGATCTGGCAGCATCTGTGGAGAGAAAAGGGAATTGACATTTCGAGTCTGGATGACTCTTTGTCAAATCTGGGAGAGAACTGGAAATGGGGTCAGATTTATACTGTAGTGGGGGGAGGGGTGTAGAATGGTGGACAGGGGGCCAGCGATAGATGGAGATTGACAAAGATGTCGAGGACAGAAGACAAAAGTAACGTAAATGGGGGTGTTTAAGGCTAAGAAGGGTGTTGATAGTGGCACATAAAGAGATTAGAATGTGTAAATGGCAGAACAAAGTTGAGCAGTGTGTTAAAGGGCAACCAGGAACAAATGGCCCAAGTGGAGTGGGAGAAGCAGGGCACAATGGTGAGGGAAAAACAGATCAATGGAAGAAATGAAAATAAAAATAAATTGATAGAAATAAAAATGGGGAGAAAGTGGAAGAGAGGGTTCACAGTCTGAAGTTGTTGAACTCAATGTTAAGTCCGGCAGGCTGTAACGTGCCTAATCGGAAGATGAGGTGCTGTACCTCCAGTTTGCACTGGGTTCACTGGAACATTGCAGCAGGCCAAAGATGGGCATGTGGATGTGAGAGCAGGATGGTGAGTTGAAATGACAAGCGCCAGGAAGGCCTGGGTCCTGCTTGTGGATGGACCGGTGGTGTTCTGAGAAGCTGTCACCCAGTCTGCATTTAGTCTCTCTTATGTAGAGTAGACCGCATTGGGAGCAACAAATGCAATAGACCAGGTTGAAGTAGGTGCACGTGAAGCACTGACTCTCTTGAAAAGACTGTTTATGAAATTAGATGTTGATCAGGGATAAATGATATATATTTTCTTTCATGTCTTCTTGGATTGACAACAGTAACAAGGCTATTATGTAATAAATAGTGAAATGGTAGGACTGTTCCAAACTCGAGAGTGCATTTCCTGTACTATATGGGATTTCCAGGATACTTCCCTGTTTTGGATAACTATTTTTGCAGCAGCTTGAGCTCTGGGTTTTGGAACTTGAGCAGCAGCTAGCCTCACTACGGTGCATGCGTGAGGTTGAGAGATTTGTGGGAAGCAATGTACATAGATGTGGTCAACCTGCAGTTTATGAATATGCTGGGAGAGGGGGAATAGGTGACTAAAACACAGTCCAAAAGAGTCAGGAGTCCCCTGACTGCATCCCACCCAAAGCAGCGTTCAGTTCTGAACACTTGTGAGAGTGATCGCTCACCAGGGGCGAAATTCTCCGACCCCCAGCAGGGTCGGAGAATCGCCCGGGGCCGCCGAAAATCCCGCCGCCGCCATGTCCAGAAATCCCCCACCCGCAAAAATCCCGCCAATCCCGCCGCTTACCTCGGAGAATGGCGGGGGTGGGGCCTCTTTTGTGTAGTCACGCCGGGAGGCGTTGTTTACGTCGCCCAACGTCAGTGGGTGACGCCGACGTGAATGGCGTAACGCCGCTGCTGGCCCATTCGGGCCCGGAGAATACGCAATGTTTCGCGGGGCCCGATTCCGGAGTCATCAGCGCCGTTTTTGGCACCGGGTCCCGGACATCGCGACGGTCACCGGATAATTTTGCCTCTGGGGAATGCAGCCAGAGCCAAGTCCATGGTACCATGGTGGCTGAGCTGGAGAGGATGGGTTGGGGTGGGACAGTGTAGAAGGGGGACTGGAAAAGCAATCGTGACAGGTGATTTGATCATTAGGAGAATATATTGGCATTTCTGTGGCCTCAGCTGTAAATCCAGGATGGTATGTTGCTTCCTTGGTGCAAGGATGCACAATGTCACTGGGTGGCTACAGGGCGCCCTGAGGACGGATGGTGAACAGCCAGCAATTGTGGTCCACATTGGTACAAATGACATAGGCAGAAACAGGGATGTGGCCCTGCAGTCAATATTTAGGGAGCCAGGTAGGAAATTAGCAAGAAGGACCTCAAAAGTAATAATCTTGAGATTATTCCCAGTACCATGTGCATGTGAGTATAGAAATAGGATGAGCATCTTCATAACAACAATTGTGGCCGCCCCCTTTAGCCAGCATACATATTTTACATTCCCCAATATGGCCGAGGCACATGTTTATAGGCATTTATTTATAGTTTGGCTTTGGGCCTTGGCTTGCCATCAAACCCCCGTAACGAGCCCCGTAACACCCCCCCCCCCCCCCCCTCCCCCCCGGCTAAAAGAAAAAATAGGATGATAGAGCAGATAAATGCAAGGCTGAAAGGTTGGGGCAGGAGGGAGGACTATAGACTTTTGGGACATTGGGATGGGGTCTGGGAGAGGAGAGAGCTGTGCAGGCCAGACAGGTTGCATCGAAGTAGAGCTGGACTACGTTCCTTCAGGACATTTTGCTAGTGCTGTTAGGAAGGGTTTAAATTAACTTTGTAGATGGGTGCAAAAGATCAAAGAGGGAAACCAAGGTTCACAGAATATTGGGAGAGATAGATAGCCCGAGATTGGGGGATAGTAAGTTAATTGGTGGGGCCAAAGTAAATGTAAGAGAAAAGTAAAGGGCAGCACGGCAGCACAATGGTTTGCACAGTTGCTTCATAGCACTAGAGACCCTGTTTCGATTCCTGGCTTGGGTCACTGTCTGTGCGGCGGAGGGGAAATAGTGTGTCCCTTTTGGGCGCAGGCCCGACGATCGGTGGGCACCGATCGCGGGTCTGTCCCCTCCCGAGCACAACAGTGGTGCTCCCGCCCCAAACGGGCCTCTGCATGCCTCAAACGGGCATCCAGCGCCCGTTTTTACGATGGGAGCAAGCAGGTGTGTTTGCTACCGTGAAAATACGGGCGGAAAGGCCCAGCCGCTCGGCCCATCGGCCGCGGAGAATCGGTGTTCGGCGTAAAAAACGGTGAGCGGCGATTCGTGTCGTGGGTCGGGCGAGGGGGGGAGGATAGCGGGAGGGCGTCAAAAATGTCGGGAGGCCCTCCCACTATTCTCCCAACCGGCGTGGGGGGTGGGGAACCGCGCCCGTGCTTGTTAGGTGAATTGGATATTATAAATTCTCCCTCTCTGCACCCGAACAGAGACCGGAGTGTGGCGCCTAGGCGCTTTTCACAGTAACTTCATTGCAGTGTCCAGCAATATGTTCCTAGTCCAATGAGAAAGGAGGTCCTGCTAGCCCTGGTTCTTGGGATAAGATGCGACAAGTAGGTCAAGTGTCAGTCGAGGAATATTTAGGGGATAGCTATCATTCCGTCACAATGTTCAGGCTGTTTATGGAATAGGACAAAGAAAAATCCAGAATAAAATAATTTGCTCGGGGAAAGTCAATGTTAATGGTGTAAGGATGGATCTGGAGGCAGCAGGCCCGACTCCAACCTGACCATGCCTCCAAGAGACCAAAATCTCATGGAAGTTGGAATCATAGGATCCTTATAGTAGAGAAGAAGCCCATTCGGCCCATTGAGTATGCACTGACTGCTTGAAAGAGCACCCTCCCTCGGCTCCCACCATATCCCTATAACACAGTACCTGACCTAATCTTTTGGATACTATGGGGCAATTCAGCATGGCAAATTCACCTAACCTGCTTTGGATTGTGGGAGGAAATTGGAGCACCTGGAGGAAACCCACTCAGACGCAGGGAGAAAGTGCAAACTCCACACAGTCACCCGAGGCCAGACTTGAAACCTCCCTGGTGCTGAGAGGCAGCAGTGCTAACCACTGTGCCACCGTGCCTGCCAACTTGAATGGGAAAATTCAGCCCATATCTGCCATTTTCTCGGTATTTTTCACAAGCGAGTGTATATCGGGAAAATCATTTTGTAACTTCAGTTCTCCCTCCTGTTTACAGATTTCGAACGAACACTGTTAATGTGAACAGGTGACAGAAATGGCAGTAACAATGTTCGAGATGGCTCTGTTGCTTCCCTGATGTTTTCAACCCCACCCATTAGACTATCGGCTGAACACTGTATCTAATTGTAATGCTCTTCTTCAATTACCATTATAATATTGATTTTATTATTGATTCCCCTTCTAAATTATGTCAGATTGCTTCCAACAATTTAGTCATCCACTTTGGTATTCAGAATTGTCCACTTGTCAAAGATAAAGTAGCATCTCACAATAGAACTAACTGCAATGCCATCGAGGGACACATGTCGCCACCTCTTTTGTCAAGGGCAAATGTGCCTTTCAAGCAGAAGATCAGTGGCAAAGGCAGCTGAGATGTCTTCTGCTCCTTTTATGTTTGCCAGAAACTTACATGAAAGATAATTGTGTTTGGAGGAACAATATTGCAAAGCATTAAATACATTTTAAGCTTGCAATTAAAGCTGCCGGATGACTAACCAACACTATTAATCGGGAATAAATGACAGTGGCTCTTACCATAAGATGTTGAAATCTGCCTTTCATTGCCAGCAATGTCCATGAAACTCTGATAATCCACATTGTGTGCAGTGCTACAGCAATAGAAATTCAAAGACATAGGTACGGGTGAGTTGAAGGTACATCACTCAAATAGGGACTTGAACCCTGGACTCTCACATTACAAGTTTGATGTGCCACTGACTGAGCTACCTGGACTGCAGATAAACTGCTTTATCTCGGAGTGGGATTGAACCACCACCCTTCCAGTTAACTCGGCAGCACAAGTGGATAGCACTGTGGCTTCACAGTGCCAGGGTTCCAGGTTCGATTCCCTGCTGGGTCACTGTCTGTGCGGAGTCTGCACATTCTCCCCGTGTCTGCGTGGGTTTCCTCCGGGTGCTCCGGTTTCCTCCTACAGTCCAAAGACATGCAGGTTAGGTGGATTGGCCATGCTAAATTGCCCTTGATGACCAAAAAGCTTAGGAGGGGTTATTGGGTTACGGAGATAGGGTGGAAGTGAGGGCTTAAGTGGGTCGGTGCAGACCCGATGGGCCGAATGGCCTCCTTCTGCACTATATGTTCTATCTATGTAAACCAAATGTGCCAACTGATTGTGCCGCGAAGATTGAGATCTCATCTGCATCTTTATGATTAGACAAATTGGCCAACCACTTAATGAGAAAAGCGATGAAACAGGTTTGGTGGTTCTAGCCTTAATTGTGGCTTCATTGCATGGTTGCAAAGAAATAAGTGTTTGATTGTAATCTATCTTTTCTTTGTCTTTCTGACGATCTTATGATTTAAGACAGCAATTCAGTATAATTCTTAAAACATTCATGCATCTCTTGGTCTTGAGTCTGAATCACGACAATTGGATGAAAGCCTATTCATTGCCAGCTGGAAGTATCACAAATGAATTTAAATGGCAACTTATTTTTATTGTAACAAAACTTCCCAAGGTAATTCATGTGAGTGTTGCCAGACAGAATTTAACAGCAAGGAGATATTGTGACAGGGGAAGGTGACCAAAATCTAGATTAGAGAGGAAGATTTTAAGATCTGTCAATGACTGAGGAGAGACCGGAGAGATCAGCAGAGAGGTTTAGGGGGGAATTCCAGAGCTCGGGGAATCGGCCACTGAAGGCAAGACCATGATTAAAATGATGTGGAGATGTTGGCTTTAGACTGGGGTGGGCACAGTAAGAAGCCTTACAACACCAGGTTAAAAGTCCAACAGGTGTATTTAGAATCACTAGCTTTCGGAGCGCAGCTCCTTCATCAGGTGAGTGACTCGCCTGATGAAGGAGCTGCCCTCCGAAAGCTGGTGATTCCAAATAAACCTGTTGGACTTTAACCTGGTGATTAATAGGACCAGCGAAGCCGATACACCCTTGGCCATCGCAGATCTCCCCCTTTGGATCTCTCCCTGGACTGACAGGCGGCCGGGTCCTCAGGGTGTGGGGTGGGGTCCGACACGTAGTCCACCGCCTCGAGCATCAGCAGATGCCACTGCTGCCGCCGTCTCCGGCGTCTCGACGCCGGGCCTAGCAGCAGCACCACTAGGGCAAATTCTGTGTCCAATATCCCTGCCATAACGTTCAATATCTGTAAGGAAATGGGGCAGCACGGTGGCCTAGTGGTTAGCACAACCGCCTCACGGCGCTGAGGTCCCAGGTTCGATCCCGGCTCTGGGTCACTGTCTGTGTGGAGTTTGCACATTCTCCCCGTGTCTGCATGGGTTTCACCCCCACAACCCAAAAATGTGCAGAGTAGGTGGATTGGCCATGCTAAATTGCCCCTTAATTGGAAAAAATAATTGGGTAATCTAAATTGTAAAAAAAAAATATCTGTAAGGAATTGGAAGAGGGCATTAGACTGACAAACAGAGGTGGCCCCCGCCCCAAGACCCTTCAATCCCCCATTGATTCACCCTCTCCTCCTACCCGGAATGCCCAGCCAACGCACACCCGACCGCAGCGGACCCCCTCAATGGACCCCAGACCCTGTACCCCGGACACCCGCACGTAATGTCACCTGGACCCGGCGCTGGTCCCCTCCCCGTGGCACTCACCCACACTCCGGCCATGGACATGGCCCCAGAGCTGTGTCCCACCCCCTGGGTGTTCGGATGTTGGCTGCTGCGTGTATGGTGTTGCCTCCTGCAATGTTCAAACACAATATCCAGGCATCAAGGTGTGATTGGGATGCTAGGCAATGACTCCCACATGTTACATAGTATTCCACTTGGGTTGTGTGAAGTGCTCACTTAACCACGATTGCCAATTCTCAATTAGCAAAAGCCTTCAGCCGCAGAGCCAAAGGCCTCGGCAATCAGCGGGGGTTATGGCTGGTTATTGGGCAAACGGGCAGGGACAAGGGTTGCCCCGGAATGGTACACACAATCCAAGGGTTGGCATGCTGGTGCCACAATCGGTTGCTCCCCCCAGCGCTTCCCCCCCACACCCAACCATGACGGCACCCATCCCTAGCCAAGAATCCCCCACATCCCGCCGACCACAGGCGCAGCACCCCTGGGCTCTTTGCCTGTGAGCAAAGATGGCTACTCACCTCCTTAGTTGTCCACAGAATTCCTCCCGCCAGGAGCACTAAACGGCGCCAGTGTGACCACTTGCTGGGGAGGCCGCTGAATGACGGGAGGCTATTAAATATGGGGTGGCCCTCATTAATTGTATGGAAATGGGGCTTAAGTGGTGATAATTGGATTCTCGCCACACTACGGCAAGATTCAGATTTTGCCTGCGGGAGCAGGCCGGTTGCATCGCAAACTGTTTTGCGCCTGGCACGGTTCTAATTTTTGGCCTCTCCCGCTGTTCACTGGCCTCGCTTCACTTGAACGAAAGCCTACTAAGGCTGGAGAATCGTGCCCTTAGTCTCATTTCCTGAATTGAGAAGCTCTGCTCATTTTTAAAATAGCGCCCTGATCTCGAGACCCTTCAACTCACCTATCAGGTGATTTTCAAGCCCCTCACACTCCACCTAATAAGGGCAGGGCATCCCTGGGCCTGTTCAGCAGCGTGGACAAAATGCCACCTGGGCAATGCCAGCCTGGTAGTGCCCCTGCCAGATTGGCAGTGCCACCTGGAAATGCAAGGGTTGCACCCAGGTGGCACTGCCCAGGTACCAAGCTGGCAGTGTTAGTGACATCAAGGGAGCTACGGTACCACCCTACCCAGGGCCCAGCCACCCAGGGGCCCTCAATGCCCTGACCATAGAACATACAGTGCAGAAGGAGAAGGAGGCCATTCGGCCTATCGAGTCTGCACTGACCCACTTAAGCCCCATCACTTCCACCCTATCCCCATAACCCAATAACCCCTCCTAACCTTTTTGGACACTAAGGACAATTTAGCATGGCCAATCCACCTAACCTGCACATCTTTGGACTGTGGGAGGAAACCGCAGCGCCCAGAGGAAATGCACGCACACACGGGGAGAACGTGCAGACTCCACACAGGCAGTGACCCAAGCCGGGATCGAACCTGGGACCCTGGCGCTGTGAAGCCACAGTGCTAGCCATGTGTGCTACCATGCTGTTTCTGCAACTGCAAAACATTGAGCAAGGGTCCCCTCCACTGACTCTTTTGTTAAAAATATGCTCATTAAAATATTTTCATAATGATCAATATACAGCAGAACAAAAGAATACAAAAATACAATCAAATATAAAGAAAGGACAAAAACAGACAACCCATAATTAACATAAATACTAAACCTAACCTAAATCCACCAACAACTGACGGTGACTAACCCCTTAAAAAAGGAAACAAGTGGTTGCCATCTTAGTTGGAAGGTATGATTCTCTGGAAATATTTCTAAGTGTGGCAGCATGCGGGAACTGCCCCAAGCATCCTGGTGCTCGGCCCGGTGAGGCCAGCAATGCTATTCAACGTTAATTGGTCCACTTAACGCAGCACCACAGGCTTCTCGCCACAAATGAAGATTCGCCAGCTGATTCGCCGGGACAGCGTTCGCCAGCAACCCCCCCTTGCTAATAAGGTCAAGCAGCACTTAAACAGCACTTGCTCAGCCAATCCCAGACAGCTCGTAGCCATGGCACCAAGACGACAATCCTCAAGATTCGGGATGCAGACCTGGGGAGGCTCCTCGATGTGTTGGAGGCCATGAGGGATATCCTGTTTCCACACCACCCTCTCCCCCCTACCCCCAGGGTCCCGGAGGATGACCACCAGGCAGCCAGTGCTGCCTGGGATGAGGTTACGACGACCGTGAACTCGGGCAGTATGGCCTCCAATGTCACAAAAAGGATAACGACCTACACCGGGCAGCAAGGGAGAATTGGCACCAGCGCTGTACGGTGGCTGGCTGCAGCCTCCCTGGGCAAGTTGGTGGATCTGCCCAATGCCGGTGGATGCTGGGTAAGTTCACTGAAGCCGGCATGCTGTTTGGCCCCACCCTTTATGGGCGTGTTTCTGACTCCAACGCTCGCGGGACGTGGGTGAATCCTGCAAGGCATCAAAACCTCCGGGGAGCCTGCAGAGGGCTCTCCTGAAATTCACTGGCCGCACGCACTCAAGCCGAAGTGCAACACGACCGGTGGATCGCGCCCCATCGTTAACATAAAGAACAAAACCCCACATAGTAGAGAGCCGCAAATATAATCAAAAACATGAACGTAACCCCACAAGAACAAGTAAAAGAAACAAGAATAATAAATGCAAACAATATAACATGCCCATCAAAGAGCAATAAACCACATTACTCCCCACCCAACTTTTGCCTTTTAATGAAAGGGTCCGCTTCCCGAAGCAAATTGAAAAAATAGTTGGCAGTATTCTCCGTTTTTGAGACTAAGTGTTGACGCCAATGCAGAATTCGTGGACTTTCACAAAAGCAAAACTGGCACCACACCTGGACTGATTCCGCTACTGTTAAGGGATTAGCACCGACGCCGCATGGAACAGAATCATTTCCAATTGAAAAAGGTGCGGATTCGTCAGGTCCGTGATTGACACTCGGAAGGCTGATAAGCTGCAGCCACATATATACATTACAATGCCCACACACACTCATCTCGGCCAACAAGATGATACTGGTTGTGCTGGAAACGTCCATACAGCTGATCGGTCGACTGGGGCCAGATGGTGCCCTGGGGGGGCATCTATACGACCGGTGTCCCTAAGTTCACAGTGGGCAGTCAGCAGCATGCGCAGCTGCATGGCCGCCTTGCCGGCTGCACAATGGTGTGCCTTGCCCATCCACCCCGATCCCACAGCCCACCTCCTGGCTACCCCCTACTACTCCTCCCCCGGCCCTGGCAGAAGCCCCCCCCCTCCCATTCAGCAGCACAACTGTCAGCAAAATATGGACCCAGGTTCGATTCCCGGCTGGATCACTGTCTGTGTGGAGTCTGCACGTCCTCCCCGTGTGTGCGTGGGTTTCCTCCGGGTGCTCCGGTTTCCTCCCACAGTCCAAAGATGTGCGGGTTAGGTGGATTGACCATGCTAAATTGCCCGTAGTGTAAGGTTAATGGGGGGATTGTTGGGTTACGGGTATATGGGTTACGTGGGTTTAAGTAGGGTGATCATTGCTCGGCACAACATCGAGGGCCGAAGGGCCTGTTCTGTGCTGTACTGTTCTATATGTTCTATGTTCTATGGAGATGTTGGACACTTTCCGTTCCCCCTCTCTCTGCATCAGTAGCCACCATGCCGGTTTCACAATTTTTAAAAACACAAGTGAACCACGCCATCAGGAACTCAGTCCATCAGAGCATCACAGAGGCCCTGGGTCAGGTCCACAAATGATATGCAAACTGTATCCACTGTACGTGCGTTCCGATACACATGAACGCCTCTGTTGAGGTGATGGAGAATCATAATTTCGCATCAAATCGGCGCCCACCCCAATTTTGGCATCGGAATCTATTCTCCACTCAATCTCGTTTCGTGATTTCGCCATTGGCAAATGGAGAATCCCACCCAGAATCCTTTGTGTGGATGCTTAAATTTGGGTTTTGGTAGAGATTATCGAGCTGCTGGAGGAAAGGGCCCTCTCTCTCTCTACAATAGTCCATCTAAGCTTTGAACCCTGTTTTGCAGAGGTTAAAATGTGTCTACATTACGATCGCAGACAAATACATTGTGAAAGCCATTGGATTTCTACACAGAGGTTCCAGGAGAAAATGGGACATTGCAGGTGGAACTAAAAACAATCAGCTGCCTCAGCTGAGAAAAGTGCCCCCGGACACAATCAGTGAACTGTTGATGACTTTCCTTTTTTTTATCTGTACTTTGACTTGGCCAAGGTTAGCATCCAATACTCGGTAAAGTTTTTCTGCATGCTTGGGGTTTGAGTGTATGTCCACCTTGGAAGGAAGTAAGACATATTTATACATTTTTGTCATTTTCAATATTTTTACCGTGTGCGTTTTAGTACAATGAAACTACCCCCTTCCATGCTTAATTCATGATAACCATCCTGGATTCATTCTGACAAACTTCATCCAGTCAAGTACATACTGAATTGGCAATTCAGCATTCTTTTAAAATGCTATAGCCAAGTTCGGAGTGGGCAAAGAGGAAAGCATGGCCAGAATTCTCCAAACCTCGCCGGGACGGAGAATTGCCGTTGAAGCCAAAAATTCCCACCATGCCACTCCGATGCCGGGACGTGATTCTCCCAGGTCGACCGGCCGGGTTGCGCCGGCATGGTTCACATATGGTACCACCTGGTGGGAGCTCGACCCGCAGCTGCGGTGGCCATCCTGGTGGGTGGGTGGGGGCGGGGGGATTAGAATCCGGGGGGACATCCACGCCGGCCAGGCCCGCAATCAGCGGGTGCACATCATCTGGGTGGGGGGCCTACCTTCTTCCGCACAGGCCCGCTGTGTTGCTACGCCATGTTGCGCGGTGCCGACGCGGAAGCGGCCACCACGCACATGCGCCGGCGCGGGAACGCTCACCAAGCGCATGCACCGGCGCGGGAACGCTCACCAAGCGCATGCACCGGCGTGGAAACAGCCACCGTGTGCATGCGCTGGCGTGGCATGAGTGCATCCATGCCGGACATGCAGAGCCCTGTATCACCACGGGAGCTGCGTGGAGTACTCCGCCGCCGTGCTGGCCCCCTGTGGATCACTGAATCCACTGAATCGTTGGGCCAAGATGCCCATTGACGTCGGCATGAAATACTCTGGCGTTTACGCCGGCGTCAACACTCAGCCGGGATTTTGGAGAATCCCGGCCCATATATATCCGTCTTTACTTGGGGTGGAATTCTCCCATCTGGAGTGGGAATGTGGCTTATTCCCTGCTGTGGAGGCCAATGGGAAACCACGTCATATCTTTCGGCCCTGACCTCGTTAATTGTGCAACCAGTAGTTCAGCACCTTATTGCGCAGCAGGGCAGGCATGGTGGCGGGAGTCCCACCATCATATCTGTGTGTCATACTGAAAATGTGACCAGCTATACTGACCCAACATTGAAGAAAGAAGATAGTCCTCCTGAGAAAGAACATGGATCTCCAGGAGAAGGCTGAGGCTGGGAGATGGAACTCCTCGAAGACTGTGAGGTTGGACGATCACCTGATAGATGCTCCCTCCACCTGCTGCAATGCTGTTCCACGGTCCAGGATTGTTGGCAGCTTCCACCCCAAACTCCGGAGGCAGCCTCAGGCATTGTGCAGGTGATTCCGACATCTGCATACCACATTGAAAAATGAAAATGAAAATCGCTTATTGTCGCTTCAATGAAGTTACTGTGAAAAGCCCCTAGTCGCCACATTCCGGCGCCTGTCCGGAGAGGCTGATACGTGAATCGAACCGTGCTGCTGGCCTGCTTGGTCTGCTTTAAAAGCCAGCGATTTAGCCCAGTGAGCTAAATCAGCCCCGATGTTCTGAACCGGCGGGTTTTCACATTGGCGTCACGGAGAATCGGGAGTGGGAGGAAGATTCCTATCAGACCTTCATCTGCAACCCTTTTGCGGGATGCCAATCAGCCTCATAACAACTTCCAGTGGGTTACCGATCTAGGAGGTGAGTACCAGGGGCAGCACGGTACCATTGCGGTTAGCACAATTGCTTCACAGCTCCAGGGTCCCAGGTTCGATTCCCGGCCTGGGTCACTGCCTGTGCAGAGTCTGCATATTCTCCCCTTGTCTGTGTGGGTTTCCTCCGGGTGCTCCGGTTTCCTCCCATAAGTCCAAAGATGTGCAGGTTAGGTGGATTGGCCATGGTAAATTGCCCTTCGTGTCCAAAATTGCCCTTCGTGTTGGCTGGGCTGATTGGGTTGTGGGGATAGGGTGAAGGTGTGGACCTTGAGGAGGGTGCTCTTTCCAAGAGCTGATGCAGACTCGATGGGCTGAATGGCCTCCTTCTGCACTGTAACCTCTATGGAAGAGCCATGGGAAATTCACATCGGCATGAAACCGACTCTTGGTCTCCTACCGAATTCCCCCCCCCCCCCCCCCCCCCCCCCCCCCCCCGCTGCTGCCACTGAACCCAAGGGAATCAGGAATCGGGGGGGGGGGTGGCAGGAAAGTGGAGTTGAGGCCACAATGAGATCAGTCATTATTGAGAGTCTGTGGATAGCTGAAAGCCTGATGAATGTCAAGTGTTACTCCTTCACAAAATCTGTGTCAATTTCACTTTGTGCCCATTACTCATATTGCGCAAAACAGTTTGACAGTACTATGTCCCATGGAGGATATTTCTCTTTATAGTTCTAAACCATGAAATCTCAGGTTCCAGTCTCATTCTGATTTAACTAATCTGGCAAAGGATATAGTTAAAAGAGTTACAGTTTGAATTAAAATACCCGAGTTTAGGAGATAAATTGAGCCAGGGCCCCTTCTTCTGATCTGTAGTTCACAAACTGTGCAGGAATGTACATCAGGTACATTGTTTAGTTAGACTTTCAGAAGACTTGAGATGAGGTCTCACATAGCAGATTACAAGTTAAAGTTAAAGTGTATGGGATAGTGGATGGTGTCTTGAGATAGATTGAAAGTTGATTTGCAGAAAGGAAGGAAAAAGTCGGAATAAGAGAGTCTTTTTCCGAATGGCAGGCAGTGACTAGTGGGGTACTGCAGGAATCTGTGCTAGGGCCCAAGTTGTTCACATTATATGTTAATGATTTGGACGATGGAACTACGTATTATCTCCAAATTTGCAGATGATACAAAATTGGGTGGGAGGGAGAGCTGTGAGGAGGATGCAGAGCTGCTTGAGCAGGATTTGGACAGGCTGAGTGAGTGGGCACATGCATGACAAAATGTGGATAAATGTGAGGTTATCCACTTTGGTAGCAAAAATAGGATGGCAGATTATTACTTGAATGGGTGTAAATTGAGAGAGGTGGATACTCAGCGAGACATTGGTGTCGTTGTGCATCAGTCGCTGAAAGTAAGCGCGCAGGTAATTATAATTATAATCTTTATTGTCACAAGTAGGCTTACATTGGGCGAAATTCTCCGCGGACCGACGTGACGCCCATTTCCGGCGGGAAAAAGCGGTGTGCATGACTCCGGCGTCCGGGCCTTCTTTTAAGCTGGCAATCTCCGTTCCCGGAAGGGCCAGCAGCGGACTGACGCGATAGGCGTCAGTTTCTCCAGCTGCGGAAGTGGCGAGTCCCGGCGTTTGTGTGGTGGGGAGAGAGAGAGACCCAGTGGGGTGGGGGGAGAAGAGCGACCCGGCATGGGGGGGGGGGGGGGGAGAAGAGCGACCCGGCATGGGGGGGGGGTGGGGGAGAAGAGCGACCCGGCATGGGGGGGGAGAGAAGAGCGACCCGGCATTGTGGGGGGGGGGAGAAGAGCGACCCGGCATTGAGGGGGGGGGGGGGAGAAGAGCGACCCGGCATTGGGGGGGGGGGGAGAAGAGCGACCCGGCATTGGGGGGGGGGGGGGAGAGAAGAGCGACCCCGGCATCGGGGGGGGGGGAGGGGAGAAGAGCGACCCGGCATTGGGGGGGGGGGGGGGGGAGGGGGGGGGAGAAGAGCGACCCGGCATTGGGGAGGGGGGGAGAGAAGAGCGACCCAGCATTGGGGGGGGGGGGAGAGAAGAGCGACCCGGCATTGGGGGGGGGAGGAGAAGAGCGACCCGGCATCAGGGGGGGGGGGGGTTGCGGCATTGGGGGGGTGGGGGTTGGGGGCAGCGGCGTGCAGAGAGGAGGGGCGACGGATGCCCGGGGCCAACGCACCGTCGCCCCCCCCGTACACCGCTACCCCCTACCCCACCCACCCCCCCTCACCACCCCTACCTCCCTCCAACGCCCCTACCCCCCTCCCCACCACCCCTACCCCCCTCCAACGCCGCCCCCCCACCCCCCTCCAACGCCGTCCCCCCATCTCTTGCAACGCCGCAACCCCCCCCCTCTCAACGCCGGGTCCCCCCCCCCCCTCAACGCCGGTACCCACACCCCGTCCCCCTCCCTCTGAAGGCCGGTACCCACACCCCCCCTCCCTCTGAAGGCCGGTACCCACACCCCCTCCTCCTTCCTCCTCCCCCCTTCCTTCCTCCTCCCCCCCTTCCTTCTTCCTCCCCCCCTTCCTTCCTCATTAGCGGGGGGGGTGCGGCGTTAGTGGGGGGTGGGAGGTGCGGCGTTGGAGGGGGGTAGGGGTGGTGAAGGGGGGGGTTGGAGTAGTGGCAGCGGCGTGCAGAGAGGGGGGGCGACGGATGCCCGGGGCCAATGCACCGTCGTCCCCCCTCTGCACGCCACTGCCCCTACCCCAACCCCCTCCCCTCACCACCCCTACCCCCTTCACTACCCCTACCCCACTCCAACGCCGCACACCCCCCCCCCCCACTAACGGAGGAAGGAAGGGGGGGAGGAGGAAGGAAGGGGGGGACGAGGTAGGAGGGGGTGGGAGGAAGGAAGGGGGGGAGGAGAGAGGGGGGGTGTGTGGGTACCGGCGTTGAGGGGGGGGGGGACACGGTGATGAGGGTGGGAGGTTGCGGCGTTGCGAGAGATGGGGGGGCGGCGTTGGAGGGGGGATGGGGGGGCGGCGTTGGAGGGGGGATGGGGGGGCGGCGTTGGAGGGGGGTAGGGGTGGTGGGGAGGGGGGTAGGGGTGGTGGGGAGGGGGGTAGGGGCGTTGGAGGGAGGTAGGGGTGGTGAGGGGGGGTGGTTGGGGTAGGGGGCAGCGGCGTACAGAGGGGGGGGCGACGGTGCGTTGGCCCCGGCATCCGTCGCCCCCCCTCTCTGCACGCCGCTGCCCCCAAACCCCCCCCCGATGCCGCAACCCATCCCCCCGATGCCGCAACCCCCCCCGATGCCGCAAACGCCCCCCCCGATGCCGCAACCCACCCCCCCCGATGCCGCAAACCCCCCCATGCCGCAACCCACCCCCCCCATGCCGCAACCCACCCCCCCCCCATCCATCCCCCCCAATCTACCAGCACTAAAGTAATTGATTGATCTCTCTCTCTTAACAAACACCTCCCCCCCAATCTACTGGCACTAAAGTAATTGATTGATCTCTCTCTCTTAACAAACACCTCCCCCCCCAATCTACCGGCACTCGAGGTAAGTGATTGATCTCTCTATTCCCAACACCCCCAACCCACTACCCCCCCCCACCCTACCCCATCCCCCCTACCTCCTCACCCCTCTCTCCCCCTACCTCCTCCCCATCCCCTATCCCCCCGCCGCCCCCCCACCGCTCCCCACCGCGCTCCAATGCCTCCAATGCCTCCTCTACCGTGCCCCCCACCGCTCCCCACCACTCCCCACCGCGCTCCAATGCCTCCAATGCCTCCTCTACCGCGCCCCCCACCGCCCCCCCCACCGCGCTCCAATTCCTCCAATGCCTCCTCTACCGTGCCCCCCACCGCTCCCCACCGCGCTCCAATGCCTCCAATGCCTCCTCTACCGCGCCCCCCACCGCTCCCCCCCACCGCGCTCCAATGCCTCCTCTACCGTGCCCCCCACCGCGCTCCAATGCCGCTACCCACCCCACGCGCATTCGCCCCCCATCACTGAACGGCGTCAACCATCATCAATGGTTGACGCCGTTTTAAAGCAACTTTGATTTTCGCCGACGTGGCCATCCGGGCCGGAGATTTGTGGACACTAAAAAAAAAATGAAATCCCGCCGGCACCAGCTGTTTTCAGAGGCTGCCGGCGGGATTTGCACAATGCCGGTTTTTGGCCGGTGGGAGATATAAAAACCCTGCGGGAGCGGGAATAACGCCGCTGCCGGACGATTCTCCGACCCTGCGTGGGGTCGGAGAATCCCGCCCATTAACACTGCAATGAAGTTACTGTGAAAATCCCCTGGTCTCCACACTCCGATATCTGTTCAAGTCCAGTGAGGGAGAATTCTTTCGCGACTTGTGAGAGGAAACCAGAGCGCCTGGAGGAAACCCACCCAGACACTGGGAGAACGTGCAGACTCTGCATCAACAGTGACCCAAGCTGGGAATTGAACCTGGGTCCTTGGCGCTGTGAAACAACAGTGCTAGCTACTGTGTCACAGTACAGCAGGGAGTAAAGAAGGCAAATGGTATGTTGACCTTCATAGCGAGAGGATTTGAGTACAGGAATAGAGATATTTTACTGCAATTGTATAGGGCACTGGTGTGGCCACTCATTGAGTATTGGGTGCAGTTTTGGTATCCTTGGGCGAAATTCTCCGAACCCCAGCAGGGTCGGAGAATTGCCTGGGGCCACCGCAAATCCCGCCCCCGCTGTGGCAGAGATTCTCCGCCACCTGGGAAGTGGCGGGAATCTCGCCACTCCGATCGGAGAGGCCCCGTGGTGATTCTCCGGCCCGCATGGGCCAAAGTCCCGCTGCTGGGAGGCCTCTCCCGCCGCCGAGGTTTGAACCACCTCTGGAATGGCGGGATCAGCAGCGCGAGTGGGCCCCAGGGTCCTGGGGGGGCGATCGAACCCCTGGGGGCGCCCCCACGGTGGCCTGGCCCGCGATCGGGGCCCTCTGCTCAGACTCCGGGCCAGTGCCCTGGGTGCACTATTTCTCCTCCGCAGCCGCCACGGCCTTCGCCATGGCGGAAGCGGAAGAGAACCCCACATCGCGCATGCGCCGGCAGTGACGTCAGCGGCCAGCTGCCGCTGACGTCACTGCCGGTGCATGCGCCGACCGGCGATAGCCTTTCGGCCAGCCCCGCTGCCGGGGGCGCCGGTTTTTTGCGCCAGTCTTCTGGTGCAAACCGCTCCGGCGCGGGGCTGGCCCCCAAAGGTGGGGGGAATTCCCCACTTTTGGGGAGGCCCGACCCCTGAGTGGTTGGCGCCACTCCCCTACGCCGGGACCCTCCGTCACGCTGGGTAGGGGGAGAATCCCGCCCCTGATCGCCCCTGGCGAAAAGAGTAAATAGGGTGGTCAATAGGACTTTAAACTAGAGATTGGGGGGGAAGGGAAAGTCAGGGAACCAAGAGGTGAAGGAATCAGTGGGAAGCGTAGCTGCTTAGGATTACAAAAAATCACGAAAAGACAGAGCTCAGGAGAGGTTACGATAGTCCCCATCTCACAAAATATGACACAGTGTATGGAAAGGCTCAGTAAACCAAGGTCCACCACACTAAGAAAACAAAAAGGGACAGTCAATAGGGAATTAAAGGTGCTATATTTAAATGCCCGCAGTGTACGGAACAAGGTAGATGAGCTTGTGGCCCAGATTGTGACTGGCAGGTATGATGTGGTAGGCATCACAGAGACGTGGTTGCAGGGGGTTCAGGACTGGCAGTTAAACATCCAGGTATTTACAACCTATCGAAAAGACAGAGAGGTGGGTAGAGGGGGCGGGGTTGCCTTGTTAATTAGAAATGAAATTAAATCAATAGCACTAAACGACATAGGGTCAGACGATGTGGAATCTGTGTGGGTAGAGTTGAGGAACCACAAAGGCAAAAAAACCATAATGGGAGTTATGTACAGGCCTCCTGACAGTGGTCAGGACCAGGGGCACAAAATGCACCACGAAATAGAAAGGGCATGTCAGAAAGGCAAGGTCACAGTGATCATGGGGGACTTCAATATGCAGGTGGACTGGGTAAATAATGTTGCCAGTGGACCCAAAGAAAGGGAATTCATTGAATGTTTACAGGATGGCTTTTTGGAACAGCTTGTGATGGAGCCCACGAGGGAACAGGCTATTCTGGACTTAGTGTTATGTAATGAGCCAGAATTGATAAAAGACCTTAAAGTAAGGGAACACTTAGGAAGCAGTGATCATAATATGGTAGAATTCAGTCTGCAATTTGAAAGAAAGAAGGTAGAATCAGATGTAAAGGTTTTACAGTTAAATAAAGGTAATTACAGGCGCATGAGGGAGGAACTGATGAAAATCGACTTGAAGCAGAGCCTAGTGGGAAAGACAGTAGAACAGCAATGGCAGGAGTTTCTGGGAGTATTTGAGGACACAGTGCAGAGGTTCATCCCAAAGAAAAGAAAGGTTATCAGAGGGAGGATTAGGCAGCCATGGCTGACAAAGGAAGTCAGGGAATGCATCAAGGCAAAAGAGAGAGCCTATAATGTGGCAAAGAGTAGTGGGAAGTCAGAAGATTGGGAAGGCTACAAAAACAAACAGAGGATAACAAAGAGAGAAATAAGGAAGGAGAGGATCAAATACGAAGGTAGGCTAGCCAGTAACATTAGGAATGATAGTAAAAGTTTCTTTAAATACATTAAAAACAAACGGGAGGCAAAAGTAGACATTGGGCCGCTACAAAATGACGCTGGTAATCTAGTGATGGGAGACAAGGAAATAGCTGAGGAACTTAATAAGTACTTTGCGTCAGTCTTCACAGTAGAAGACATGAGTAATATCCCAACAATTCAGGAAAGTCAGGGGGCAGAGTTGAATATGGTTGCCATCACAAAGGAGAAGGTGCTAGAGAAACTAAAAGGTCTGAAAATTGATAAATCTCCGGGCCCAGATGGGCTACATCCTAGAGTTCTAAAGGAGATAGCTGAAGAAATAGTGGAGGTGTTAGTTATGATCTTTCAAAAGTCACTGGAATCAGGGAAAGTCCCAGAGGATTGGAAAATCGCTGTTGTAACCCCCCTGTTCAAGAAGGGAACAAGAAAAAAGATGGAAAATTATAGGCCAATTAGCCTAACCTCAGTTGTTGGCAAAATTCTAGAATCCATCGTTAAGGATGAGATTTCTAAATTCTTGGAAGTGCAGGGTCGGATTAGGACAAGTCAGCATGGATTTAGTAAGGGGAGGTCGTGCCTGACAAACCTGTTAGAGTTCTTTGAAGAGATAACAAATAGGTTAGACCAAGGAGAGCCAATGGATGTTATCTATCTTGACTTCCAAAAGGCCTTTGACAAGGTGCCTCACGGGAGACTGCTGAGTAAAATAAGGGCCCATGGTATTCGAGGCAAGGTACTAACATGGATTGACGATTGGCTGTCAGACAGAAGGCAGAGAGTTGGTTCTTTTTCGGAATGGCAACCGGTGACAAGTGGTGTCCCGCAGGGTTCAGTGTTGGGGCCACAGCTGTTCTCTTTATATATTAACGATCTAGATGACGGGACTGGGGGCATTCTGGCCAAGTTTGCCGATGATACAAAGATAGGTGGAGGGGCAGGTAGTATTGAGGAGGTGGGGAGGCTGCAGAAAGATTTAGACAGTTTAGGAGAATGGTCCAAGAAGTGGCTGATGAAATTCAACGTGGGCAAGTGCGAGGTCTTGCACTTTGGAAAAAAGAATAGAGGCATGGACTATTTTCTAAACGGTGACAAAATTCATAATGCTAAAGTGCAAAGGGACTTGGGAGTCCTAGTCCAGGATTCTCTAAAGGTAAACTTGCAGGTTGAGTCTGTAATTAAGAAAGCAAATGTAATGTTGTCATTTATCTCAAGAGGCTTGGAATATAAAAGCAGGGATGTACTTCTGAGGCTTTATAAAGCACTAGTTAGGCCCCATTTAGAATACTGTGAGCAATTTTGGGCCCCATACCTTAGGAAGGACATACTGGCACTGGAGCGGGTCCAGCGGAGATTCACACGGATGATCCCAGGAATGGTAGGCCTAACATACGATGAACGTCTGAGGATCGTGGGATTATATTCATTGGAGTTTAGGAGGTTGAGGGGAGATCTAATAGAAACTTACAAGATAATGAATGGCTTGGATAGGATGGACGTAGGGAAGTTGTTTCCATTAGCAGGGGAGACTAGGACGCGGGGGCACAGCCTTAGAATAAAAGGGAGTCACTTTAGAACAGAGATGAGGAGAAATTTCTTCAGCCAGAGAGTGGTAGGTCTGTGGAATTCATTGCCACAGAGGGCGGTGGAGGCCGGGACATTGAGTGTCTTTAAGACAGAAATTGATAAATTCTTGATTTCTCGAGGAATTAAGGGCTATGGGGAGAGAGCGGGTAAATGGAGTTGAAATCAACCATGATTGAATGGTGGAGTGGACTCGATGGGCCGAATGGCCTTACTTCCACTCCTATGTCTTATGGTCTTATGGTCTTATGATCTGAGGAAGGATGTTCTTGCTATGGAAGGAGTCAGCATACGTTTATCAGCCTGATTCCTGGGATGGTGGGACTGTCATATGAGGAGAGACTAAATCGGTTTGGTTTATATTAATTAGAGTTAAGAGTGAGAGAGGATCTCATAGAAACTTACAAAATTCTAACAAGATTAGACAGGGTAGATTCAGTAAAAATGTTCTCGATCGTGATGGTGGAGTCCAGAACATAGTCCAGGACATAGTTTGTGGATAAGGTGTAACCCTTTTAGCACTGAGGTGAAGAGATATTTCTTCACCCAGAGAGTGGTGAACCTGTGGAATTCACAAATAAAGTAGTTGAGTGCAAAAGATTGGGTGTGATACTTCGGCTGCATTATGCTCTCGCTTGAGCGCAATGCGGCTGGAGAATGCTGGGGGAGGCTTGCAGCGAGCTCCCCAACAGCCTTTGCACCTCATGATTCTCCTGAATCCCATGAGACGTCAGAGTCGAAATCCCGCCCCAAATGACATCCACGCACGGGATCCAGCGGCCTCCCTCAATTCTTTGGCCTCCCCAAGGAGGGTGTAGCCGGGCACTGATCAGTGCTGGTCCACACAAAGTGGACCAGGCAGAATGGCACCCGGGGGTTCTCCCAGGCCACCTACTGCCAGGGTGACAGTGCAAGGGCCCAGGCGTGAGGGGGGCCATGCCCATAAAATGAGGGCGTAGGGCAGGGGTGGGCAAACTTTTCCGTGCAAGCGCTACATTCAGAAATTCACAATTTTAAAGGGCCGCATAGTATATTAAGTAAAATAATTACTTCACCCGGTTATGATTCTGGGCGCCTCATATAGAACATAGAACAGTACAGCACAGAACAGGCCCGTCGGCCCTCGATGTTGTACCGAGCAATGGTCACCCTACTCAAGTCAACGTATCCGCCCTATACCAGTAAGTAACCTTAAAAAGAAAATTAAAAATTGTTTTTTTTATTAATGACTTGGTGGGCCGCATAAAGACCTTTGGCGGGCCGCATGCGGCCCGCGGGCCATAGTTTGCCCACCCCTGGCGTAGGGGGTTTGTAGGGTGGGGGAGTGCACAGCGGGTAAGTAGGGGCCTCTGGGAGGTTGGAAGGATGATGGGGGGGGGGGTCCTAGAAGCGAGGGGGTGCTGTGGAGGGGCCTGAAGTGAAGTGACCCCCTGGGACCCCATAGCAGGGTGTCCTCACTAGGGGGGTGTGGGGTAGTGTCCATGGGTGTGGAGGAATCAGCCAGCTCACTTTGAGATCGAAGCACCCTTTCAAATTTGCAGCCAATCTCTAAGTTCAGCTCCCCAGTACTAAAAAAAATTCTAAGTGTGGGCTAAACTGGTGAGGAACTCCTCAGGGCTCAAGAAAGTGACTAAGTGTTATTGAATAGCCTCTCTCCCCGGCACAATGCAATCCTGCCCCCCCCCCCTCCCTCCTCCCTGCTGACAAGTTGGGACATGCTCTACCCCAGAGTGGGAATAACAGGTCACTCCCCACAGCGTGCATGCATAAGAGTGACTTGACCCCCACCCACCACCACCCCAGCCACCCCATCAGACCTCCCCATCGGACCCCCATCACATACATTCCCCCCATAGACCTCCCAATAGAAACCCCAACAGAGACCACCATCGGAGACCCCTTCCTGAAAATGAAGAGCAGTCAAGGCAGTCGAGTGAAAAATCACTGCTCCCTAAAATCTGCTGCCTCAAACACAAGTGTTTATGCAGCAGCTGTTATAAGTGTCAAGAGGCTTCGCAAAAGTCAAGTACACTTGAAAGGGCTTCAAATCACTTGACAGCCTTTGAAATGCAAATCTTCCATTCAATTTCACACAGCAATACATTTCACTAGCCAGTGATTGACTATTTTATTGACACAAGTGCTGAGGGGGTTGGTTTATTTATTTTTTCATTCATGTTTAGATGCACCTCAGGTATTCTCAACTGATGCTAACCACAATGTTTAGAAACACTCTTGTTATGATTGACAGCTCCTCACCACATCAAACGGAGCTGAGTGCTTTCACTTCTCCTTTTCTCATCAGTGACACTGGCAATCTGCAGATGGGATACTCCTCCTCCTCCTGTCTAAATCCTTTCTTGGGCATTATGAGCTCTTTCTTCCTGCAAGGACAGAAGAGGAAGAGAAGAAGCCCTGCTGCCCTTGATTACCTTTTCCAGTAGCTCAATGACATCGGAAGCTGCAGCTGTCAGTTCTGGCAATCTCTAAACATTGCTACTGCGCTGAGCCTTGCTTGGAGGGAGTGTGGGGGGAGCAGGTGGTTAATACATATACTGGGCACACATTAGAACATAGAACATAGAACAGTACAGCACAGAACAGGCCCTTCGGCCCTCAATGTTGTGCCGAGCCATGATCACCCTACTCAAACCCACGTATCCACCCTATACCCGTAACCCAACAACCCCCCCCCTTAACCTTACTTTTTTTAGGACACTACGGGCAATTTAGCATGGCCAAACCACCTAACCCGCACATCTTTGGACTGTGGGAGGAAACCGGAGCACCCGGAGGAAACCCACGCACACAGGGGGAGAACGTGCAGACTCCACACAGACAGTGACCCAGCCGGGAATCGAACCTGGGACCCTGGAGCTGTGAAGCATTTATGCTAACCACCATGCTACCCTGCTGCCCCTTACATTCTTGTCCTGCTCAGGAGCAGCATGCACCCTCAGGCTCCTCAGAGAAGTGAGCGTTGGAGGTTGAATGCTGTCATAAGGGTCTGGCATTACATTCACCTTGCCTGTCAATAAGGTCATGGATCCTTTTCTGGCACTGGACCTAGCTCCTCATGACCTCACTTTGTCTTCTAACATTCTCAGCAACATCGATTCGAACCTGCTTGTTTTGATAGGGTGGCCCTATCCTGATGCTCCCCCAAGGAAGATTACCTCCTATTCCTCACTGGCTCGAAGAGGACCTTCAAGGTTGCCCCATCTACCAGTCTTAACCCTTTCCTCTCCAACACAAGTACATCCATTTATTCAGTCGAACGGCAGCCAGAGTAACGGCTGGCATGGTCTGACTTGGGCTTGTACTTCCACAGGCCAACCCACATTCCTGCCCCCACGACTGTTAATTGACTGCGTAACTTTCACTCCAACGAATTAACAGACCGCATCTGTAAAAACTGGAGGCTGTGGTTGCTTTCCTCTTGTGGTGGATTTGGAACCCAGAACAGGTCATAACATAGATTTCCTGCTCCCTGAAGAAGAATCAGGCCCTTGGTCTGTAATTTTACCCAAAAACAACACTACTTCATCACACTATCATACATTGATCTCAAGGATTTAGACAAATTGGAAGAGACACATAATGCCTTAAAGCTCTCTTCAGGAGTGGCCTGCACCCAATGTATAGCCTGTCAGGTGACCTATGTTCTGGTGGCCAGCCCAAGTTGAGAGGTTTGGTCCTCATTTACTGAACCTCTGGTGGCAATTGGAAAACCCTTTTCCCACAGTTTTCCCGTCCTGTGTCTACCCTCAACCCCGAGCCATGCATGCTATATATCTCATCCAGTTTGTTAATGCTCCGAAACCAATTGTTCCTTTTGGAAGGAAATTCCAACGTGACCTAATTTGATACTTTTGTCTTCTATTTAGTATTTTCATATGAATGTAAAATAATTGGCAACCATGTTGTCTTCAGACCAAATAATCTCTTATTTTTATCTTAATACATTTAGATGTTGTGCATATAGATGCAGTTTTTATATAGTTTGGGTAATTTAACTCCAAACTCATGGGTCTGAATTATATGTTGAGGGCAGCACACTACTCCGTAACTAAAATGCCAAGGATGAGCCCACCTCCGTTTCCCAGCTTGCCCCTCATCAATTTCAGGCTGACTGGGTATTAATTGTTATGTGATAAGATGTCCGCCTTTCACCAAGAAGAGGTCCTACATCATGGAGCTTCCGGTCAATCAGAGGCCTACAGCTCTGCAATATTAGTGGCGCCACTGGGAGCCGTAGCCACTGCCAGAACTGAATGGAGGACTTTGAGGAGACTTTTAAACTTGAAACTGGAGCCACAGCCAAGTCTGGGATTTCACCGGCAGTCCCCCAGCTGGGTTTTTGGAAGGGAAAGGGATTGAAGGTAGCCACAGGGAGGGAAAACTGTGGAAGGAGGTTCTCGGATTGCTCTCTGGGGTCTAGAAATAAGGATCAACACCTTCCAGTTTGGCTGACCACCAGCGCGTAGGTCTCCTAATGCTTACACATTAAATTGAACAGGTGTCATTGTGAGGCCCTTAATGTAACAGTAATTGCCTACTTAAGGCCCTCAATTGACCCATGGATGGGCGGCCGCCTGAGGCCTCCCCGCTGCTTGTAAGACCATGACCAAATAGGGGTTGGCGGAGAGCAGGCCATTGATGATGCAATGTCCTACCTTAAGGTCCACTCACGTGCTTTCCACCTGCCCATGGGTGGACAAATGTTGATGTAGCGGGGCATAAGCAATGTTTGCCGTTGAATGGATATTCCCTTGTACATTTTGGTTTGAATTTGTGGATGGCCAGTTTCTCAAAGTGCAAGCTGATAATGGTCCAGTCAGTAAACCAGGGCAACTGGAATATGTGTGAACAGGACAGTTTGATTACCATGTTGCAAAATGATTGTTTTGCCATCTATGCCTATGATCTTCCCTGGGCCTATCCATTGATTAGAATTGTCTCTCTTGTAGTATACCATGTCTCCTTGCTGAAAAACGGCACCTGATGGCCGTACATTATGTCTTAAAGCTCTGCGAATTCTTTCAGAGACTACTGCTTCCAAAAAACCTTTTCTACTGCTATGTAATGCATTTAAATGTTCAGCAAAACTAGAGCTAATTGTAGTCCCCTCCCAAGCTGGAGGCTGGTCATCCAAAATGGATGGAATTTTAGGTGTTCCGCTTTCTTCCCACAGTCCAAAAATGTGCAGGTTCGGTGGATTGGCCATGCTATATTACCCTTAGTGTCTAAAAAGGTTGGGTTGGTTGGGGTTACTGGGTTAGAAGGATAGGGTGTGGGTTTAGGTAGGGTGCTCTTTCCAAGAGCCGATGCAGACTCGATCGGCGGAATCGCTTCCTTCTACACTGTAAATTCTATGCCTATGTCTATCGCATCATTGAAAGGGTACTTAATCTGCCATCAGCAACACTTAACATTCTGTGATGTGTTTGAGTTCAAATCCACTGCACAAATACAGCAACTTCTGTAGTTTGCTGTAATACGGTGCTATTTTTGAAAACTAACATTTGCATTTTTGAGTTGAACCACCTTACCCGAAGTTGCTATACCTGTTATGCACAAATAACAGGCCATCATAGAATTTACAGTGCAGAAGGAGGCCATGCAGCCCATCGAGTCTGCACCGGCTCTCGGAAAGAGCACCCTACTTAAGCCCACACCTCCACCCAAACCCCGTAACCCAGCCACCACACCCAACCTTTTTTTGGACACTGGGCAATTTAGCATGGCCAATCCACCTATCCTACACATCTTTGGACTGTGGGAGGAAACTGGAGCACCAGGAGGAAACCAACGCAGACACAGGGAAAACGTGCAGACTCCACACAGACAGTGACCCAAGCTGGAAATTGAACCTGGGACCCTGGAGCTATGAAGCGCAAGTGCCAGCCACTGTGCTACCGTGCCACCCGATTAAAAATGGGGCTCGTCCAGGATTTGAACCCAGGACCTCTAGCACCCAAAGTGAGAATCATACCCCTAGACCAACGTGCCATTGTTAGACCAACGTGCCATTGTTAGACCAACGAGCCACGAGCCATAAACCTCACCATTATTTTGACTGGAAAATTTGGACTAATTATGAAACGTACGGTAGCTGCACAGCAGTTTGCAGCATTTTGGGGGCACTGCTTGCTTCTTCTTCAAAGCAGCAATATTTTTTCCCAACAGTCTATTTGAGTCACGCTGTCATTTGGAAACAGAATTACAAATGACTTGTAAATCGTTTACAAATAGGTCTAAACAATTCCTCATTGTTACTGGCAATGGCATATTTTCTTAACTGGCAAAATGAAAAAGAATTGCTCTTTATTATGCATCCAGTTTTGATATTTGATCTGTCTCCGTGGACCAAATCAGCTGATCATTTTTACAAAGTGCAGCTCACGTCAAGTAAGAAGAGTTTTGATATCTGGCGACAAAATGTGTTTAAAACATCTTCAAAATACGACACTGGCCAATATAATTTATTGCATTCTGTGCTAAAGCCAGGATGAAATTGGATATAATTCAAAGTACAAAGCCAGCAATGATTTATGCAATGCCTATTTAAATCAAACAAAGGAAGAGCTTCCATTTATAAGTCTCATAAATAAATTGGTCATATCAATCTTTTTGCGTAAAAGCTAGTACACTGAGGCATAACAAACATACGGCAACGATTACAACTTAATTTCCTAATCATTGCAAAATGGCAGCATTGAAGACTGATGGCTTCGGACACTAATTAGAGAAGAAATAAATATTGTGGAGGAAAGTGGAGCAAAAGACAGAAAACCTAATTGAGGGAGGTACTCTGATGTTGATTTAAAATCAGGACCAGCACCAAACTTACAAAAACAAAATGGTTTCCACTGTACATGAAGAGCTGGGTAGCTCTCCCCAATGTCCAAGCTAATATTTATCTCTCAACCAATGCCTCAAAACATATTGGGCGCGATTCTCCGCTCCCCAGGCCGGGTGGGAGAATCGCGGGAGGGCCGCTCTGGCAAGCCCCGCAATTCTCCCACCCCCTCAAAATGGTGTGTCGCAAACGGAGAATCGGCGGTCGCCGTTTTTCACGGCGACCGGCGATTCTCCGGCCCGGATGGGCAGAGTGGCCTGACGATCCTGACCTGTTCATGCCGGCGTCAACCACACCTGGTCACTGCCGGCGTGAATGGCATGCGACAGGTAAGTGTGGGGCCTGTGGGGGGCGGAGAGAAGTTCGAGCACCACCGGCGTGCTCGTGAGGGGACTGGCCCGCGATCGGTGCCCACCGATCGTCGGGCCGGCGTCTCTAAGAGACGCACTCTTTCCCCTCCGCCGCCCTGCAAGATCAAGCCTCCACGTCTTGCAGGGCAGCGGAGGGGAAGATGGAACCGCGCATGCGCGGTTTGGAGCCGGCCAACCTGCGCATGCGCGGCTGACGTCACTTAGGCGCCGCCGGCCGCGTCATTCTCGGCGCGCCGCCTTGTCGCAAGCGTCAAGGCCCGGCGGCCGGGTTTCTCCCAAAGCCGCTCCTAGCTCCCCGGGGGGGGGGGGGGGGGGGGGGGGGGGGGGGGGGGGGGGAGGGGGAGAATAGGGGGCGAGGAGCGGCCTCCGACGCCGGAGTGAAACACTCCGGGTTTCACTCCGGCGTCAGCCGTTGCGGAGAATCGCGCCCATTATCTGGTTGTTGTGACATTTTGCCTTTTCCTCTGAGCAAATTGATTGCTGCATTTCGTAGAACAGTGTTCCCATTTCAAAAATACATCATTGACTATATAACACACTGGGACATTCTGAGGTAACAAAATATAATTTCAAAGCTTGCATTTCTTTCTGTTAATGTGACAGTTAAATTTCCCACACCTGCGTGTGAATTAAATGCCAGTTTGGTACTAATATACAAACTTTAATTAATTTTCTATCTTGCGTAATTGTCATTGTGATTGGATTGGATTGGCACCGAACCAATTTATATAGAATTTTTATTCATCCATTGTGATGTGGGCGATATTTCACCTGGCTTGCTGCCTCCTTAGTGGTGACGCGGGCCAACAATTTATGACACAACATAAAATGTCATTTAGTCAGGCAACATTATGTACTCTACTCATTATTTAGTTAGCCCAGGTGGTGCAACAAGATAATGAATGTCAGTATTACTAATAAGCCGAGCATGAGGGCATGATTGTACTAGTCCACGCATACAATGCCTTTTAACCCATCTGACTGTATTTTCTCAAACATGCCTTCAGGAATTATGGATATATATGTTCATATTTTTCAAAATAACCACCCGTATCAGCCATTGTGGCCAGTTGCTGATTGTGTTAGCTTCTCATACTGCAGTAAACATAGTGTGGACCTGCAGTCCAGACAGCAATATCCTTCAGATTGGGTGGCAGCGATGCCGAGGCATTGTGGTGTTGTACTGATTTTGTTATGAATTTTCTTTGTAGCCAATTCATACAACTATACGAGAGCAAGATATATAGTTCCTGCAAGAAGATCAACCGACAATGTAAAGTAGAGTGAAACTGGAGAAATTGAAGATCACAGAGGAGGAATAAATATAAATGAGGAGATGGAACATTTAGCAGGCAGAAGTAAATAACTTTGTGGTGGTGGGTTGCAGATGGTGAGGGGGATGGGGACAGGGTGGAGGGGGGAGATGTGGTTGGTGGTATTGGTGCAAAGATTTGCTTCTGACATTATTGATCTTAAAACTGGTGCACTGAGATTCTGTTGCTTACAAAGTAAATGGCGGGGAATGCATGACGACAGGACTCTCGTAGTTTGAAATAGCTTCCGCAAAAAATCATACTGAGTCACTCCATGTAAGATCATAATAAATACAGTTTTGTTGCCATTAATGACTTGCTGAGAACAATTAATTTATACATATATTGCTTTTATTTTGAAGCCATGAAAATGAACATTAACTGAATTAAAATGGACACAAGTATTTTAAAATATATGCTTTGAAGGGTGTTACAAGCCAAGATAACAGCTTCATTGCAAAAACAGACTTAACCAGTCTGGCAGCATCTGTGGAGAGAAAAACAAAGGTAACCTTTCGAGTGCAACATGACTTTGTTTGAACTCAAGAGAGATAGGGGGCGGGATTCTCTGGCTGCGCCCGCCTGGCGATCGGAAAGTCCCATCCGAGGTCAATGGACTTCTCCATTGTCCGCGTCTCGCCCGTGGTCATTTTGCAACGTGCGGGGCAGAGGAATCCAGCTCAGGGATGCGTTTTACCTTCCTCATAATTGGAATTTAGTTAGCTCAGGTGGCGGAAAAATAAAATAAATGTCTGCATTACTAATGTGAGGGTATGATTGTCCAACTGTGTAGTCACTGGTAAGTTCAAAATACAGGTAAGTGCAATTCAAGATTTTGAAAGGGGCAGCTCCTCCAATCACAGGCTGTTCCTTTCCCACGTTTGCTGCTGATGGGCTCAGTAGGAGGAAGAGAGGGAGGGAGAGAGTGAGTGTGTTTACCTTACTCCCAATCTCTGGTTTCTCATTCAGTTTCACCACCACACTCCAAGACATAGACAGACACACATACAGAGTGGGTGTGGGTGAGTGACTGAACACCCACAGACTGGGGGTGAGCTGGACACACACATACCGACCCTCTCACACTTTGTGGTCTATTTTATTAATTACTCTCTTTAACCTGACAATTTAATGCTATAACATTGCTTTCCCTTTGATCAGCAATTGTTTCTTTTCTGAGTATCTCAGCTTGATTGTTGAAATTCAGTTTATTATTGTGCCAAACCTTGGCCAGAATTCTCTGGCCGTTGGGATTGTTTCTGTCGGCGGTGCACCCCTGCCCGTGGGTTTCCCAGCAGTGTGGGGTGGCGTCAATGGGAAACCCCATTGACAAGTGGTGGCAGTGGGGAATCCCATTGCCAGTGAACGGTGCTGTGCTGAGAAACACATGGGGTTGGATTCTCCGATTTCCAGGCTACGTCCGGACGATCCGGCCAATGGGGTTTCCCATTGGGGCACCCCCACGCCATTGGAAATCCAGGAGAATCCAGCCCCTTATCTTTCCAAAAGCTGCCTGGGTGAGAAAATAGGTCCCCAAGCAACAAGATTGGACAAACCTGTACTAGTTATGCAAACAATGCCTTTTAAATCATTAGATCGTACTTTATTAAACTTGCCTTCAGAAATTGTGGCTATATCATAGATTCATCTCATAGAATCATAGAATTCCTACAATGCACAGACCATTTGGCCATCGAGTCTGCACTGACCCTCTGAGAGAGCGCCCTACCCTGCCCTATCCCTGTAACTCCACTTAACCTGCACATTTTTGGATACTAACAAGCAGTTTTAGCATGGTGAATTTACCTAACCTGCACACCTTTGGACTGTGGGAAGAAACTGGAGCACATGGAAGAATCCGCAGGGAAAACATGTAAATTCCACGCAGTCACCCAAGGCTGGAATTGAATCTGGGTCCCTAACCCTGTGAGGCAGCAGTGTTAACTATTGTGCCATCCCTATATATCTTCCTATTTTCCAAAATAAATAAATACAATGAGCATAAAACCCATCACATCCCCGCACCCCCCCCCCCCCCCCCCCCCCCCCCCCCCGCACACCGCCCACATCTATCGTCCACCCCCTCAAAAAGCCTATTCATTCTGGCCACCATCATGTGCAGCCTGTGGAGTACTTTACATTGAACACAAAGAGAATGCATTTACCCTCCTCAGAGCCACCTCCCATAACCATGCCTCCAATACCCACCCCCACTTAACTTCTCCTATTGGAGCGTCCTCCAGGCCCACCCTCGTATTTCCACCGTCACCACTTCCTCCCATGCTACGCCACAGCAATAACACCTTTGTCAGCAGCCCAGCTCCCCCCCCCCCCCCCCCAGCCTTCCCCTGAACAAAACAACAACCCCATCCCCCTCTGCTACACTAACCACCTGACCACCCCCCCACTGTGCTTCCATTAACTAGCCTGGTAGCCCTGACCCAAGGCGCCCATGCCTCCTACCAACACCCCCCCACCCACCTGCTGATTTCCCTTCTCGGCCCCGCTCACATACCTTGCAAACAACAATGACACAAGAAAAAAGGTGCACTCACCCTCAACGCAACAAAACATCTCCAACAACCATCAAATTAGAAAAAAGAAACATGTAATAATGGGCAGAGCTCCGCCTGAAGAGGCCGTGGAGCTGCCGAGGTGGAGGGAAAAAAAATAATGGCCAGAAAAAGCACCCATCTCCTCACACCTCCTCCACAGTTCAATATCCTCCTTCTGTTGCCAGTCGATTGTTTCTTAAAAACCAAATCACCTCCTCTGGTGTTCCAAAATAATGTTCTCAGCTATTAAAAGTCACCCAGAGGCAGGCCCCAAACTTTGCCCCTTTTTGAAGATGGCAGCCTTCAGCCGATTAAACCCAGCTCTCCTCTTCCCCAGGTCCGCACCAAGGTCCTGGTACACCCAAAGCTCGCTCCCCTCCCAGATGCATCTCCTCGTCTGCCTCGCCGATCTCAATATCTTCTCCTTGTCCTGGAACCGGTGAACGTGCACCACCATCGCCCTCGGTGACTCATTCACCTGCGGATTCCTCATCAGAGACCTGTGCGCTCGGTCGATCTCCAGGGGCCGGTGAAAGTCCCCCTCCCTCATCAACTTCTCCAGCATCTTGGTTACATGGGTGCCAGCGTCCATTTCCTCGGTGCCTTCAGACATCTCCACGATTCTTAGATTCTGTCTCTGGGAGTGGTTCTCCAGATCTTTCACCTTCTCCTTTAGCTGCTTCTGGGTCTTTCGCGTCAGACAAATTTCTGCCGCCAATGAGGCCAGTTGATCCTCATGCTCCCCCACCACCACCTCCACTTTCCATATAGCCTGGCCTTGGGATTCCAGCTCTGCTCCACGGGTTAAATTCCCGCTTTTAACGGTTCCACCGCCTTTGCTAGGCCCTCCTGGGCTTCCCTCCCTTGTCAGTTAAACTTCACATTTAAGAAGTCCACCAGTTGCGCCGTTGACCATTGGGCAGGCAGGGCTGGCCCTTTACCCTCTGCCAACTTGACCTGTGGTACATGGAGATTCTCCTGCTCCAACTGCTCCCTTATTTTCACTCCACTTCTGGTCCATGGATCCATCCAGCAGCCCCACCAGTGGAGTTAAACGTTTCTCCAATCACCTCGCACCCTTTTCCCACTTCTGCCCTACAAACGGGGATAAGGTCTCAAAAAACAGCCTCGATTGGGAGCTACCAAACGTGCTCCTTGGCTGCCACTGGAAGTACAAAACTATCTTTTGTACACCCCCACTTCCTGTCATTGTGTTTGTAAACTCATGTTGGAAGTACAGAGTGGGCGCACATGTCTATGAATGCACATTTAGTTCATTGCATGTGCACGTCATAATTTAATACCAAATGAACTCAAGTAAAATGAACAGAATTGCAAAAATTAGCTTGAGATATAAAATATCAAGCCAATTCTACAAAGTACAGATTAACTGAGGATGTCATTTTCAGAAGAAAGATAACTGAGTTCAAGTTGGTGGAAAAATAAAAATTTTATTTATCAATATAAGAATTTATTCATGCAACAGTAATATTCTTAGTATTAAATAATATACTTCCTCTTTAAAAAATTGCTGCTCCATGTAGATAACAATACTATGGTTCCTTTTAACTATTTTAAATGAATATGAAAACACCAATTCGTAATTGGATGGGAAATGTGATGATAATCTTGGAGAGAAAGATGTGTTGTTGAACTTAATAGTGGCAACAAAGCAGGACATCGTGTCAAGGTGCAAAGTGGGCTTAGGGGGCTGAATGTCTACTCCTGCCCTATTTCTTAGAAACCAATCGTTACTACCAGGAGGTGCGCAACTTGTATCCTTAATTTTTTATGTAATTTAACATGCAGTATTATATTCCTCCTTTAATGTTCCTGTTAGAATGGTGCTGGAGAAAGAAAGCTAAGAATTACTTGCAGGCATTCGAATATTACTGACTCGTTATCCTGAGGAGGTTGTGGGAAGTAAAGAAGTTTCATTGCATTTCTAGGTCCAGATTTCCATGTCCCCTGAAAGGGCAAATGGATGTGAAAATTCCAGAAACGAGGACACAGGACTTGAATTTTGATTATTTTTTCACACCGATTCCTGTGGGCGTGGTGAGGTTTGGGTTGGGTTTATGTTGCAAATCCGCGTGCACATCCTCTGACATCAGGGTCACCATCAATCGGCTGTGGGGAACTTGTTTTTTCATGTACCACCACACTTTCTTCGGGTCAGGTGTGTTTTTGAAGTCTTTGGGAGACCCACCAGGTAAGAGAGTTTATGAAACTTGGGGGAAGCCTGCTGAAGAATTGTGAACATTCTTACAAGTAAGTGTTAAATCTTTTGACGAATTCAAATATAATTATTAGATGTTGGACCCAAATCTTAAATTTATTTAAACATCTGTTGGGCACAAAATGTTGAAGTGAAGTTGCAGCCGAGGATGCATCCATCACATAAATATACTCTCATTTAAAACAGCGAGCAAGTGAGTGACACCCCGCTATTGGCACTGCCAGGTTGGCACTGCCAGCATGCCAGGGAGCAGTACCAGCGCACCATCCAGCCACGCCCCTGACCAGGGGCTAAAAAGGCCTCCAAGCTCAAAGGTGTGGTCATCATGTCTATACAGAGAATTCAGCAGCGGCTGTGAGGAGGTCCTTATTGAGGAGCCTTTGCACTTTAATGTCTCAGTGGTGCCAGCTTCTTCTATGGTAGAAAAGTACGTCCAGTGCAGGCATGCTGTTCCTGCACAAGAGATGGTAAAAGATCCAGTCTAAAAAACTGCGGTCAGACAGAGCACCTATTCTTTATAAGAGGCTATTCAGACTTTTCCCAAACCCACTAGGAGAAAAAGCACTCCGAGCATCTGCTCTTTCCAGGAAGCAAGCAATTCAGAGTAGAAAAAAATCCACTAAAGAAAAATGGTCATCAGGAGGACACCTGCTGAAAAGAGAAAGCACTTCAGAGTTAATTAACCGTGAAGTGCTATGAAAGCAAACAAAGCTAATCTCTCCATTGAGATAGCCTTCAGCTGTCAACCAAGAGTCTTGTAAAAGTCAGTGAGGTGTGTAATTCAATGTAAACAACCAAGTACAATGCGATAAAAGCAGGCGTACTGCAACATTGAAACCGCAGAGCCTCCTGAAACTTCAAGGGGAGTGACATGCTTCTCCAAGAAACAAGCTGCAAAATGCATCTGTCTTGTCAGAGGATTTTAGGACAGACAGGCTGCAGCTGTGCTTTCCCCTGTTATGGGGTGTTTCACATGAAGGGAATCAGGCTTCAAGGCATCACAGATCCAAAGTGACCCCCATCCGAGGGGATATCCTCAATCCCCAGCTCACTTGAAGGACAACCCCGCACCCCTCACCACCATTTGCATCTGGCCAGCGGCTGCTGTGCCCTTGTGCTTTCTGGAGGTAGGTGGAGAGGAGTACTCACCTCTGTGCTCCCCCTCGGAGCCCATGGCATTAAAGGACCAGTAGTGACTTGCGCCTGGGTCATGTCTGCTTTGGGGAAGGGGGAGGAGATGGAGCGCAGACCGAGAGGCCACTGCATTCGACTTTAATTTCACTAATGAGATTAAAATGAGCTGTGATCAGTTTCTTGCCCTTTCTGAGTTAGATCCTTATCATGCCAGCTGGAGTGGGCCGGGAGCATTGGAAACTGTTGTGCGTCTGGTGCAAATCCGATTCGGAGCTCTCACTGAATTCTCCAGACATAGCGGGATTTGCATCGGGTACAACGTGGCCAGAAAATCATCCCCAACATGCCTTCCATTGTGAACACTTTTGAGGGAGTGGACAGGAAAATGTTGCCTTCCAGAATGAGGCAAAATGATAAGGAATTATTTCAAGCCCTGTGACTTGAATTTGTCAGGTTAAAAATGCATTAATCTCTCAAGGTCCTAACAGTTTAATGATCATAACATAGAAGGTAATCGTGGCCAGAGTAATGCAGCTGTAATTTTATTAAAATAATGCTCATGTTTATTTCAGAATTTCAGTTGACTCTCACTGTCTATTAGAATTAAACTGCATTGAAGTCATCTTCAGTCAAACACTTGTTTCTTTGCAAATAAGAAAATCAATATATTTCTCTCAAGACTTGGATTTGTGTTGTATGATGCAGAAAGTTTGCCGTAGAGGTTTGACAAAAACATTTCACACAAGGCAAATACTTACATAGTACAGAGGCTGCAATATCGAATCGGAAGCAACAGTGAAAGACACATTTAATCCCTGAGCTACAAGGGAACTTAAGTGGTTTGTTTTTTTGAATTGAATGAATCAGAGCTTATAAAATTATCAATACAACAATGAACTGGTGAAGATAGGCTGTCTGCTGGTGCACTAACTGAGGAGGCAGGGGGGCTTCCTGGGAGATTATACAGATCAGGAACTCAGGCTTGGGGACCGCACCGAGCGAAGTCAATGTGGCATTTGAAGCTTTCTATAGGGATCTTTATAGGTCAGAGCCTCCGGGATGGGGATCGGACATGGCGGAGTTCTTGCACGACGGTAGAGGAGCAGAGTAGAGAGGATGTTATATTACGTGATCGTAATGCGTCGTTGCAGTTGTAAACCCTTTACATATCAGCAGATATACAGATCACTACACTGAGTGCGATTGGGCTGATGCAAACGGGTAAGGCTTCGGGCCCTGATGGGCATCCCTTTGAGTTTTACACGAGGTTTACATACTAACTGGTGCCATTGATGGTGGATATGTTCAATTATGCTTTAGCTTGGGATTCCCTGCCTGAGAGCCTTTCGCAGGCCTCTATCTCCCTCACTTTAAAAAAAGATAAAGACCCTACGGAGTATTCATACTGGTTCATACAGGGCCATCTCATGGCTGAATGTGGATGCCATGTTATTGGCTAAGGTGCCCCAGGTATAGTTTCAGAGGACCAGACAGGCTTTGGGAAGGGGCAGCAACTGTTAGCTAATATATGGAGGGTTCTGAACGTTGTCCTTTCCCTTTCTATGGCCCCTGAGCCAGAGGGGATTATATCTATGGATGCGGGGCAGGCATTCGACAGGATGGAATGGGAGTACCTTTTTGAGGTGCTTTGAAGATTTGGACTCGGGCCGAGGTTTATCTCATGGGTGCGGCTTTTGTATAAGTCCCACATGGCTAGTGTACACATGAATGCGACGAGCTTCCGGTATTTTCCATTGAGCAGGGGTACAAGGCAGGGTTGTCAACATTCCTGTCCGCACTGGCGATAGAAACTTTGCCTATGGCACTAAGGTCTTTGATGAGATGGAGGGGAAACGTCGTTGGGGGGGGGGGAGCATGGGGTGTCTATAAGCTGATGCCCTGCTGTTATATGTTACGGACACAGTCTCCTCTATGGATGGGATTATGATGCTACTGAGGGACATATAGCCCCGTTTTGTACACTGGGTACCCCCTGTCGCCGGAACCCCTCAGTGTCGCGAGGGATCGGGACGCATTTAAAAATTACATCCCAATGTCCGAATGCCCCAAAGCCACCCCTCCTAGCCCAAACGCACTATGAGAGGGTCCCTCCCCCCCCCCCCCCCCCCTCCACCAGCAACACCCCTCAACACCCACACAGGGCACGCCGGCCTGTCATCATTTCTTTTATTTCCAAATTTTTTTAATGAATTTAACACACCAAAAGATTATATTGGATTGAATGATGACTTTAACATTGAGGATTTTTGAGGTGAAAGCATGTATTGCAGTATAAATAAAACAACTTTTGGATTTTTTTTACATGGGATATAAGTGTTGCTGTCTAGGCCAGCCTTTATTGCCTGCCCCTAATTGCCCTTGGAAAGGTGATGGTGAACCACCTTCTTGCAACACTGCAGTCCATGTGGAGTAGATACACCACACTGTATTGTTACAAACTGGGATATCACTTAAGATTTTAAATTGGAGACTCATGCTCGAGTTGGCCATCCAATAAGAATAAGAGTGGTCCCACTAGATATCCCTCACTTAGAAAACTAACACGTTCAAAAAGAAATCTAATGGAGAAAGTGATGTTGACTTATGTGCATGTTGTTGTCCGAAGGTGAACTAAATGAAAGTGTTGAAGCAATTCACCACCTTTCTGGAAGAAAGTTCCTGCTGCCAAGTCCTTACTAGAAGTCCTCTTATTCAGCACACTAAAAAATTGATTTCTTGGACATTTTCTTTTCTTGGAACAATGTGATGTGTTGGGTAAGCTGGGCCTATGTGGACTGCGTTTGATGCAGTGTAGAGAGAGACAGGCTTCCAACACTTGATGAGATGCAACACAATTTCATTGAACATCTAATTATATTACATATCCAACTGTGGGTTGACACTATGCTGACTTGACTGGAGACCTGAGGCTAGCCTGACCAGACTAACTGACTACCACATGGTGTTTACACTGGCTGCTGCTCATGAGCTCTGACTGTCTCAGAGGCTGGATCCCGAGTGAGTGGGAAAACTGGTGCCCTCTGGCTTTATAGTGGTTGTGTCCTGTCTGGTGATTGGCTGCTGTGTTCTGTGTGCTCACTGGTCATCCTGTGTGCCAATCACTGCCTGTCTGAACTCCATCATATACATGGATGTATATTATGACACCCTGCACAGCCATCAAAGCTTAAAGGACGCCTACTTGGATCTTACTGGTTCCTATCTGTGTAGAAATTGCTAACTGGCTAATCAGTCTGTTGAACTTCGATGCTGCACAGCAATGCAAGTCAGAATTTGTTTCTGACCCGTTCGCTTTAAGCGGGCTGGTCAGTAGAGTTGAGACTCAAACTTGCGAGCCTCCCCTTATCCAACTGAACTGAACCAGTCTCACCCAGCACCTATCCCTGCTGAGTTTGAATAATTTAGATTCTCCAACACAGTGATTAGCATTTAGAGGAGGGGATACAGGCTGTTGGGGAGGTGGGTCGAGGCAGTTTTGGTTTGGGGTTGGGGCAGGGGGGATGTGCAGACAATAAAGTGGTGGTGGGCGGGTCAAACTGCTCGTTGGGGGAGGGGGAAGTTGGGTAGTTGAAGGGAGAAGTTGGAGAGTCGTGGGGGGAGCCCGGACAGTCACGGGGGATGTCAGACAGTCACAGGGGGGAGGTTGTCAGTCACAGAGGAGGTCGGACAGTCACGGGGGAGGTTGGACAGTCACGGAGGAGGTCGGACAGTCACGGGGGAGGACGGACAGTCACGGGGAGGTCGGACAGTCACAGGGCAGGTTAGACAGTCACAGAGGAGGTTGGACAATCATAGGGGAGGTCGGACAGTCACAGGGCAGGTCAGACAGTCACAGGGGAGGTCGGACAGTCACAGGGGGAGGTCAGACAGTCACGGCGGAGGTCAGACAGTCACAGGGGAGGTCAGACAGTCACGGGGGAGGTCGGACAGTCACAGGGCAGGTTAGACAGTCACAGGGGAGGTTAGACAGTCACAGGGGAGGTCGGACAGTCACAGGGCAGGTTAGACAGTCACAGGGGAGGTCGGACAGTCACAGGGCAGGTTAGAAAGTCACAGGGGAGGTTAGACAGTCACAGGGGAGGTCGGACAGTCACAGGGCAGGTCAGACAGTCACAGGGGAGGTCGGACAGTCACAGTGGGAGGTCAGACAGTCACGGCGGAGGTCAGACAGTCACAGGGGAGGTCAGACAGTCACGGGGGAGGTCGGACAGTCACAGGGCAGGTCAGACAGTCATAGGAGAGGTCGGACAGTCACAGCGGATGTCCGACAGTCACAGGGCAGGTTAGACAGTCACAGGGGAGGTCAGACAGTCACAGGGGAGGTCGGACAGTCACAGGGTAGGTCAGACAGTCACGGGGGAGGTCGGACAGTCACGGCGGAGGTCCGACAGTCACAGGGCAGGTTAGACAGTCACAGGGGAGGTCAGACAGTCACAGGGGAGGTCGGACAGTCACAGGGTAGGTCAGACAGTCACAGGGTAGGTCAGACAGTCACGGGGGAGGTCGGACAGTCACGGGGGAGGTCGGACAGTCACAGCGCAGGTCAGACAGTCACAGGGGATGTCGGACAGTCATGGCGGAGGTCAGACAGTCACGGGGCAGGTCAGACAGTCACAGGGGAGGTCGGACAGTCACAGGGCTGGTCAGACAGTCACAGGGGAGGTCAGACAGTCACGGCGGAGGTCCGACAGTCATAGGGGAGGTCAGACAGTCACAGGGGAGGACGGACAGTCACAGGGGAGGTCAGACAGTCACAGGGGAGGACGGACAGTCACAGGGGAGGACGGACAGTCACAGGGGAGGACGGACAGTCACAGGGGAGGACGGACAGTCACAGGGGAGGTCAGACAGTCATAGGAGAGGTCGGACAGTCACAGGGGAGGTCAGACAGTCATAGGGGAGGTCGGACAGTCACAGGGGAGGTCGGACAGTCACGGCGGAGGTCAGACAGTCACAGGGGAGGTCAGACAGTCATAGGGGAGGTCCGACAGTCACAGGGGAGGTCGGACAGTCACGGCGGAGGTCTGACAGTCACAGGGGAGGTCAGACAGTCACAGGGGAGGTCAGACAGTCATAGGGGAGGTCCGACAGTCACAGGGGAGGTCAGACAGTCACAGGGGAGGTCCGACAGTCACAGGGGAGGTCAGACAGTCACAGGGGAGGTCCGACAGTCACAGGGGAGGTCAGACAGTCACAGGGGAGGTCAGACCGTCATAGGGGAGGTCCGACAGTCGCGGGGGAGGTCGGACAATTATAGGAGAGGTCGGAAAGTCACGGGGGAGGTCAGACAGTCATGGGGAGGTCCGACAGTCACGGGGGAGGTCAGACAGTCACGGGGGAAGTCGGACAGTCATGGGGAGGTCCGACAGTCACGGGGGAGGTCAGACAGTCACGGGGGAGGTCGGACAGTCACAGAGGGAGGTCGGACAGTCACGGGGGAGGTCGGACAGTCACAGGGGGATGTTGTACAGTCACAGGGGGAGGTCAGACAGTCACGGGGGAGGTCAGACAGACATGGGGAGGTCCGACAGTCACGGGGGAGGTCAGACAGTCACGGGGGAGGTCGGGCAGTCATGGGGAGGTCCGACAGTCACGGGGGAGGTTAGACAGTCACGGGGGAGGTCGGACAGTCACAGAGGGAGGTCGGACAGTCACAGGGGGATGTTGTACAGTCACAAGGGGAGGTCAGACAGTCGCGGGGGAGGTCGGACAATTATAGGAAAGGTCGGAAAGTCATGGGGGAGGTCAGATAGTCACGGGGGAGGTCGGACAGTCACAGGGGGAGGTCAGACAGTCACGGGGGAGGTCGGACAGTCACGGAGGGAGGTCGGACAGTCACAGGGAGAGGTTGTACAGTCACAAGGGGAGGTCGGACCATTGCTGGGAGGTTGGACAGTCTTGGGGGAAGACAGACTGTCGTGTGTCGGAGGTCAGACAGTTGGTGCGGAGGGGGAGATTGGATGGTCACGGGGGAGGTCAGACAGTTGGCAGGGGTGTCGGGTCAGATTGGACCTGGGGCAGGGTAGTGCGAGATTGGGGAGAGTGGGGTTGGTCGAGGAATGAGGGGAGTCCCCCAGAACTTCTGGCGATGGGCGAGTCCTGTGGGGGAGGGAGGTGGTGGAGTCCAGTGTGGGGGGTATACACGAGGTAGGGGAAGTCCACTGGAGCAGTTGGGGTTGGGGGGAGGTGGTGGGAGTCCCCTGGGTCTGTACAAAATTAACCTGAAGCTAGTAGTGGCTTTAATCCTTCTAATGTTTTCTGGTGAGCCATTGATGTAACACAAACAGAACCATCTATTATTTGGTATTTAAATCACATTATCAAATGGTTCCCAGTGCAGAGTAAAGAAAGTTTGCACTCCACCAGCAATTGCCATGCAAACCTTAGCCTGAAGTTGCTGGGGTGGTGCGGAGTTCCAAGCGCATATTTGGGGTATCCCCCAAATTACACTGCCCTGGGGCTGGGATGTTACAACTGACTGTGTTTGACTTTCATATGTGACTATATGGACTTGCTGCTCACACCATGTGGTAAAAAACATCTACCATGGATTATAATATTGTTCACTGCCGCTTGTCATCCTTAGATGTGCTGTCATCATTGGTGTCATGCCAACAGGTTGAGATGTATCAGAATTCTCTCACTATGTGACATATTCATTAAGGCGATAGGTCTGATATTGCAGTGGTTGTGGAAACATCCTTGTTATCATTAAATGGCTTCTCATTTGGAAAACAAAATAAGTAACTTTTCTGAAATATATTTAAATTAACTTTTCATCTAAAATCTTCATAGTGCCACAGAACAACTTATATTAACAGTGCCTTTCATGTAATAATCTCTCACAAGGTTATTCATGAAGGCCCTGCCTTCTCAACCTTGCCCCTCGCCTGAAGTGTGGTGATGCTCAGGTTAAATCACCACCAGTCAGCTCTCCCCCTCAATGGGGAAAGCCGCCTATGGTCATCTAGGGCTATGGTGACTTTATGTCCCAGGGCTCTTCACGGGACAAGTATAAAACGGAATATGACAATAAGCCATGTGAAGAGAAATTAGGCCAAGTATCCCAAAGTTGTGTCTTAAAGGAGAAAATGAGATAGAGAGGTGGAAAAGTGTGGGGGGTGGGTGGGGGTGGTGGGGGGGGGGGGGGGGGGGGGGTGGTGGTTCCAGAGTTCAGCGCTTTGGCAACTGAAGATGCATTCCTCAGTGTTTCCCTCCCTACCCCCTAGGGGCTGTTTAGCACACTGGGCTGAATCGCTGGCTTTGAAAGCAGACCAAGGCTGGCCAGCAGCACGCTTCAATTCCCGTACCAGCCTCCCCGGACAGGCGCCGGAATGTGGCGACTAGGGGCTTTTCACAGTAACTTCATTGAAGCCTACTCATGACAATAAGCAATTTTCATTTTCATTTCATTCAATAATGGGGCAATTAAAATCAGGGATATTCACAAGACCAAAATTGGAGGAACATGTATATCTCAGAGGCTTGTGAAACTGGAGGAGATTACAAAGATTTGGAGGCGCAAGGTCACAACGGATTTGAAACCAAGGATGAGAATTTTTAAATTAAGATATTGGCCAGAATTCTCCGGCCTTTAGGATTCTCTCTTCCCACCTGCAGTGCACCCCTACCCATGGGTTTCCTGGTCGCGTGGGGCGGTTTTAATGGGAAATCCCAGTGACAAACAGCGGAAGGAGAGAATCCCACAGCCAGCGAACAGAGTGCCACCGTGGAACATGCAGCTGGGGTTCCATAGAATCCCACCCATTGTTGGCCAGGAGCTAGTGTAGACCGCTGGAGACAGTGGTGAGAAGTGAGCGGAAAATAATGTGAATTAAAACATGGGCAGGAGAGTTTTGGATGAACTCAAATGTACAGATGTTGGATCAGCCAGGAATGCATTACAATGGGCACGTCCAGAGATAACAAAAACATGAATGAGGGTTTCTACACCAGATGAGCCGATGTAGCAGAAAAGCTGGGCAATGTTATTGTAGTAAAAGGAGGGAGTTGTAGTGATGGTGTGAACATGAGGTCAAAGACTCATCTTGGGGTCAAACGTGACATCAAGATTGCAAACAGACTAGTTTATCTCAGACTGTTGTCAAGGGGGGGCGATAGAAGATTGTGGTAGTCGGTTTGAGAGGTATTACGGTACCTCTGAATATGCTGTAAAACCATTGGTGTGGGAGGTACCTGAGATTGCTGTTCATTGGTTAAGCCTGCATGCTGGTTCCGCCCAGTAAGGCGGAGTATAAGAGACCGTGTCTCCCCAGCAGCTGCCTTCTGTGCTTGCGCTGCTGGGGGAAACATCTAGTGCAATAAAGCCTTCAATTGTCTCCAATCTCGCTTCTGGAGTTATTGATTGTGCATCAATTTATTGCGCTAGATTTTAAAGAATGGAGCTCCGAATCATAGAACATAGAACACAGAACATTACAGCGCAGTACAGGCCCTTCAGCCCGCGATGTTGTGCCGACCTGTGAAACCACTCTAAAGCCCATCTACACTATTTCCTTATCATCCACATGTCTATCCAATGACCATTTGAATGCCCTTAGTGTTGGCGAGTCCACTACTGTTGCAGGCAGGGCATTCCACGCCCTTACTACTCTCTGAGTAAAGAACCTACTTCTGACATCTCATGACTCTCTCCCCTCAATTTAAAGCTATGTCCCCTCGTGCTAGACATCACCATCCGAGGAAAAAGGCTCTCACTGTCCACCCTATCTAATCCTCTGATCATCTTGTATGCCTCAATTAAGTCACCACTTAACCTTCTTCTCTAACGAAAACAGCCTCAAGTCCCTCAGCCTTCCCTCATAAGATCTTCTCTCCATACCAGGCAACATTCTGGTAAATCTCCTCTGCACCCTTACTGGAGAATCAAGCTGGAGTGTCTGCACCTCAGCCCCCACGTGGCAAACACAGCAGCAACGTTCAAACACTGGCTGGAGTGTTTCAATGGATATCTCCGGACGGCCACAACTACACCCACAGAGGACCAGATGATGCAAGTTCTGCACTCAAGAGTGAGCCCATAAATCTACACCCTCATCGAGGACTCGGACGATTTTGAGGCTGCGATAAATCTGCTAAAAGGACACTACATTCGCCCTGTAAACCAGGTCTACGCCCGACATCTACTAGCGACGAGGCAACAAATCCTTGGGGAATCGCTGGAGGAGTTCTACCGTGCGCTCCTGGTGTTAGGGAGGAACTGTAACTGCCTGCAAGTTTCGGCCAACGACCACACAGAACTTTTGATCCGGGACGCATTTGTTGCAGGTATGCTGTCCTCCCAAATCCGCCAGCGATTGCTGGAGAAAGAGACACTAGGCCTCAAGGAGGCACGGGCCCTCACTAGCACCCTAGATGTAGCCTCCCAAAATGCCCTCCTTGACAACAGTCTGAGATAAACTAGTCTGTTTACAATCTTGGTGTCATGTTTGACCCCAATGGCCCCAATGGTCAATGGCCCTGACCGCACGGCAGCCCCTTGGGCAGCCCCTTGGGCAGCTTGGAACCCCCCTGCGGCCAACATCCGAGGCATCTCCCATCTCCCCATAAGCTTGCGCCGCGAGATTGCCAGGCAACCCTGGGGGGCCCTGCTGCTACTTTTGTGGGCAAGCCAAGCACCCCCGACATGTGTGACCAGTGGGTGCCGCCATCTTGGCTGGACTCTCAGGACCCCAACTCTGATGACCGCACACCGCCCGAGGAAAATCTCCAACTTCTGCCACTCGCCTCGGTGACCCTGGACCAGTCTCGGCCCCGAGTGCTCTCGACTGCAACGACGACCGTGCTCATCAACAGGCACGAAACATCCTGTCTGATAGACTCCGGGAGCACAGAGAGCTTCATACACCCCAACACGGTAAGGCACTGTTCTCTTCCCATCCACCCAGTTAACCAAAAGATCTACCTGGCCTCTGGGACTCATTCAGTGGAGATCAAAGGGTTCTGCATAACGAACCTCATGGTCCAGGGAAGGGAGTTTAAAAATTACCTATTCGACGTCCTTCCCCACCTCTGCGCTGCCACGCTCCTAGGGTTAGATTTTCAATGTAACCTCCAAAGCTTAACTTTTAAATTCGGCGGCCCTATACCCCCCTCACTGTCTGCAGCCTCGCGACCCTCAAAGTCGATCCGCCTTCCCTGTTTGCGAACTTCACCCCGGATTGCAAACCCGTCACCACCAGGAGCAGACGGTACAGTGCCCAGGATCGGACCTTTATTAGATCGGAGGTCCAGCGATTACTGAGGGAAGGTATCATTGAGGCTAGCAACAGTCCCTGGAGAGCCCAAGTGGTGGTTGTAAAGACCGGGGAGAAGCACAGGATGGTCATCGATTACAGTCAGACCATCAACAGGTATACGCAACTCGACGCGTATCCTCACCCCCGCATATCCGATCTGGTCAACAAGATCGCACAATACAGGGTCTTTTCCATGGTGGATCTCAAGTCCGCCTACCATCAGCTCCCCATCCGCCCTAGCGACTGCAAATACACTACTTTCGAAGCAGATGGGCGGCTCTACCACTTCCTAAGGGTTCCCTTTGGTGTCATGAATGGAGTCTCGGTCAATGTATTCTCATGTATTTTCTTGAATTCTGTTTAATTCCCTTTTCTTCCCATGTACTGAATGATCTGTTGAGCTGCTTGCAGAAAAATACTTTTCACTATACCTCGGTACACGTGACAATAAACAAATCCAATCCAATCCAATCCAATCTTCCAACGAGAGATGGACCGAATGGTTGACCGGTACGGTTTGCGGGCCACGTGTCCGTACCTCGATATTGTCACCATCTGCGGCCACGGCCAGCAGGACCACCTTACCAACCTCCGTAAATTCCTCCATACCGCAAAAATCCTTAACCTCACATATAACAAGGATAAATGTGCGTTCAGCACCGACTGTCTTGCCATCCTCGGCTATGTAGTGCATGAAATGAAATGAAAATTGCTTATTGTCATGAGTAGGCTTCAATGAAGTTACTGTGAAAAGCCCGTAGTCGCCACATTCCGGCGCCTGTCCGGGGAGGCTGGAACAGGTATCGAACCGTGCTGCTGGCATGCTTGGTCTGCTTTAAAAGCCAGCGATTTAGCTGAGTGAGCTAAACCAGCCAGATGGAGTCATAGGCCCAGATCCTGAACGCATGCGCCCCCTCATGGAGTTTCCCCTCCCCCACTGCTCAAAGGCCCTGAAACGCTGCCTGGGATTTTTTTCTTATTATGCCCAGTGGGTCCCCAACTATGCGGACAAGGCCCGCCCACTAATCCAGTCCACGGTTCTCCCCCTGTCGACAGAGGCCCACCAGGCCTTCAGTCGCATCAAAGTGGACATCGCAAAGGCCACAACGCATGCCATCGATGAATCCCTCCCTTTCCAAGTCGAGAGCGACACGTCCGACGTAGCTCTGGCGGCCACCCTCAACCAAGCGGGCAGACCTGTGGCCTTCTTCTCACGCACCCTCCATGCTTCAGAAATCCGCCACTCCTCAGTGGAAAAGGAGGCCAAGGCCATAGTAGAAGCTGTGCGGCACTGGAGGCATTACCTGGCCGGCAGAAGATTCACTCTCCTCACCGACCAACGGTCGGTGGCTTTCATGTTCAATAATGCACAGCGAGGCAAGATAAAAAACGACAAGATTTTACGGTGGAGGATCGAACTCTCCACCTACAACTGAGATCTTGTACCGTCCTGGGAAGCTAAACGAGCCTCCTGATGCCATATCCCGCGGCACATGTGCCAACGCACAAGTGGATAACCTCCGTGCCCTCCACGAGGACCTGTGCCACCCGGGGGTCACTCGATTCTTCCATTTCATTAAAACCCGCAACCTGCCCTACTCCATCGAGGAGGTCAGGACTGCCACCAGGAACTGCCAACTCTGCGCGGAGTGCAAGCCGCACTTCTACAGGCCAGAGAAAGTGCACCTGATAAAGGCTTCCCGTCCCTTTGAACACTTCAGTATGAACTTCAAAGGACCCCTCCCCTCCACCGACCGCAACACGTATTTCCTGAATGTGATTGATGAGTACACCCGGTTCCCATTCGCCATCCCCTGCCCCGACATGACCGCAGCCACTGTCGTAAAAGCCCTCCACAGCATCTTTACACTGTTCGGTTTCCCCACCTACATAGACAGCGATAGGGGGGTCCTCCTTCATGAGTGACGAACTGCGTCAATTCCTGCTCAGCAAGGGCATTGCCTCAAGCAGGACGACCAGTTATAACCCCCAGGGAAATGGGCAGGTAGGGAGGTAGAACGGAACGGTCTGGAAGATCGTCCTACTGGCCCTATGGTCCAGAAACCTCATAGTCTCCCGCTGGCAGGAGGTCCTCCACTCTCCATTTCATCCGGTCACTGCTGTGTACCATGACTAACCAAACACCTCACAAACGTCTCCTTGTCTTCCCTAGGAAGTCCTCCTCCGGGACCTCGCTCCCAACCTGGCTGGCAGATCCACGACCCATCCTGCTCCGCAAACACATGCGGGCGCACAAGTCGGACCCATTGGTCAAGACGGTCCACCTCCTTCATGCTAACCCTCAGTACGCCCATGTGGCGTACCTCGACGGCCGACAGGACATAGTCTCCCTTTGGGTCCTGGCACTCGCTGGGTCCCCACCCACACCCACATCACCACCACCAACCCCTCCCTCCCACCAGCGCACCCCACAGTCGGCCCCTTCCCAGGTGGATCGGTCCTCCCGCCAGTCCCATCTAGGGGTTATGAAGAAGAAGCCAAAGCCACGCTCACGGAGCTACAGATGCCCGAGCGGCGCCTGCAGCACCGCCGAAGCTACGATGATCGCAGAGGACGACCAGGGCCCCCGATCGACTTATTGCTTCATTCTGAACTGTAAATAAATTTGTAAATAGTTGCGACGTAACGAGGCAAAACACTGTACTGATGTATACCGGGTACCTCCATAACCTTAACCTCTACCACTGTAAAGCCACCACCCCACCGGACATTTTTTTAAACGGGGTAAATGTGGTAGTTGGTATTAAGAGGCATTACGGTACCTCTGAATATGTTGTAAGACCATTGGTGTGGGAGGTACCTGAGACTGCTGTTTCATTGGTTCAGTCTGCCTGCTGGTTCCGCCCAGTAAGGCAGAGTGTAAGAACCCGTGTCTCCCCAGCAGCTGCCTTCTGTACCTGCGCTGCTGGGGAAACATCTAATGCAATAAAGCCTTCAATTGTCTCCAATCTCACTTCTGGAGTTATTGATTGTGCATCAAAGATCAAGACTAAGAATGAACAAAAAGTTTAATTATATATCACATCAAAAAAGATTGCAGGGAAAGATTGCAGAGTTGCTGTTTGCACTTTGCAAAGGAGTACAATGTACCATTTGTAGAATGAATGTAATGTGATTCAGTGTTTGGTATTGTGCATTAAGTATTGATCTTAACAGTTGGCAGTGCATTACATATTTTGGCCGGGATTCTTCAGAAACCGGCGGGGCGGGCAACTTCGGTGCGAAGGAGTGGCGTGAACCATTCTGGTGTTGGGCTGACCTGAAGGTGTGGGATCCTCTGACCTCCCCGAGGTCCCCGGAGGCCGCCCGCGGAGCTAGGTCCTGCTGGTAAGTACCTGTCATAACATACGCCGGTGGGACCGGCTGAAAACGGGCGGCCACTCGGCCCATCGCGGGCCGGAGAATCACTGGGAGGAGCCACTGTCGGCGGGCGCCGATGGTGTGACACGATTCCCACCCCCCACAAATTCCCGGTGCCGGAGAATTCGGCAGCCGGCGGGGGTGGGATTCACGCTGCCCCCTGGCGATTCTCCGACCCGTCGGGGGGGGGGTCTGAGAATCCCTCCCAATGATTCTTGAAAATACACTGTAAAGTCTGTTGGGGTTTAAACACCATACAAAGTTAATTTATTGCACAGTACAATGTCAAATTGTTTATGGGGAAGAAGGAATTGGTGCTGGGAAATCGATTAGTCGTGGAACAAGTACGTTTGAGAACTTATAACTGTGACTCTCATTGCCAAATAATATGCCTGCACAGTAAATTGATTAATTTAACAAAATACATTTGATTTGCACATTTCCAATATCAGTTCCGCTCCTCATGTCCGCTTCCCAGTATTATAATTTATCCAAAGCTAATAATTACATTTGTATTGAAAATAACAGGCTACATGTAACTTCTTATTTCTTTAAACAGACAGTCATAATGTCATCTTAAGGAGACTTTAAATTAAGATTCTATCATAAGGAGACTTCAGGAGAAATTTCAGAGTCAATCTGACATGCTTTGTACTCCACATTTTTTCCAAATTTTAATTGGTTCCAATATGTAGCGTGGAGGATTCCCTGTGTATTTTGACGCCACACATACACAGCATAAACTAATTGAATTCCCACATTCTTAATATTTTCCTATTTACATGTTACATGTTGTCTAATGTAACAGAACATTTGGTTTTGTGTATATTTTCTCACTTACTCATCTAACTTATTATAATGAGCAAATATTTATAACCTGACCCTCCTCAACACAGTTGACAGATCAAATTGGGCAGTTCGGGAGCACAGTGGTTAGCACTATTGCTTCACAACTCCAGGATCTCAGGTTTGATTCCCAGCTTGAGTCACTGTGTGGAGTCTGCACGTCTCCCTGTGTCTGTATGGGTTTACTCCAGATGCTCTGGTTTCCTCCCACACGTCCTGAAAGAAGTGCTTGTTAGGTGAATTGGACATTCCAAATTCTCCCTCTGTGCAGCCGAACAGGTGCCGGAGTGTGGCGACTAGGGGCTTTTCACAGTAACTTCACTGCAGTGTTAATGTAAGCCTACTTACGACAATAAAGATTATAAAAGAAAAATGAACAATTGGAGCTCACTCAGCCTTTTAAAAATGGTGGGTGGGACCAGATTCTGGGAATCCTGTCCCATTTCTCCTTTCTGATTAATTCTGCTGGCACTGGATAAGGATGCAGGTGACCAGTCCGCAGACCAGCCAACCTTTTGAATTCCATTGCAGGGGTGGGCAGTTCAAACCTCCCTGAGAATTGTTGTTGAGTCATGCTCCTTACATAAGTAGATGTGGTTCATGGCACCTCAGAGGAGTTGTGAACTGAGGGAATGGGAATCCCCAATGCCCAGAGTGGATTAAAAACAAAATCCACCTGTTCTTTGAATTTTTGACAAGCCATTTACTTTGAAGTAGAACAGAATGGGCGGGATTCTCCGACCCCAGGCCGGAGAATTCTCCGACCCCTATGAGCCTCAGAGTGTCCAAAATTCTATGATTAACCTAGGACAAAAGTTCGGCACAACATCGTGGGCCGAAGGGCCTGTTCTGTGCTGTATTTCTCTCTCTCTCTAACCCCATTGGCTGCACCGGAAAACGGGTGCGGCGGGACGGAGAATGGCGCCCACTGTGTATCCTTCACAAATGGAATTAAAGAATTGAGAAATAAGCAAGGGGAGAACAAAGAAGGGCAAATTAAAAAGGATGAATTGAATGCCAATTTGGTTACAGAAAGAAAAACCGAGAAGGAAAGAAATATTGGATCAGAAAAAGGAAAGTGAGAGAAGGAAAATGGAAGACAAAAATTCAACTTTAAGAGTTGACATCTTCAAAAATAACACACAAGTAATAAACTCCAAGAAGGAATGAGAATCCACATTTATAATTGTTTACTTTCTGGACAGGAAATCTTGATTGGCAGTCATTAACTGCTATACTTTCATTAAAAGGGTACTATGCTGACAATTACTAAGTTCAGTTTATGTGGCAAATTAATCGGCAAACGCAAAAACATTAAGGAACTCACAAGAAGTTTCAGGAAGAAATTCCATTTTTGCAAAGGGGTGAAAATTGTCCACTGTCAAATGTTGGTTCACAACTCATGTTTTATTTCTTCCTCACTACTATTTTCTGGACCTTTTGCATGTAGAATGCATTGTTCAGGCATTGCTGTTTTTTCAGCAATCTGGCATAATAGGTTTGATTTTATCAAATTCCATCTACTCCAACAATGACCATGGGAAGAAGTTGATCGTTTAAATGCCTTTCCTAACTTTGCAGCACACTGAATTCCATTTTCACTTTGTCAATTTCATAACTTAACCAGATTCTTTCCAGCACATTACCACCAGCTGCTTTGCCAATGATTGTCACACTCTTACATCGTCAACACATTTGATAAATTGCATTTTGGAATGCAAGGGCTTTGAACCATTTGGCAGTGCTAAAGACAACTGCAAGCTATTTATACATCTGTTTGACCGGGTGCTGGATTTAATTAACCAAGTGGGGACTCACACTGATTTTATAAGGATAATCACTGCTAAATAAAAAAAAGTATATTGGTTATAAAATAAATAAACACAGTGGGGCCAATTTTAACAGTGGGTGCATGATGGGTGTTCAGCAGGAACTGTGTATCCTTTGCTCCTCCATTTAAACTACAATGACAGGACAGCACGGTGGCGCAGTGGGTTAGCGCTGCTGCCTCACGGCGCCGAGTTCCCAGGTTCGATTCCGGCTCTGGGTCACTGTCCGTGTGGAGTTTGCACATTCTCCCTGTGTTTGTTTGGGTTTCGCCCCCACAACCCAAAGATATCCCTTAAATGGAAAAAAATAAATTGGGTACTCTAAATTTTTTTAAAAAGAAACTACAATGAAGTTCGCGTCACTTTGCGACTTGGTTGCATGTAGCTGGTGAGTTCTGTCATATAGACTTGTGTTCCAAGGCACAATGGAGGTTAAGGATGGCAGGAAATCATCAACCCCTACATGACACCAGCTGACAGTTGAAGCTTGGGATAAGAAGTCCTGGATGGAATGTGAGTGAGTGTGCATTTACTGCCAATGAAACAGAGTTCTCACTGGCTATTTCTCCAGGTTCTATCTTATGTCACAGAAGTAATTGTTAGAAATATCGTGGTAATAATCTGACCTCAGGTCAGAGTTTACACTTTCTCCCCGTGGCTGCGCAGGTTTCCTCCAGGTGCTCCGATTTCCTCCCACAGTTCAAAGATGTTCAGATTAGGTGGATTGGTCATGCTAAAGTGCCGGTTGAGATTGGGGTTGCAAGAATAGGGTGGGGAATTGGACCTAGGTAGGGTGCTGTTTCGAAGGGTCGGTGCACACTCGATGGGCCGAATGGCCTCCTTCTGCACTGTAGGTATTCTGTAAGATTCTATTCTATGAGTTTTTAATATTGGGAAAAGTGAAGCCATTGCTTTCAGTCCCTTTTACAAACTCCATTACCTGGCTACCGTATCCAACCCTAGCCCCGGGGCGGGAGTGTGAGATTAAACTAAGCTGTTTACAATTTGGGTATCATAATTGATCACTGCACAAGCTTCTGTCCATAGGCTCACTGCATCAAATACCTCCTATTTCCCCCTCCATAAACTGACCCAACCTTGTCCTTGTCTCTGCTGTTGAATCCTTGGCCCATAACTTTCGTGCTGGAGTACGGAGAGCGCACGGCGCACATGTACGTCGGGACTATCCAGACGTCCTGATGCACGGTCACATGCACTCAAATCATGGCAATTTCAACCTTCGATCCTGTTCTTTGAAAGTCTTTTCCAGCAAGTGCTGTATTGGAGCAGCTGAATGCTAAATCATGGGACAGCGTGAACATGGCCTGCTTGCCCTGATGTTAGGTAAGTATTTGGGCCTGATTATTTGCACTTTTATTTTCTCTTCCAGAATCAGCAAGCAGAGGCAGGAGACATCAGATGATTCTTTAGGTCGGTTAATCTTTTGTAATGGTGTTTATCATGCTTCAAATTATGTGTAAAAGGCCTTGGGGTTTTCCTTGATCCTACCTGCCAAAGATTTTTCATGCCCTCTCTTAGCACTACTAATCCCTTTCTTCAGTTCCCTCCTGGCTATCTTGTATCCCTCCAGCGCCCTGTCTGAACCTTGTTTCTTCAGCCTTACATAAGTCTCCTTCTTCCTCTTAACAAGACATTCAACCTCTCTTGTCAACCATGGTTCCCTCACTCGACCATCTCTTCCCTGCCTGACAGGGACATACATATCAAAGACACGCAGTACCTGTTCCTTGAACAAGTTCCACATTTCACTTGTGTCCTTCCCTGACAGCCTATGTTCCCAATTTATGCACTTCAATTCTTGTCTGACAGCATTGTAATTACCCTTCCCCCAATTGTAAACCTTGCCCTGTTGCACGCACCTATCCCTCTCCATTACTAAAGTGAAAGTCACAGAATTGTGGTCACTACCTCCAAAATGCTCCCCTACTAACAAATCTATCACCTGCCCTGGTTCATTACCAAGTACTAAATCCAATATGGCCTCCCCTCTGGTCGGACAATCTACATACTGTGTTAGAAAAGCTTCCTGGACACACTGCACAAACACTACCCCATCCAAACTATTTGATCTAAAGAGTTTCCAGTCAATGTTTGGGAAGTTGAAGTCACCCATGACTACTACCCTGTGACTTCTGCACCTTTCCAAAATCTGTTTCCCAATCTGTTCCTCCACATCTCTGCTGCTATTGGGGAGCCTATAGAAAACTCCCAACAAGGTGACTGCTCCTTTCCTATTTCTGACTTCAACCCATATTACCTCAGTAGGCAGATCCCCCTCGAACTGCCTTTCTGCAGCTGTTATACTATCTCTAATTAACAATGCCCCCCCCCCCCCCACCTCCTCTTTTACCATCCTCCCTAATCTTGTTGAAACATCTATAACCAGGGACCTCCAACAACCATTTCTGCCCCTCTTCTATCCAAGTTTCCGTGATGGCCACCACATGGTAGTCCCAAGTACCAATCCATGCCTTAAGTTCACCCACCTTATTCCTGATGCTTCTTACGTTGAAGTATATACACTTCAACCCATCTCCTTGCCTGCAAGTACTCTCCTTTGTCAGTGTTACCTTCCCCACTGCATCACTACGTGCTTTGGCGTCCTGAATATCGGCTTCCTTAGTTGCTGGACTACAAATCCGGTTCCCATTCCCCTGCCAAATTAGTTTAAACCCTTCCGAAGAGTACTAGAAAACCTCCCCCCCAGGATATTGGTGCCCCTCTGGTTCAGATGCAACCCGTCCTGCTTGTACAGGTCCCACCTTCCCCAGAATGCGCTCCAATTATCCAAATACCTGAAGCCCTCCCTCCTACACCATTCCTGCAGCCACGTGTTCAACTGAATGTCGTGCCCCTGTTCAAAAAGGAGAATAGGGATAACCCTGGGAATTACAGGCCAGTTAGTCTTACTTCGATGGTAGGCAAAATAATGGAAAGGGTACTCAGGGATAGGATTTCTGAGCATCTGGAAAGACACTGCTTGATTAGGGATAGTCAGCACGGATTTGTGAGGGGTAGGTCTTGCCTTACAAGTCTTATTGACTTCTTTGAGGAGGTGACCAAGCATGTGGATGAAGGTAAAGCAGTGGATGTAGTGTACATGGATTTTAGTAAGGCATTTGATAAGGTTCCCCATTGTAGGCTTGTGCAGAAAGTAAGGAGGCATGGGATAGTGGGAAATTTGGCCAGTTGGATAACAAACTGGCTAACCGATAGAAGACAGAGAGTGGTGGTGGATGGCAAATATTCAGCCTGGAGCCCAGTTATCAGTGGCGTACCGCAGGGATCAGTTCTGGGTCCTCTGCTGTTTGTGATTTTCATTAACGACTTGGATGAGGGAGTTGAAGGGTGGGTCAGTAAATTTGCAGATGATACGAAGATTGGTGGAGTTGTGGATAGTGAGGAGGGCTGTTGTCGGCTTCAAAGAGACATAGATAGGATGCAGAGCTGGGCTCAGAAGTGGCAGATGGAGTTTCACCCTGACAAGTGTGAGGTTGTCCATTTTGGAAGGACAAATATGAATGCGGAATACAGGGTTAACGGTAGGGTTCTTGGCAATGTGGAGGAGCAGAGAGATCTTGGGGTCTATGTTTATATATCTTTGAAAGTTGCCACTCAAGTAGATAGAGCTGTGAAGAAGGCCTATGGTGTGCTAGCGTTCATTAGCAGAGGGATTGAATTTAAGAGCCGTGAGGTGATGATGCAGCTGTACAAAACCTTGGTCAGGCCACATTTGGAGTACTGTGTGAAGTTCTGGTCGCCTCATTTTAGGAAGGATGTGGAAGCTTTGGAAAAGGTGCAAAGGAGATTTACCAGGATGTTGCCTGGAATGGAGAGTAGGTCATACGAGGAAAGGTTGAGGGTGTTAGGCATTTTCTCATTAGAACGGAGAAGGATGAGGGGCGACTTGATAGAGGTTTATAAGATGATCAAGGGAATAGATAGAGTAGACAGTCAGAGACTTTTTCCCCGGGTGGAACACACCATTACAAGGGGACATAAATTTAAGATAAATGGTGGAAGATATAGAGGGGATGTCAGAGGTAGGTTCTTTACCCAGAGAGTAGTGGGGGCATGGAATTCACTGCCTGTGGAAGTAGTTGAGTCGGAAACATTAGGGACCTTCAAGCGGCTATTGAATAGGTACATGGATTAGGGTAGAATAATGGAGTGTAGATTAACTTCTTCTTAAGGGCAGCACGGTAGCATTGTGGATAGCACAATTGCTTCACAGCTCCAGGGTCCCAAGTTCAATTTCGACTTGGGTCACTGTCTGTGTGGAGTCTGCACATCCTCCCCGTGTGTGCGTGGGTTTCCTCCGGGTACTCCGGTTTCCTCCCACAGTCCAAAGATGTGCAGGTTGGATGGATTGGCCATGAAAAATTGCCCTTCGTGTCCAAAATTCTATGATTAACCTAGGACAAAAGTTCGGCACAACATCGTGGGCCGAAGGGCCTGTTCTGTGCTGTATTTCTCTATCTATCTAAATGCACATAAAGTGAAAGAAATATGTGCATATTTTTGTCATGGGGCTGTTAATTCTATTTAAAAATTACTTTAAATGTATAAAATGAGTTTGGAGTGCATCAAATAAGCTTCATCTAAAGTATACTTAAGATTTGGCAATTTATTTTCAGCTGTGTTGTTTAGGTCTCCCTGATGTAATGTTGATCACTACAAGCCTCAGCTATTAATTCAAATGCTTGAAGAAAGTTTAATGCCTTAGTTGACATCTGCAAGCCTCCTGTCAGCTAATGTGAACTATGGGCGTGATCTTCCAGCCTCGTTACACTGGCGCTCAAGTGTATTGAGGCCGGTGAATAGTGGGAGAAGCCAAAAACGGGGACCACGCCAGACGTCAAATAATTTGCGATGCAACTGGCCTGCTCCTGGAGGCAAAATCGAGATCGCGCCGTAGCGTGGCGAGAAACCAATTATCACCACTTAAGCCCCATTTTCACACAATTAACAAGGGCTACCCATCATCCAGCGGTCTCCTGTCATTCAGCGGCCTCCCCAGCACGTGGTCACGCTGGCGCCGATTAGTACTGCTTTTGAAAAACGTGAACTTGGTGGAAGGGCTTGCCACCCCAGTGCTTGGCGGGGGTGGGGGACCCTCCGCAGATATGGGCCGTCATGGGAGGGTGGAGGTGGCAGGTGCTGGGAGGCAACTGGGAGGGCAATTACTCATGGCACCACCATGCCAACCCTTTGATCCCAACCCCATTCCGGATGCAACCACTGCTCCAGCTGCGCGGCTTAAAGAAATCGCTAATAGGGGATTGGCAATCGTGGTTAAGTGAGCACTTGACACGTGCCAAGTGGATTCCCATGGGCAGGCGGGCTCTGTAGCATGTGGGAATCATTGCCTAGCATTCCAATCAAACCTTGATGTCTGGACACTCTGTGGGAGTCAATGGGTCAACACACGCAGCAGCCAACATCTGAACATCCAGGGGATGGGACACAGCTCCCGGGACACGACCACGGCCGGAGCGTGGGTGGGTGCCACAGGAAGGGGGGTTTGCCTGCCGAGACCCTCAGCCATGGCCATAACCGACTGCCTGATGCCTTGGGCACCTTCACTCGTGGTGTCGACATTGCGCACCAGGCACTCCACTGCAGTCACCACCCTAACCGTGTTGACCTTGGTGCCATTCATTGCCGGTGCCAGTTCCTGCGCTGGTAGCATCAAGGACTTCTCCAATTGTCTCTGTATCTGCTGGAGTGATGCTCACATCTCCCTCTGAACATCCTGGTCACTCCCTATCGTCTCCATCATCTCCAGGTAACTTTGTTCCAGAGGCTCAGCCTGAGGCTGGGACCCAGCTGGGTCCAGGCATCCAACAGACCTCTAACTGCTGTCTTGCCTGGAGGTTCGTGCCTCCACCAGATATACATCAGCAGCAATGTGGTGCTCACCAGATTGTGCCCTAGAAGCCTGACCATTAACATTTCTCACCGAGGTGTGTGTATCTGCACTGGTGGAGGGTGGGGATGAAAGCTGTGCCGCGACTATAACAGTTGCATCCTCGGTGCTCTCCTCCAATGTGTTCTCCTCGGAGTCAGGGGAGGGATCGTCATGGATGGGCCGGCGCCGTCGGCTTCTGGTCCTGCGGGAGAATGGACATGTGGTCAGTGGGAGGGATGGGTCAATCTGTACTACATTTGAATGGCCCTCCAGATGAAGCCTGGTGGTCCCTCACCTCTGCGGCATCCGCCAGTCTCCGTGTGGGTGACCGCCCTGTCCTCGGCCACACCAGTCACCACCAGGGCCGGCTCCTCGAAGGAGGTGAGGATTCTCAGGTCCAACACTTCACCACCAGTCTGGGCCCTCTACCGCCGATTATGGGAGAGCTTTTCCTGAAGAGACACAGAGAGGGCATCGTTAGCCACACGCGTGGTTCACAGTTTTTGGGGGGTGGGGTGTGTGAAGGGAGGATTGGGTGGAGGGAGGGTTGAAGGGGTGGGTGGAGAGAGTGCTGAAGGGGGAGGAGGATGGAGGCAGGGTTAGTGGTTGCCTGGGGTGATGCTCCCTTAGGGGTTGGGTGGTCGGGCGTTGGTGTCAATCAATAGGCTGGCAGCTCCATCAGCCCCAGGAGCACCTGAAAGCCATTGATGACCACTGCCAGGACTCCAGATCAAGAAGACCCAAGACCATGGATCCCCAAAGTAGTTTAAGGGTGCGAATCAGCGCGCAAGAGGTGAATCGCGTGAGAATCTTGCCAGGCTGGTAGTGCCAGGGTGCCAGGGTTACAGGTTGGCACTGCCTGGGATTGAAGGCGCGAGCGACAGTGCTGCTCCCGACGGACCCGGGGAGATGCTCAGGGAGTCCGGTAGCAATAGCTTTGTTGAGAATTTGGAGGCAGTTTTGCCAGCAATTCGGGTTGGGGGCAGGGTCAAGGGAAATACAGATTCGGGGAACCATAGATTTGAGCCAGGGAAGTGGGATGGAAATTTTCAGAGATGGGAGCAGAAAGGAATTAGGACACTAAAACATTTATTTCTTGGGGGTCAGTTTGCAAGATTAAAGGAGCTGGGGGCAAAGTATGGGCTGGAGCAGGGGGAAATATTTAGATACATGCATTAGATACATTTGAGACTTTTCCAGAAAGCAGATACAGAGCTTCCCAGTAAAGCCGGCTTCCACATTGCTCGAGGAGGTGCTGATGACAGTGGGACTGGAGAAGGGGTAGCATCGGCGGTTTACAGGGCTATTTTGGAAGAGGAGAAGGCACCGCTGGAAGGGGTCAAGGCAAAGTGTGAGGAAGAGTTGGGAGAGGGTATGGAGGAGGGGTTCTGATGTGAGGTGCTCCGGAGGGTGAACGCCTCCACCTCATGTGCGAGGTTGGGGCTGATACAGCTGAAGGTGGTACACAGAGCACACCTTACAAGGTTGAGGATGAGCCGTCTCTTCGAGGGGGTAGAAGATTTGTGTGAACATTACCCGGCAGGGGGGGTGGGGATAAATGAAAATCACTTATTGTCACGAGTAGGCTTCAATGAAGTTACTGTGAAAAGCCCCTAGTCGCCACATTCCGGCGCACCTGTTTCCAACCCCGGCTGGTCCGACACCCCAAATATCTGATTTAGCACACTGGGCTAAATCGCTGGCTTTTAAAACAGATCAAGCAGGCCAGCAGCACGGTTCGATTCCCGTACGGGGGAACTGTCTGTGTTCCGAGGCTGATACGGGAATCGAACCGTGCTGCTGGCCTGCTTGATCTGTTTTAAAAGCCAGCGATTTAGCCCAGTGTGCTAAATCAGATATTTGGGGTGTCGGACCAGCCGGGGTTGGAAACAGGTGCGGAGGCAGATGTTGTAGCCTTCGCCTCGTTGATCGCCCGAAGGTGGATCCTGTTAGGGTAGAGCTCAACCTGTCCACCCTGTGCCCTGGCATGGTGGGGGAACTGCAGGAATTCTTGACTCTTGAGAAGGTCAAATTTGGACTGAGGGGATGGATGGAGGGGTTCTACAATTCATGGGCATTATTCATTATGCACTTTCGAGAATTGGATTACAACGAACATTGGGGGGGGGGGGCGGGGGGACTGTCTGTGTTAATGGTGACTCTGGGTGATTCCTAATTCCTTTTTGTAATTTATGTTAACATGCGGACTAATGTTGCGGGGTTTGGTGGGAGGATGGGATCGTTGTTATTGATATGGGGTTTAACATTGCATTCGTTACTGATTGTTATTTATTGTTGGGTGTAAATTTGGGAGAAAATGTGAAAAAGGAGAATAAAAATATTTATATGAAAAAAACAAGTTAGAAAGTCTATGATTCATTGCCATGACTGTCTCGGAACCCACAGCAGCCCACAGCCGGGCAGAGGGTTAGTTGGATTGATGATATGATGATGGAACGATTTAATTCACAATTTTTTAAACAATTTTAGGTGGATTCTGAGTGAGGCAATATCATCAAAAAGCCCTCAGCATTGTGTTCTGATTAAGAATCTTATATAACATTTAATGTACCCATTGCTCTATTAAATGCTGATCAGTGCACTATGCATTGCAAATATTTTGCTTTCTGAATATATTATGATATGGGGATAGATGTTACTATTGGTGATAGTAATAGATGAATGCGCGACACATTTATCTGACATTCTTCTATTTATTATTTCAATGGAGGTATTAATTTATTAAAAGTAAACAACTTAATGCCTTTATTAAAATAGCAAACAAAATAATCTATTAATGTTCACCTATATTAGTTGTTCAACCAATGTGAAAACTAAGAGTAATCTCAAGCCTACCAAAGATTGCTCTCAAGAATCTTAATAAAGGGATATATTTTCCAACTCGCCCCCATGATTAAATATTTCTCCTGCCAGCAGCAAATAGCAGAAATTGACAGCAGGTTGCATACAATTTTCCATCCACTGGTCTTAATGTTTGTTTACTATTCTAGAAATACAGGGACAGATTGAGTGGGATGACTGAGAGTACATGCATAAACAGCCATGTGTATACCCTTGATGAATTACAATTGTCATGGCTTCATTATCAATTGGTCAATCTGCAGTGTACCCCTTATGGTCATTACGTAGTGCGTCTCAAAAATTTAAATGAACTTGTAATCAATTTGCTCCAATTAATTTTCTCATGTGTAACTGTACCATTTGAGAGGTTTTTTTTGTTACCTTCTCCAAGTTATTTATCTCACTATGAACAGTAATGGTTCCAGTATTGACCTCCGTGGTTCCCTGCTAGTGGCACTTTACCATAGTGATTAGAACATAGAATTTACAGTGCAGAAGGAGGCCATTCGACCCATCGAGTCTGTACCGGCCCTCAGAAAGAGCACCCCACTTAAGCCCCAAACCTCCACTTTATCCCCGTAACCCAGTAACCCCACCTAACTTTTTTGGACACTAAGGGCAATTCAGCATGGACAATCCACCTAATCTGCACATCTTTGGACTGCGGGAGGAAACTGGAGCACCCGGAGGAATGTCACGCAGCCATGGGGAGAACATGCAGACTCCACACAGACAGTGACCCAAGCCGGGAATCGAACCTGGGACTCTGGCACTGTGAAGGAACCGTGCTAACCACTATGCTACAGTGATGCAGTTCAATTCAGAAGCATGGCATTTTATTTTTGTATTCTTATTATTTCATTGTCGTCAACAATAAATTGACTCTTCAGACTAATCATAAATCTTCCCGTGAGAATGGCTCCTGTACAAACAGAAGTGATTAGCATATTTGAAGCCATTACCGAGATCACTACCAAAGTCTACCTCATGAACAACAGTAACAACCTTTATTTATATAGTGTTCTTAACATAACATAGTGCCCCAAATAACGTTCACAGGGGAATTATAAAACAAAATATGACACCAAGCCACACAAGGAGATGTTCGGGCAGCTGACCAACAACTTGTCAAAGGGTTTGTTAGGAGTGTATAAAGGAGCAAAACAAGATGCATAAGCAGCTGTTATTACCCCCTCATAGCTCACAGGGTGTGCACCATCTAGTCCCCCTTACCTTCCACGGAATACAAACTTCCCGCTTAACAGTGGGAGCCTCTGAGTATAAAAACCCCGACCTGGACAAAGGTCGAGGAGGGAGGCCGTTTGGGAGCGGAGAGTAGAATTGTGAAAGAAATATAAATCTGTGACTGTTTGTACCCAACCGTTCCCATGTGTACACTCTGCCGGGTTCCGACAAAGGGTTAGAAGGGAATTCCAGAGCTAGAGTCCAAGCAGCGAAAGATACAGCTACCAATGGGTGGAGCAAATAAAATAGGAGACGGTCAAGAGGCCGAAATTAGTTGTGGGTCTGGAGAAGTAACAGAGGAAGGGATGGGCAAGGCTCTGGAGGGATTTGAAAACAGGAATGAGAATTTTAAAGTTGATTAACGAGGAAGTGATGTTTTTAGTGTGCACAGAGAACCAAAGAACTAGGGAAATGTTTACAGTGCAGAAAGAGCCCATTTAGCCCATCGTGTCTGTGCCTGCCTAGAAAAAGAGAAAAAAGAAGCTAGCCGAACACTTTGATCTTACTTTCCAGCACCTGGTCCACAGCCTTGCTGGTTACAGCCATTCGGGTGCAGATCCAACTACTTTTTAATTGAGTTTCAGCTTCAACTACCAACGTAGGCAGTGAATTCCAGATGCCCAAAACACTCGAGGTGAAAAAGATTTTTCTTATGTCCCCTCTAATCTTTCTACCAATCATCTTAAATCTATCTCCCCTGGTAATTGACCCCCTCAGCTAGGAAAAAGAAACTTTTCTTATCAATCCTGTCTAGGCCCCTCATAAATTTTACACCTTGAATAGGCCATCTCTTATCCTCCTCTGTTGTAATAAAAACAGCCCAGGTCTATCCAATCTCTCCTTGTGTTGCAATTTGCAAGCTCTGGCACCATTTTTGTAAATCTCCTCTGCAATCTCTCCAGAGACATTATGTCCTTCCTGTAATGTGGTGACCAGAACTGCACTCAAAACGCCACCTGTGGCCTAACTAGCATTTTATATACAGTTCCATCATTACATCCCTGTTTTTTATTCACTACCTCGCCCAATAAACAAAAACATTCCATATGCTTTCTTGACCAACTTGTCCACCTATCCTGCCATCGTAAAGGACCTGTAGACATGCACTCCAAGTTCTCTCATTTTGTCAGCCTCCATAGAGTAAACTTGCCCCTTAATTCCCATCCTTTAAGCATTTCATTTGAAACAAATTGGGCTTCCCAGCTGGCTGCACACGCCAAGTATTTTTTGACATGGGCAGCATATTGTCAGCGTCAATTGGCTTGATAATAAGCATAATTGACCCTCGATTATTCATTTTCATATGGCTGGTGGGTTGCTGATTTCACCCTCCCACCCCCTCTGTACTCGGGGAACGAGCTCAGGATGTACACCTTATTTTACTTCACCCCCTCCCCCTCCACAGAAAGCACATCTGCCGGGTCATGTCAAATTCAGTCACTTGCTTTTTATTGGTGGATTGCATTTGACGAAAATGCCAAGCAGTCTAGTTAAGCTTTTCCTATGTCTGCAGCTGATTCAGATTTGGGGAATAGGTTCCTATCCGAAAATGAGGGCAGCCAAAGTCAGTCCTACGCTTTAGGCTAGCTTAAATGTATTTTTGCTATTATTGGATAATTAAAGCGATAATCCCTGAATGCAGAGATGCTTTTTTTCCACTTGGGTGAAGCAACTCTCTCAAGCTTTAAGCTGTCTCGACAAGCTGGAAAGGCTATAATTCATTGCCATGTCTGTCTCATGGCAGCCCACAGCCAGGTAGAGGGTTAGTTGGATTGCGGATATGATTTTAAAAAATAAATTTAGAGTACCCAATTATTTTTGTTTTCCAATTAAGGGGCAATTTAGCGTGGCCAATCCACCTAACCTGCACATAGAACATAGAACAGTACAGCACAGAACAGGCCCTTCGGCCCTCGATGTTGTGCCGAGCAATGATCACCCTACCCAAACCCACGTATCCACCCTATACCCGTAACCCAACAACCCCCCCCCCCCTTTAACCTTTACGTTTTAGGACACTACGGGCAATTTATCATGGCCAATCCACCTAACCCGCACATCTTTGGACTGTGGGAGGAAACTGGAGCACCCAGAGGAAACCCACGCACACACGGGGAGGACGTGCAGACTCCGCACCGACAGTGACCCAGCCGGGAATCGAATCTAGGACCCTGGAGCTGTGAAGCATTTCTGCTAACCACCAAGCTACCGTGCTGCCCCAAACATCTTTGGGTTGTGGTGGTTAAACCCACGCAAACATGGGGAGAATGTGCAAACTCCACATGGACAGTGACCCAGGGCCGGGATTCTTGAGTAAAATAAAGAAAAAAAGTTTTTTCTTCCAGCACAATACTGTATATACACAGCCCATTAGATTCCTATCAGGTTCCTCTCTGGTCGGTGCTTTTATATGCCACATTTTATACAGAAGTTTGAAGAGATCCCCACCCCGAATGGGGGAGTTCGTACTCCGCACGGACACGGGGAAGATAATCATTCCCACCCTGTCGGCCCCGTGCAGGCTATTGCACCCACCATCACAACTTTTACTCTTGAATTATGAAACAATCTTTCCTGCAAAACAACAGCAGAGTCTATGAGATGATAGTCTCATCAGAGAATTAGGAATGGCACAGAGCAAAGTGAATAACTGACAGGCAGAGTTGATAAATGAAAGTTAAATGTAATGCATATGTTGAGTCTGTGATCATACCTTATTCAATTATAGTGCCAAGTGTAGATCTCAGTGTAGTGCCAACTATTGCTTAGAGCAGCTGACATCTCCATTCAACCATGTAATTCCACTGTGGGTTGTGTTGCATCTTGATGTCAGTATGTTAGATGCTGGTTGTATGACCTTTACTGGAGTGGTGAGATAATTACCTTGCTCATTCTGGTCAAAATATTACATTGTTTTCCTGCGTGGCACTGATAATCTTGGCATGAAGGGGTCGCACTAACAACTTTAGCCATTTTCCTCTGTGTCCTCCCAGTAATCTGAGATTGTTTCTCTCTCATATGGCTAGCAGTTATGCCTTTCTAGCTCTTATAGTAATATATCCACTTCTGCCACACTGAAATTAGAAGCTCTTTTCCCTGAAGGTCTTTTGGCGGTCATGATTTTTCAGTTTCTCTGTACAGCATTAATTGGTATCATTTCCCCATCGAGCATCTATCGGCCTTTAAATCCAAGAGGACCTTCCCAGATTCCACATCCCTCCCATAACTACTTGTGCCCGATCACTGGTGGTTCTTCAGAGAAGGCCTTTGATTTTTTTTCTTGAAGTAGCTAACCCCAGGAAATCCACTGGGGTTGGTGCATGGGTGGAAGTGCACATCCAGTGCCCTTTGATGAATGCAAGCTCACATCAGGAAAGCTTGCCTTTGGCACCTTGAAGTATTCCAGGCTCACAGAACAGATTGTTTTCAAGTTTCAGCATGGCTGAAATTAGCACCAGTATTATGGTAATAAAGTGATTCATAAGCTGGTGGTTGTTTTATCAATGCAATATTAAACCCATAGTAACACAATACACACTTAAATGCTAGAATTAAATCAAAATTGAATATTTCACTTGGGCTTACTCTGCTCATCCCAGTCTGGCAGACGCAGGTTTGAAGGAGGGACAGAGAACAAAATTGTCAAATTGTGCATTGGGTTGGCACATCAATGCGTTCCTGCCTCTGAGCAGAATCGATGGGCCGAATGGGCTCCTTCTGCACTGTAAATTCTATCAATTCTCTAATTCCAGATTTTTTTATTTAATTAAAATTTCACCATCTGCCATGGCGGATCTCCAGAATGACTTTGGGTCTGTGGATTACTAGTCCAGTGTCAATACCATTACACCACTGTCCCCCCCACTCTAAGGAACTCTAAGGGACAATATATCATGGCCAGTCCACCTAAACTGCACATCGTTGGACGATGGGTGGAAACCGGAGGGCCCAGATGAAACCCACGCAGTAATGGGGAGAATGTGCAAAGACAGTCACCCAAGGTCAGAGTCGAACCCGGGGCAAGGGGGAGCAGTTTCAGAGCGAGAAACAGCGTGGGGAGAGGCGGACCCGGTGAGGTAAAACATTGGGGGAAGGGAGAACATCTTCAGCGTGAGAACCAGAGTGGAGAGAAGTGGGCCTAGTGAGCTAAAACAGTGGGGGAAGGGAAAGGAGTTTCAGAGTGAGAAACAGCATGGAGAGAGGCAGACCTAGGGGGAAAGGAAGGGAGAGCAGTTTCAGAATGAGAAACAACATGAAGAGAGGCGGACTGGGGGGAAGGGAGGTGGGGAGGAGACGCTCAAGATTAACAGAGTGGAAACTAAACCAGAGTGACATCACTGGAAAACCACAAACTCATTGGCTGGTAAGTAGCTGCTAATTCGAATTACCTAATCTAATTTGCTATCAGATTAATGCTACATTGGAGAAATATTTTACAGATTAAAAACTTAAAACAGTCAGAAATTCAAAAGCCAAATTAAAAACAAATTAAATAAAATAGAGATGCAGGGCCAAGCGATGTGGTGTACCTGCATGATGTGGGAGCTGGTGGATCCCATTGTGGTTCTTGAGAAACTCCAATTCAGAGTTAATGATCTGGAGTCTGAGCTTCAGACATTGCAACACACCAGGGAGGGGAGAGTTACCTGGACGGTGTGTTTCTCAGGAGACAAACACATCCCTTTGATTATCTACCTTGAATTTGTCCAGTGAGCAGGGACAGGAGGGTGCGACTATGAGTGAGACAGGTAGAGGAATCCAGGAAGTAGGTTTTCAAGAGCCTCAGTCTTTGTCCTTGTCCAACAGGTTTGAGATTCTTGCTTTCGGTGTGGGCTAGAGCAGGCATGTAGGGAGGATATGAAAAGTGAAATGAAAATCGCTTATTGTCACAAGTCGGCTTCAAATGAAGTTACTGTGAAAAGCCCCTAGTCACCACATTCCGGCGCCTATTCAGGGAGGCTGGTACGGGAATTGAACCGTGCTGCCGGCCTGCCTTGGCCTGCTTTAAAAGCCAGCGATTTAGCCCTGTGCTAAACCAGCCCCTAATGCAAACTGACCATAGTACCGTGATACATGGTGCCATTCAAGTGGGGGGGGGGGGGGGGGAGAAAAGAGAAATAATATCATAATTAGGGATAGTACAGTTAGGGGCATAGGCACTGTTCTCTATGGCCAGCATCAAGAATCCCGAAGGTTGTGTTGTCGACCTGGTACTCGGGTTCGGGATATCTCATCTGGGCTGCAGAGGAATTTGGTGTGGGAGGTTAAAGATCCAGTTGTTGTGGTCCACGTAGGTAGAACAAAGATAGAGGTTCTGCTGAAGGAATATGAGCAGCTAGGGGCTAAATGAAAGAGTAGAACCAAAAAGGTAACTATCTCCAGATTACTACCTGAGCCATGAGCTAATTGGTACAGGGTCTGTCAGAGTAATGAGATAAAGTTTGGTGTCGGAGAAATGAGTTAATCTTCATGGGACATTGGTACTGGGGAAGGAGGGAGGTGTTCTGATGGGATGGTCTTCACCTGAATTAGGCTTGGACCAGAGTCCTGGTGAATCGCATAACTGGAGCTTTAATTAGGGCTTTAAACTAAATAGTGCGGGGTGGGGGCGGTTCCATTGCATGGAAAAGAAAATCCAAGTTAAAGGAGAAGGTAGGAGTGCAGGTTAGTGATTAGGCTAAATGTTATCAGAAAATAAAAGAAAGAAACAGAAGCTGTGAACATCATATTGCACCAAGGAATCATACATGAGTTGGGAAATTTGAGAACAGAACAAACCTAAAGGCTTTGTATCTGAATGCATGAAGCTTTCGAAATACAATTAAATAGTTAACAGTGCAAATAGAGACAAAGTGGTATGATCTGATGGTGGTTACTGAAATGTGGTTACAAGGAGACCAGGGGTGGCATTCTCCCCTACCTGGCGCGACGGGGGGTCCCGGCGTAGGGGAGTGGCGCCAACCAATCCGGCGTCGGGCCTCCCCAAAGTACGGAATTCCCCGCACCTTTGGGGGCTAGGCCCACTCCGGAGCGGTTGGCACCACGCCGACCGGCACCAAAACCGGCACCAGTGGCCTTTCAGGCCCACCGCCCGGTGCCAGGGCTGGCCGAAAGGCCTTCGCCAGTTCACGCATGCGCTGGTGCCGCTGACGTCACCACCGGCGCATGCGCGCTGGGGGATTCTCTTCCGCTTCCACCATGGCGGAGGCCGTGGCGGCGGCGGAGGAGAAAGCGTGCCCCAGCGGCACTGGCCTGCCCTCCGATCGGGGGGCCCCGATCACGGGCCTGGCCACCGTGGGGGCACCCCCCGGGGTCCGATCGCCCCGTGCCCCCCCCCCCAGGACCCCGGGGGCCCTGTTGCGCCGCCGATCCCACCGCCACCAGAGGTGGTTCAAACCTCGGCGGCGGGAGAGGCCTCCCAGTGGCGGGACTTCGGCTCATCGCGGGCCGGAGAATCGCCGCAGGGGTTCGCTCATCGGCGCGGACGTCACGCCGATCAGCAGGGCGTGAATCCCGCCCCCGCCAATTCCCGGGTGGCGGAGAATCTCTGCCATGGCAGGGGCGGGATTTTCGGCGGCCCCAGGCGATTAGGGTCGGAGAATTTCACCCCCGGTCTGGGAGTTTAATATTCAAGGATATTTAGTATTTTGGAAGGAAAGGGAGGTGGTGTAGCTTGGTTAGTAAATGGAGAGATCAGTGCTGTGGTGAGAAATTATATAGTCACTGGAGATCAAAATGTGCAATCAGTCTGGCTAGAAATAAAAAAGAGCAAGTAAAGAAGTCCCTGGTGGGAGTAATCTATGGGTGCCCAAAAAATAGTTCCACAGTGGGGCACAGTATAAACCAGGAAATACTGGGAGCTTGTAAGAAAGGTACAACAATAATCATTGTAATTTTAATATGCATATAGACTGGATTAATCAAATTGGCTTGGCTAGCCTCAGGGGAGAGTTCATTGAATGTATGAGCGATTGTTTCTTGGAGCAATGTTTTGGGGAACCAAGCAGGGAGCTGGCTATTCTGGTTTTCTGTAATGAGGAAGGATTAATTAATGATCTCATAGTTCAGGATCCTCAAGGGAATTGTGATCATAGCCTGCTAGAATTTCAAATTCAGTTTGAGAACAAGAAACTGGAGTCCCGTACCAGCATTCTGGAATTAAACAAAGGTAATTACATAGGCATGAGGACAGATTTGGCCCTCATAGACTTGGCAGGAAGACTAAAAAGATAGGACAGTTGATAAGCAGTGGCAGAAGTTTAAGGATATATTCAATTTCTCCCAACTAAAATATATTCCCAAGGGGAAGAAAGATTGCAAGAGAGGGATAAACATTCATGGCTAAACCAGTAGTTAAAGATAACATAAAGATACGCTGGCACAGGCCTCGATATCACTAATCCCTAAAAAGGACAAAGACACGATGGAGTGCGAGTCATACAGATCCTCTCACTCCAAAACACTGATGCCAAATTTCTGGCAAAGTCTCTGGCAAGGCAACTGGAGAGTTGTGTGCCAGAAGTAGTCACGGAGGATCAGATGGACTTGGTCAAGACAAACTAATGGCAGACAACTAACGGCAAACATCTGGCGCCTGCTGAATATGATCATCACCCCATCTGGGGAGGAGACACCAGAGGTGATCATCTCCCTGGACACAGAGAAGACCTTCGACAGAGTCGAATGGAGGTACATCATGGAGGTACTGGAACGGTTTGGGGTTGGGCCAGGGTTCACCTTGTGGGTGAAACTACTGTAAGTGCTCCCATGGTGAGTGTACAGACAAATGCCACCAGCTCTGAATATTTCTGGCTGCACAGAGGCACAAGGCAGTGATGCCCTTAATCCTTGCTACTATTTTCCCTGGCAATCGAGCCATTGGCGATCGCTTTCAATTCAGCGAATGGGTGAAGAGGAATCCAGAGGGGAGACAGGGAGCCCAGAGTTTGAATCTATGTGGATGACCTGTTCCTCTACGTCTCTAACCCCCTTGTCAGAATGGAAGGAATAATTGAATTCCTAAGGGAGCTCAGGGCCTTCTCAGGTTACAAACATAATCTGAACAAGAATGAAATCTTCCCCGTGAATCCACGGGGGCGAACAATCAGAGTTTGAGAAGTTGCCGTTCAAGCTGGCCCAAGCTAAATTCTGATACCTGGGGATCCAAATAGCCCATTACTGGACATGGATCCACAAGTGGAACCTGGCAAGTCTAGTGGAGGAGGTGAAGAGAGACCTGAGAGGTGGGACTCGCTCTCGCACTCTGGCGGGGAGAGTGCAGAAGATCAAAATGAATGTACTGGCTAGGTTCCTCTTCCTGTTCACATCCCTTATGATCTACATTCTTCACTAAGATAGACAAACTAATCATGCCATTTCTGAGTGGGGGGGGGGGGGGAGTGGTGTGTGGTGGGGGGCTGGGAAGAGCCCAATGATCAGAAGGAATGTACTACAAAGAAGGAGGAATGTGGGAGGCCTGGCTCTCCCAAATCTCCTATTCTAAGACTGGGCAGCAACTGCAGAAAAAGTACAGGGATGGATCAAGGAGCCAGTAGCAGAATGGGTTAAAATTAACACGGAAGTATACGATGAAAGATTAACACAGGGAAGTTCCGAGGAACAAAGGGACCTTGTTTGTCCATAGATCTCTGAAGGCAGAAAGTTAATAAGGTGGTGAAAAAGGCATATGGGACATTCGCTTTCATTAATCGGGGCATAGATTACAAAAGCAGGGAGGTCATGATGGAGCTGTATAGAACTTTGGTGAGGCCAAAGCTGGAGTACTGTTTGCAATTCTGGTTGCCACATAATAGGAAAGTTGTAATTGGAGGGGGTGCAGAGAAGATTCACCAGAATGTTGCCTCGGATGGAACATTTGTGTTATAAAGAGAGGTTGGATTGGCTTGGGCTGTTTTCTCTGGAGCAGAGAAGACTGAGGGGTGACCTGATTGATGTGCACATGATTTTGAGGGCATGGACAGGGTGGATAGGGAGCAGCTGTTCTCCTTAGTTGGAGGATCAGTTACGAGGGGACACAAGTTCAAAGTGAGGGATGGGCGGTTAAGGGGTAATTTGAGGGAAAACGGTTTTACCCAGAGAGTGGTAACAGTCTGGAATGCACTGCCTGGGAGGGTGGTCGAGGCAGGATGCCTCACATCCTTTAAGAAGTACCTGAATGAGTACTTGGCATGCCAAAATATTCAAGGCTATGGGGCAAGTGCTGGCAAATGGGATTAGGTGGGAAGGTCAGGGCCTTTCATGCATTGATGCAGACTCGATGGGCCCAAGGGCCTCTTCTACACTGTAGCATTCTGTGATTCTATGATTCTGTGAAAATGGAAGAGAATTCCTGCACGAGGACATCCCTCTGAGCATTGGCCATGATCCCACTCCCATTCCCCCCAGCCACATACTCAAGAAGCCCAGTGATAGTGGCAACACTGAGAACATGGAACCAACTGAGACACCACTTCAGTCTGACCGCAATGTCCGTCAAGGCCCCCATCTGTAAGAATGATAAGTTCCGCCCACGACTATGGACATCTCCTTTAAAAGGTAGAGACAGGACAAACGGGTACTGACAGTAGGGGACTTATACATAGATGGCAGAGTAGCGACCCTGGGGGAAAATGCTTAGGCAAACACATAGCAAGCAGGACAGGCTAGTCAGAAGGGACAAAGGGCAAAGACACACATGGGGGCGACCACAGCGGCCACAACAGCAAACCTGAAGCATGTCACAAGTAGGCTTACATTAACACTGCAATGAAGTTACTGTGAAAAGCTCCTAGTCGCCAAACTCCGGCACCTGTTCAGATACACTGAGGGAGAATTCAGAATGTCCATTTCACCTTACAAGCACGTCTTTCAGAACTTGTGGGAGGAATCCGGAGCACCCGGAGAAAACCCATGCAGACATGGGGAGAATGTCCAGACTCCGCACAGACAGTGACCCAAGCCGGAATCGAACCTGGGACCCTGGCGCTGTGAAACCCGTGCCGCCCTTACAATAGCACAGTTCCGGCAACCAACTTCCAGGGGCTCACAAACAGGAGCCGCCATACCTGCACATAGGTCCATTTGTTTGAATGCATAAAGTATTTTTTTGTCCTTCATTATTTCCGTTTGTATATCAATTTTGTAGATTCCCGTTTTTCTCTATTCGTTCTTTTCTTATTATTGTGTGTTACCCATAGCAAACGTTACTGTAAATAATTGGAAAACAAATAAAATTATTATTTTTAAATAACATAAAGATAAAAACGAAGGCATACCATACTGCAAAGACCAGTGCCAGGATGGAATACTGGGAAACTTTTACAGATCAACAAAGGGTTACTAAAAAAGTTACTAAAAAAAGAGAAGGTAAATTATGAAAGAAAATGAGCAGAACATATAAAAAATTGATAGCAAAAGCTTCTCTCAGTATATAAAAAGGGAAGAGAGTAGCTAAAGTGAATTTTGATCCCTTGAAGGATGAGATTGGGGAGTTCATAGTGGGCAACACTGACATTTTTTTTTATAAATGTTTTTTATTGGGTTTTTGAACAAAGTATATTTACCGTTATATACACAGGATAAGAAACATATATATACATATATAGAGAGAAGGGCACACCCCAACATACCAAAGAAAAGTTTCATACAATACAAAAGAAATAGTGAATAATAAAATAAAAACAATAAAAAATAAAATAGAATAACTGGTAGGGTATTGTGCACCAGCTCAACAGCAGCAACTCTGTACACCTGGCAAAATTATTTACAAAATGGCAGAGATGCTGAATCATTATTTTGCCTCAGTTCTCATAGTGGAGGAGACTTGTACCTCTCCAAAAGTAACAGGTAATGCAGAGATGATAGAAAGAAAGGAACTTAGAACAATCATCATCAATAGGGAAAATGTACTAAACAAACAATTGGGATTGAAGGCAAACAAATTCTCAAGGCCTGATGGCCTACATCCTAGGATCTTAAAGGAAGTGAGAGCAGAGGTACTGTACCCATTGGTTATAACATTCCAAAATTCCCTGCTTGTGGTAAAGGTTCCAGTGGATTGCAAAAATGCTAATATAAGGCCCTTGATCAAAAATAGAGAGAGGCAGAAAGTAGGAAGCTATAGATCAGTTAGATTTACATCTGCCATTGGGAAATTGTTAGAATCCATTATTAAGGAAGTAATAATTGGACATTTGAAAAGTCAAAACACAATCAATCAGAGTCAGCATTCTTATATGAATAGCAAATAGTATTTGACTAATTTTCTAGAGTCCTTCAAAGATGTAACAAGAAGGACAACACGGTGGCACAGTGGTTAGCATTGCTGCCTCACGGAGCCAAGGTCCCAGGTTCGATCCCGGCTCTGGGTCACTGTCCGTGTGGAGTTTGCACATTCTCCCTGTGTTTGCGTGAGTTTTGCCCGCACAACACAAAGATGTTCATGGTAGGTGGATTGACCACACTAAATTGCCCCTTAATTGGAAAAAATTAATTGGGCACATTAAATTTATTTTTAAAAAAAGATGTAACAAGAAAAGTGGACGATGGGGATCCTGTAGATGGAATATATCTGGACTTCCAGAAGGCATTTGATAAAGTGCCGCATAAAAGGTTAATACACAATGAAAGATTGGATGGGTGAGGGGTAATTTACTAGCTTGGACAGAGGAGTGGCTAATCAACAGAAAGCAGAGAGTTGGGATAAATGGATATTTTTCTAGTTGTCAAGATGTAGAACATAGAACAGTACAGCACAGAACAGGTCCTTCGGCCCTCGATGTTGTGCCGAGCCATGATCACCCTACTCAACCCCACGTATCCACCCTATACCCATAACCCAACAACCCCCCCCTTAACCTTACTTTTTAGGACATTACGGGCAATTTAGCATGGCCAATCCACCTAACCCGCACATCTTTGGACTGTGGGAGGAAACCGGATCACCCGGAGGAAACCCACGCACACAGGGGGAGGACGTGCAGACTCCACACAGACAGTGACCCAGCCGGGAATCGAACCTGGGACCCTGGAGCTGTGAAGCATTTATGCTAACCACCATGCTACCCTGCTGCCCTTAATGTAGCTAGTGGGGTGCCATAGGGTGAGGCCCTCATGCTCCAATTATTCACAATCTATTGTTGGGATACTGAACCAGACTCCAACTTTTGTTAGAATACCTGAAAAGAACCCCAAACTATTTTTCAATTTGTAAAACTGTGAGGAAAGGATACTTCACTCCAGGGGTGATGACAAACTTTAATTTAAACACAGGATAAATCACATTAACATCAAAGAAATAGCTTTGCAACGGATACCAAAAGAGTTCTCCAACAAAAGGAAAAACTTGAACTTACTATTCACACCTGCCACTATTTCTAATTAAGCAATCAAGTACCATACAAGTGCCACTTATAAATAAAGTTAACATAAAAGGTTTACTTGTAGTGTCCTGTATACATACTTTTAGAGAGAGACCCTTTCAAGAGCAGATCCAATACACGTCTGTCTCCTATGATTAATTGTTGTTCAACTATTCTAGCAGACTGCAAAACTACAGACAGTATTCAGTAAGTTCCATGACTTAGATTACATAGAATTTACAGTGCAGAAGGAGGTCATTCGGCCCATCGAGTCTGCACCGGCTCTTGGAAAGAGCACTCTACCCAAGTTCAACACCTCCACCCTATCCCCATAACCCAGTAACCCCACCCAACACTAAGGGCAATTTTGGACACTAAGGGCAATTTATCATGGCCAATCCACCTAACCTGCACATCTTTGGACTGTGGGAGGAAACCGGAGCACCCGGAGGAAACCCACACACACGCGGGGAGGATGTGTAGACTCCGCAAAGACAGTGACCCAAGCCAGAATCGAACCTGAGACCCTGGAGCTGTGAAGCAATTGTGCTATCCACAATGCTACCGTGCTGGCCTTGCTTAGCTAGGACAAAACACCACTCTCTCTTAAATTATCTACACTCCAGGGAATCACCAGCAATAAAACGATTTAAAAAACAGTTAGAAGGGCCGGGTGGGTATAGAGGGATATGGGCCAAATGCGGCAAGTGGGACTAGCCTAGTGATAGACACTGGGCGGCAAGGACAAACTGGGCCAAAGGTCCTATTTCCATGCTGTAACCATCTATGACAATGACTATGATTAGCTCTTTCTCTGTAACCAAGTAAGTGGTTGGAATGAATGATCACCTCACCTTTTACAATTCTTTAGTCACAGCTTTAGTAGACACACTGCCTATATGTATTTTAAACCAGGTTTTTAATAACTTTACTACAACCAATATGAAATATAATGGGCGCGATTCTCCGCCCCCCCCACGCCGGGTGGGAGAATAGCGGGAGGGCCTCCTGACATTTTTCACGCCCTCCCGCTATTCTCCCCCCCCCCCCCACGCCCGACCCATGCCACGAATCGGCGCTCGCCGTTTTTTACGGCGAGCGGCGATTCTCCGAGGCCGATGGGCCGAGCGGCCGGGCCTTCACGCCCGTTTCAACACGGCAGCAAACACACCTGCTCGCTGCCGTCGTGAAACAGGCGCCAGATGCCCGTTTGGGGCATCTGGGGGCCCGATTGTTACGGCCGTACGTAGGAGATTTCAAACAGGTGTTAAGCCCCTTAATGCATTCACAGAAGGTCTAATATCTCCTTCAGGCATGGATTAAAGTTGCCTTTTGTTTGTCTTTACCTAATGTTGTGGTCAGTGTCCCTGGCATGCATGAGTATGGGGAATCGTGCACAAAAATGGACACTGTCTATTTATCAGTTTCTTCTGGAAATGTGTGAAAAAAAATACTCCACGTGCTATGTTGATCAAAGAATATTGTGATGCATTGAGGTAAGATCATTCTTCATACAAATTCCACCAGGAGTACAAACCAGAAAATTGCTCTTTGATCTACATGAAGGTAATCTACATTGCAAACGCTTTGGGATTCTCTTCAGGTAATTGGTGTCAATTTGGCTGTCTGGCTCTGTGGTGATGATTTGCCGTTTCTCTGAACATCCTCTCAATGCTTCTCATGTGTGATACAACTTCACAGGTACCTGGAGTGTTAGAAGGAATTTCGGGCAGGCCCCATTTCATGTGAGCCCAGACACACTTTGAGCAGAGGTCATTCGGCAGACATCAGGGACAAGAAAGTTGGCTGACCTTTCCCACATTAACCCTGGAGACGAAAGCCAATTATAAAGCATTGCTGCTGGCACAGAAGAGACCTGTTAGTCAAGATGGAGAGTGAATCAATGACTTTCCCAGTTATGTGACTCTACTTCTTACTGGTTAAATTTGATTAGTACTGCAGATAATCAGTGAGGAGATCAGTGTCCATTATTTAAAGTTTAACAATTTCTTCAACAGAAGTTCATTGTTTAAGAATTGACAAGTAGGACAATGGAACTGTGTGTAGGGAGGCATCATGTTTGCCTTTTTTGATATTTAAGTAACTCATTGCATCTCCTTTATGGGTTAGCTAAATACGCAACACTATTGGCATTATCACCTAGGGTGAACATGCTGCATGTATTTTAATTTTACTTCCATCATTGCCGGACAATAGTTTGTTCAAAAATGTCTGTCTTGTCGTAACTACTTGTGCTATTTGGCATTTTGAAGGCCGTTACTAAATTAACAAAGCAGCGTTCTTTTTAAAGTTTATGAAAAGCCTATTTTTGATTGTAAATGAAGAACCGAAGTCACAATACTTAATTTCCATAATATGCAAAAGCAATCATAGACATTCAGTTGAATTACATGACTGCTGAGGAAAACTTTGCTTAAAAACAGAAAGCTATTGATTATTTAGGAATATCGGGCGGGATGTCGGAGAATCGGCGGGGGGAGGGGGCGGGGGGAGGGTGGGGGGTGGCATGAATCCCACCGGATTCTGCCGAATTCTCCAGCGTCAGTTTTTTGGCGGGGGCGGGGATCGTGCCGCGCTGGTCGGGAGCCATTGGCAGTGGGCCCTCCCGGCGATTCTCCGGTCCCCGATGGGCCGAGCGGCCGCCTGTTTTCGGCCAGTCCCGCTGGCGTAAATTACTCAAGGTCTGTACCGGCGGGACCTGGCTCTTGGGGAGGCGGGGGGATCCGGCCCAGAATCGAGGCCCGCCGATCTGCGGGAGGGCCTGTGCCGTAGGGACCCTCTTTCCCTCCATGCTGGCCTGTGCAAAGCTCCGCCATGGCCGGCATGGAGAAGAAACCCCCTGCGCATGCGCAGGAATCACACCAGCGGAGGCCCTTCAGCGCCAGTTGGCGCGGCGCCAATCACTCCAGTGCCAGCCTAGCTCCCAAAGGTGCAGAGGATTCCACACCTTCCGGTAGCTCCCAAAGGTGCAGAGGATTCCACACCTTCCGGTGATTCACGCTACTCTTTGGCGCCGGTACTGTCCGCCCCGCCAGATCCGGAGAATCCCGGCCATAACCTTGCAATTTTATTGGAAGACTTTCCAATTTAGTCCAGAATAACTAGTTATGAGTGCATTCTTTACATAAAAGAGTCAATGTGTCACACTGCACAGGAACAGGCCCTTTGGCCCACCATGTCTATGCTGACCATCAAATACCAATCTACACTGATCCCATTTACCAGCACTTGGTCCATAGCTGATTATGCCTTGGGGATTTAAGTGCTCGTCCAGGTGCTTCTTAAATGTTGCAGGTGTGCCTGCCTCTACCACACTCTCAGGCAGCGGGTTTCATATTTCCACCACCCTCTGGGTGAAAAGATATTTCCTCAGGTCCCCTCTAAACCATTTACTCCGCACCTTAAACCTATGCCCTCTGGCCTTTGACAATTCTGCCATGAGGAAAGGGTTCCTATGATCTACCCTATCTATGCCTCTCATAATTTTGTATACCTCTATCAGACCCCCCCTCAGCCTCCCCAGTCTCTCCTCACTTCTGAAACATTCCATCCCAGGCAACATCCGATCGAATCCCCTCTGCACTCCCTCCAGTGCAATCACGTTGTTCCGATGGCGTGGCGACCAGAACTGCACATAATGTTCCATCTGTGGCCTAACCAATGTTTAGAATGTTGTACCAAGACCTCCCTGCTCCTATATTCTATGCCCCAACTAATGAAGGCAAGCATTCGGTATGCCTTCTTCACCACCCTGCCTACCTGTGCTGTCACCTTCAGGGATTCATTGACTTGTACACAAAGGTCCCTTTATTCCTCGAAACTCCTGAGAGACCTACCATTCATTGTGTATATCCTATCCTTCGTAGACTTCCCAAGATTCATCGGCTCACATATCTATACCATCTGCCATTGCTCTGCCTAGGGGTGGCACGGTAGCACAGTGGTTAGCACTGTTGCTTCACAGTGCCAGGGTCCGAGGTTCGATTCCCAGCTTGAGTTACTGCCTGTGCGAAGTCTGCACGTTTTCCCTGTGTCTGCGTGGGTTTCCTCTGGGTGCTCCGGTTTCCTCCCACAAGTCCCTAAAGACGTGTTTGTTAGGTGAATTGGGCATTCTGAATTCTCCCTCACTGACTCCAACAGGCGCTGGCGTGTGGCGACGAGGTGATACTCACAGTAACTTCATTGCAGTGTTAACATAAGTCTACTTGTGACAATAATAAAGATTATTATTATTAACTTACCAGCTGATTAATATCAGTCTGTAGCCAAAGACTATCCTCCTCACTATCAGCAACACCACCAATTTCCGTGACATCTGCAAACCTATTATGCTGCATTCGATTTATGTGGCTGTGTGGTAGTAATGAAGTCTTGGAGTTAGCTGAATGCTCTGCTGCACTAAAGCAGTGCCACCTGTAGGATGAAAAATCAGAGAACAACATCAGTATTTTTTTCAGGAGGATCATTTACAGTTTTAAACAGGCATTATCAACATGCTGAAGTGTCTTGCAAGGCATTTCTGCATACATACTGAAACTATAATGGCTCAGTATGATCAAGTCTGGCTCAAATTTGAACTGCCTATATTTTAGTTTTGAAAACACTGCAAAAAAAAGGTTGCATTTCCTGCACGGACATTGTGGGAATCACAATTTTCGAACGTGCTCTTCTTGGAACTTTGGCTGCCAAATAACCTCAATCCCAGTGACCGAGTGTCACAGTGTCATCCATCCCCATTTCTCGATTCTTTATAAACTTGGTAAATCCTCTGGCAAAGGCTTGTACAGAAGAGAAAAAAGTGGCTTTTAAAGTGATATCTAACAGCAGTGGAGATGGGAATCATTCCTGTGTGTACTATATTCATGGTCCTAGCTGCTAAATTTGGAATTGTGCCAGGAAAGAAGGATGTAGATGCCCACAGGCATCTTGCAGCTATGGACAGTGACATAAGCTCTGATAGTGCAGATGTGCATCGTTTGAAAAGTGAAACGATATGGGGTGAGATTGCATTGGCTCGCCAAAATACGTTAGCTACCCTAGTGCCTGGATCTGAAACTAAGCAGTTGTCTGAAAAAGCCTGCATGAAAACAGACAAAGCAACTTTTGTTGATGGGTCAACATTATTTACTTACAGCATGATTATGCTTTTAAATGTACTATAATTAAAAAACTTTCCCAGATTGTCCATCATGCGCTTGGATTTTAGTGAAGCATTTCCATGCAAGTGTTAACGGAGCCCAGCCCAGCTTCCTTCCTTGTGAATATTTCTTTACTTAAGTCTTTCAATGCACATGATTCCTGTTTTCTTGAAAGGGCCACAGAATTTTTAAAGCTTCACCAGTTCAGCCAAAACTGAAGATTGGTTTTCCTTTCAAGTATCCATATGTGATCAAATCCTATATTTGGCGACTGAACATAAAGGGCTGAACCTTTTGAATATTTGAAATCTGAAGTTTAACTTGAAGTGGATGATGGCATAACAACATGCACTTATATAGCACCTTTACGAAGAGTTTTTACAGAAACTTGAGGAAAAATATTGAGCAAAAGAAGGATATAGGTGATGTAACCAAAAGCTTAATAATAATCTATTTTGTCACAAGTAGGCTTACATTAACACTGCAATTAAGTTACTGTGACAAACCCCTCGTCGCCACATTCCAGCGCCTGTTCGGGTACACAGAAGGAGAATTCAGAATGTCCAAATTACATAACAGCACGTCTTTCGGGACCTGTGGAAGGAAACCGGAGCACCTGGAGGAAACTTGCGCAGACACGGGGAGAATGTGCAAACTTTGCACAGACAGTGACCCAAGCCGGGAATTAAACCTGGACCATGGCGCTGTGAAGTCATAGTGCTAACCACTATGCTACCATGCTGCCCTTCAAAGCCCCATCAAAGCTTCATTAAAGAGTTATAGTTCAAGCTTCATCAAAGGGTTATAGTTCAAGATACAGCGAGGGAGATGGAGAGGTATATGTGTTTAGGTTGGAAATTGTTTGGACCTAATTGGGTGAAGCCACGGCTTCTAACTGATTGGAGATATTTACCTGCAATGTTCAAGAGAACGAAAGAATGATTTTCTTTAGAAAAGAACAATGTGAAAAGGAAGTGTAAGTTGTATCATGAAGAACACAAACTTATCTAATTATCATTCTAACAACCATATTCATCTTATATAGGGGAAGTATCATTCCTGGTATTTATTGTGTCTCTCCCATCTATCTCTCTGGTGCAGAGGTAGTATGACAACAAAGGACATTTACAGTTTTCATTGAAAGATCGATGAAATCATCAGATTTGATCCACTGATAAAAAACCTAGAATCCCTAGTAATGAAACAGATATGACTTCTTCAGTCAGCCTAAATCAATGGGCATTATTACAAAGGGACAGAACTGCAGAGTGCAATTTTGTTCAAACCATTTATAATGTCCCTGGAATTTTATGTAATAAAAGCAAAACTCTACTTTTTAGCCAACATCAATCAGTGAGCCCTGATGATGTCTGTGCACTGAGGTGCCATATTCTAAATGTCTGTATTCTTGCATTGTTTATTGAATTGGTAGCCAATAAATCATTCTCAGAATATAAATATATATTATAAATCATCTGATTTGTTGTAAAATTAAAATGCCAACTACAAAGGGGTGGTGGATTGACGGGAGGTTATTTTGGCCTAAAGGTGAAATCAAGTGATAAATGGATATTGTGCTTATAAGACATATCTGTTGAAAGTCTAAATTTAGCAATTTTGGTTCTAGTTGCTGATTGCTGTTATTTGAACTTCTTGTTGGTGCTAAATGCGGAACATGCAGGTTTAACGCTCAGATATTGATCAGACTGTTTTCATGCAACAGTACATAGAATCATAGAATCCCTACAGAGCAGAAGGAGGCTATTTGACCCTTCAAGTCTCTACCAATCCTCCGAAAGAGCACTCTGCCCAGGTCCACTCACCCTGCTCTATCACCAGAACCCAACCTGCACATCCTTGGACACTAAGGGGCAATTATAACATGGCCAATCCACCATCATACCAATGCCAAAGAAGAATCAGGCATCGTGCCTCAACAACTACTGTCCGGTGACAGTGACATTGATCATTATTTGAAGTGTTTCGAAAGGTTGGTCATGAGACACATCAACTCCATACTCTCAGAATGTCTCGAGCTACTGCAATTCGCATACCGCCACAACCGGTCCACAGCAAATGCTATCTCCCTGGCCTTACACTTATCCCTAGAGCATCTTGACAACAAGGACTCATACACCAGACTCCTATTCAACTTCATGATTTCAGTCAAGCTCATATCAAAACTCCGAAATCTAGGACTTGGCTCCTCGCTCTGCAACTGGATCCTCGACTGCCTGACCCATAGACCACAATCAGTAAGGATAAATAACAACACCTCCTCCATGATAGTCCTCAATACTGGGACCTGGCAAGGCTGAATAATTAGCCTTGTACTATGCTCCCTATACGATTGTCTGGCCAAATTTGGCTCCAACTCCATCTGCACGTTTGCTGATGACACGACTGTAGTGGGTCGGATCTCAAACAACAATGAGTCAGAGTACAGGTGTATAACAACAACGATCTCTCCCTCAATGTCAGAAAAATTAAGGAGCTGATCATTGACTTCAGGAAGCAAAGTATCATTCATACCCCCTGTCTGCATCACTGGTGCCGATGTGGAGATGGTTAACAGCTTCAAATTCCTAGGTGTGCACTTCACCAATAATCTGCCCTGGTGCACCCACGCTGACACTACGACTAAGAAAACATAACAGCGTCTATATTTCCTCAGGAAACTAAAGAAATTTGGATATCCACATTGACCCTTATCAATTTTTATAGATGCACCATAGAAAGCATCACAGCCTGGTTTGACAACTGCTGGGCCAAAGACCATAAGAAACAACAGAGAGTTGTGAACACCACCTAGTCCATCATGAGAACCCATCTCCCATCCATTGACTCTGTCTACACACCCCGCTTCCTTGGGAAAGCAGACAGCAGAATCAAAGACCCCTCCCACTCGGGTCATTCTCTATTCCAACCTCTTCCATTGGGCAGGAGATACAAAAGTCTGAGAACACTAACAGATTCAAAAACAGCTTCTTCCCCACTGTTACCAGTGACCTTCTTATGAACTGAACTGATCTCTCTACGCATCTTCTGCACTGAGTAGTACCACACTCCATATGCTTCACCCAATGCCTATGTTTATCGTCCCTTGATGTTCAATTGCATTACCATTTCTGAATCCCCCACCATCAAATTCCTGGGGGCTTACCATTGACCAGAAATTAAACTGGACCAGTCATATAAATATTGTGGTTACAAGATCAGGCCAGTGGCTAGGAATTCTGAGGGGCATATCTCACCCCCTGACCCTCTAAAGCCTGACCACAATCTTTAAAGCAAGGTCATCGTTGGACAGTGGTTAGCACTGCGACTCACAGTGCCAGGAGCCAGGGTTTGATTCCAACCTTGGGTGACTATATGGAATTTGTACGTTCTCCCCATGTCTGCATGGATTTCCTCTGGATGTTCCAGTTTCCGCCCAGAGATGTGTGGATTAGGTGGATTAGCCATGCCAAATTGTCGCTTCGGGTTCAAGGATTAGAAAGGGTTACTGGGTTGTGGGGATAGGGCAGGGGGAGTGGGCCGAGGTTACGGTGCTCTTTCAGAGGATCAGTGCAGACTCAATAGGCCAAGTGGCCTCCTTCTGCATGCAGGGATTCTATAAGTCAGGAAAGTGATGGAAAACTCTCCACTTGCCTGGATGAGTGCAGCTCCAACATCACTCAAGAAGCTGGACACAACACAGGGCAAAGAAACCCACTTGAGTGACACTCCATCCCAGCATCTTAAACATTCACTCCCTCCACCACTGATGCACAGTAGCAGCAGAGTGTACCAACTACAAGATGCACTGCAGCAACTCACTAAGTCTCCTTCGACAGCACCTATCAAACCCGTGACCTCAATCACTTAGAAGGTCAAGGGCAGCAGATGCATCAGACCGCCACCACCTGCAAGTTCCCCTCCAAGTCACACACCACCCTGACATGAAATTATATTGCCAGAACTTCACTGTCGCTGGGTCAAAACCATGATGCTCCCTCCCTAACTGCACTCTGGGTGTACCTGTTCCACATGGACCGCAGCGGTTCATGAAGGCAGCTCACCATCACCTTCTAAAGGGCAATTAGGGATGGGCAATAAAAATGGTAGCCTAGCCAGCGATGCCCACAGTCCATGACAACATTTTTAAAAATGCTCAAAGCCGCTGTGAAGATAGTGGAGCTCATAATTTGGTAGCACACAATGAGTCCATAAGTCCCACTCCAGGATCTGATTGCCACAGAAGATCCTATCATAATGTGGCCAAACAGGTTAAATATCAACTTATAAATCCTTCCAATGGCAGGTGGTAAGGTGGGGCAGAGAAACCCCTGGTCAGGAAAGAAATTGGAGTCTCTTAAGATCACCATCCATACCTGCAGCCTAAAGCATGCATGTGAAAATGTACGTTGCCACAGCAACTTGGACTCATTCGGCAGTCAGTTGGCCTGATAGCCCGAGTGGATCAGACTGGTGCCATCAGCATGGGCTTTAATTCACGACCCGCCTCCTTGCCCTACATTGTGGGTCGGACCTGCACTTGGTCTGCAAGTGTCCGTATTGTAACATCAACCAGAATAATGTTCAGCCATTTTTCATTTCAGGCTGATAACACGGCAGAATTTTCTGATGCTGATGCTTTCTGCAGCAGTGTCAGTGAAGGGAGCAAATGCTTCTCAGTGTTATTTGGCTTTGGTAGATGTTGGGGCAGTCTAATTAGAAAGTGAATACAACAGCCAAATGTATTTTCTGGACAAACTAACATAAGTGGTTTACTTAATCGACATAATGCATCGTTCGGGAAAAAACATTGTTTCTTCCTGTAATAAAGTTGCTAACAATACTGTGTCATTCATCAAAGTCCAAATTGATTTTGATTTTTGTTTATGTAGTTCATTATGTTCTTGACATAGGAGACTGTAGATAAGTTTCTGGCAGGAAGTATTGCTCTGTAAAAAGACATTTTCTGCTCCTTTTATAGGAGATCTTGTCACAAAGTTTTAAATGTAATTTTGTCCAATAACTTTTGACGGGCAAGTTTCAGTGAGTCTGACCGAGGGAAAGAATTCCTCATGACCCAGTCAAAAGACAATTTTTTATTTGAAAAAGAAACCATCCAAATGAGATTCTGGATTGGCACCTGTAATGGTGCAGATTTTGGGCTTGATTCATCGGACAAATTTCAAAGTCTGGTTTCAAGTCCGTTTGGCACAGTGTTTTGTGACGGCTGCAGTGCTATTCAATGGCACGTAACCATTTCTTTGGGCCTCGGGGAGACTCTCCCCATCGAGTGCTCATTTTGAAAGTTTTCCACCATTGGTGGTGGGGGGGGTGGGGGGGGGGGGGGCTGCTCACCAGCAGGAACAACTCCTCACAGATTGGGGTGCCATTCTGAAAGACTGCCCCAATTTCTACACCCCCCACTTTCAGGATCCCCCACTTTCAAGACCCCCTGTTCACACCCCCCAACCTCTTTGTGGCCCTCACCCCTGCTTTAATGGGCATGGCCACCCAGACCCAACAATTGACAGTACCAACCTGACACCTGGGCACCTTAGCAATGCCTGCCTTGAACCCCTACACCCCCTGTCATCATAGCAGTGCCAACCAGGCACCCTGGCAGTGCATAGGTGGCACTTCCAGTGTGCCAGACAGGTGCTGCCAAGGTGCCCGGGTACCAGAGGGAGTGCCAGGGTACTACCCTACCCTGTCCTCAAACATCCGACGGGTTCTAAGGACCTGTGAGACCCCCCAATCCGCAATTGTAGAAACCAGTACTAAAAGACACCTGGTTGAGGACTCGCAGGGGTGACCTTTGACTCCAGGACGCTGGGTGAATACGGCGCCGGGATATTCAAATGAGTTTAATGGCCAGGCACCGCGAGTCGGATAACTCGCATGAGGTTTCGCGCCCAGCGCGAAGCCCGCACGATGGGAAATTCCCTCCCTATATTTCAGTGTTTCCCTAATTTCCCCCTCTTCCCCTCCTCCTCTCAAGCCCCAAGGTCGCACACCATGCTCTGGCCAAGATTATTTATTTCTAGGCTTCTTGCAATCTTGCACTTGCATGATAACATGTGTTGATGTTTTGCAATGATTTTGCACCCTCTCTCGCTACACTTTTAAGGAACTGAATGTTAACTTTGAAGTCTTCTATTTAACAAAAATGGAGTGGTAGAGCCCCAAAAATCTCAGGAAATGCCATCTCAGTTCTCTCAATGAAGCTGGTTGACACCAACTTCCATGGGGTAGTCTACATCTCAAGGTTCCTTGTGCAGGCCAGATAATGACCAGATCACTGCAATAGTTGGTTTGCATAACTCAGGATCCTATATTGTGAATAGGGCGCCAATGTTATTTTTAAGATTCAGGGCCACTCAGTACAGCTTGGTTGGACGAGGCAATTAAGACTGATTTAAAGGGAGAAATACCCAGAGTTGAAACTGTGAGCACCTCTATTGAAATGCAGAATTAAGATTTGGGGGGCTCTTATATTATTGCATCTTAACATTGACCCTGACCATGGTGGATACTGGGTGAGTTGACATGGAGGATGTAATGGCAAAGGCGGTAGATAGAGACATGGGTTGGCATGAGTTGGCTTAAGTTGGCATTGGAGCTATAAGGGGCCATTGGGGTGGGTCAGTGGGTATGAGTGGGTATGCATGGGACATGGGAAGTGAGTAGGAGTGTGAGAGTGAGGGCCTAATATTTAACAAGAGAACTGGGATGAAGTCTTTTGAACAGCCCGCCTCAGCTTTTGGTAACCGCTATGGCTGCCTCTGATCTGGATCTGGGGGCAGCGGGCCCAACTCCATCCAGCACCCATCATCATGCCATTCAGGTGAGCTCATCCCGAGATGAGCACAGCAAACTGGGTGATTTCCAAATCCCCACTGCTCGACCCCAGAACAAAAAATCCAGGCCCTGGTCTTTTGGCTTAAATTTGCATTTATACAGACTGTTTTGACTATACAAGGAAGTATACTGCAAGAGTGTAAAATGATTTTTGGATTTTCATTTTGTTCATTCACTGCACATCGTTACTTTCCCTGACATTGGACCATATACAGTTTATTATAATATAAACAAATATATACAAAGTGAAATTTTTCATTAGGTTCATATCAATCTGTCCTTGGACGAGTGGAGAGAGTTTGGTTCACTGTCAAACTGCTTTCTTGCATGTTTGCATGAGTAGATTAATCTATTTCATCCTTACTAGTATTACAAAATCTCAGTTAAGTTGGATCAGGAACTACTGGTTGCCACCAAGCTTTCACCTTAAATATTGAGGGCACATTTTCATGGCATTAAAAATGTCGTTTGACAGAACTTCGACACATAATCTGTTATCAAAGTCAGTCTAGCTGCCAGACAGAACTCATAGACGTTCCATGGTAACCTGATGCCTTGAATAACTCTTTCTGGCACGGGTTGTGTTTTCCATGATCATACATTCTCCTGGAAGTTAAACCTAATTTGGGCTCATTATCAATCTGGTAGGTCATGCCAAAAATAATTAATACATAATGAAAGTAGTTTGCTCTTGAAAATTAAGTTGGATAATGTTATTTCCGTCTTAGGCACTGAAACTGTGTTCATCATTACCAATTCACACTTAACAGCAGCATATAGTAATGTGCAGCTAAAAGATTTGAGTAATTTTGCTCCTCTCCTCCGAGGTAAATATTGTGCTGCACAATTCTATTCTTAGGATGTTTACCTTTACAGAAATTGTTTCTGACCTTGAAGCTACATAATATTAATTAGGTAGTTTAAATATGCAAATATATGATTATTTATTAGTTCAGCTTCATCCATTTGGACTGGAATCATATGGAGGAGGTCAATCAACCTTTCTCCATTAGACTGCTTTTGATATTTTATTATAGTTCAATTGTACACTAAGAGGGTGTCTCGTAATTTTAGAGAACTCAACAGCAACTATCACTGAGGTGGTTTACATAGCAAATATTCAGAACCATTGCTTTCCTAAATTTGTATAAACTACTGTTTGCTGAAGTGGTTGACTCCCAATTTAGCTTGTGTCTAGAAAAACCACCTTACTGAGAAATGTAATTGAACTACTCAATTTGATTTGATCTGACATGGTCCCAAATTTGTATTGTTTACCTGTATTGCATATTCAGATGCAGATTTACTGCTATCAAAAAACTAATTAAAACTTCATAAGATTAAAAATAAACCAAGAAAGTATTAGCTTCACACATGGCAAATTTCTCATGTTTTTGAAGATGTACATGATGATCAAATAAATCACAATCTTATCTGATATCTTTCATGGTCAGCATTGTTTTTGCAATTTAAAACACATTTTTGTAACTTCGAGAGAGCTTAAAAAGTCAATTTATTGTATTTTATTACCAAACATCCTTGTTAAATCAAACACAGCTGACATGCCCCTTGCATGTAAAATGATAAACTATAATGAAATGTCTGCAGTTGAACACAAAGATTTAAAGGCACTTTCACGCAGGAATTTTTACTGCTGGCTTTGCTGTGTTCATCTTAACATTTTATTTTCTGATGGATGGGCATTGCAGAAATTGTACCATTATACCTAGTTGTAAAATGGGATTTGGAAATAAAGCTGCACTCACATATACTGGTTGGTAAGCTCCAAGGGGTCAGTAATGCTGTCTATCTTAACTTGAATAACTTTTCCAATCCACGATCTGGAAAGATTAGATTTCAGAATAAAAGAGGGGCACTGGACCAACAGGTAGTCATCCCTGCATTTGTGCTATTGTTAGGATTGATTACAAGGAAAAGGAAGAGGGGTTGAGGGAGGGAGCAGGGTGTGGGGAGGGGGATAGAGTGAGGTGGAGGGGGGTCTGCAGGGAGACCACATTTCCTGAATCTGTGCTCAAGAACATATCTGGGTGGAGTGAATGTTGGATAATCAATTGAATTGGAATGTGCCCAATTTTCTTTCCACTTATTTAAATACAAAGAAAAGTTGGCTGGTTCTGTCACAGTTTCAACTCACATGATACAGTATCCTGATATGCACTGTCCCCGCCCCCGCAATCCAGTTCACAAGGCAGAAAAGCTTCATCTACATAGCTAATCAAAATCACAGTTCTGGAGAATAAGTCATTTGTTTCTATTTTAATTAATATCATCAACCATTTCTATTTCAGGCACACCATAAATGAAATCCAACGAAACTGCTTGAAATCCAGTCTCAGAGATACTCTTAATTCACCAATATAATCTTTCTGCTGAACTTGCCATACAATGAGCAATTGTGGTTAATTGGATGTCAGTTTTGGACTTGTGAATTGTTGCTCACTAGGAGATGATTGGCATTAATATTAATCAAAGTCCCTTTACTTAACAATTTAAAGGTATATTGTTATATATTTCAAGAAGGGAGAGAAAACTCCACTAATAAAAACCGCATAAATGCAAGTTGTATTGAAAATGTTGAAAGTAGTTTGCATGTCTTGCAGTTTTTCGCTAATAATGGTTCACGTGCTGAACACCAAACTTTGGAAAATTCTGAAATAGACTTTGTATTGAGAGTGATTACTTTTAGTAATCTGAAAATGGATGAGTGACCCCCACCTGAAAACTATTCAGTCTGGCAAAGTAAAATTGCTTTAAAATCAGCTACAATTTAATTTCAATGTAGTTACTTGCATTCAAAGCCATGATGCTGCCATTTTGGAAAAGCTCCAATAGACGTTCAGAAATAGAATGTACATTTAAGATTTATCAGAGAGAGCAGACTTTCTGTCTGGGTTAGACTTGAACTCAGGACCCAGAGGTGAAAAGACATTACTCCAGCCAGTTCCTTGTCCGGTTCTTTCTGACCCTCTTTTACAGAAAAAGATTGCATTAAGAATGAAGTGAATGAATTCCAGTTTAAGTAAATAATTTCAATCCTATGATAGGTGGGAATTCACATGTTGGATACAAAGGAAATACTTCATTGTAGTTTTCCCACTTCCTTCCTCATTAGTTGGGGCTGGTTTAGCACAGTTGGCTAAACAGTTGATTAGTAATGCAGAATAAGACCAGCGGCGTGGGTTCAATTCTCCTACCGGCCTCCTTGAACAGGCACCAGAATGTGGCAATGAGGGACTTTTCGCAATAACTTCATTGAAGCCTACTTGTGCCAATAAGCAATTATTATTACTAAGGTGGGCATACAAACATTTTTCCTCTATGATATGTTATGTGTATTATTTCGTAATGTTCACATGAATGAATATCGCTTGTGATATTCACACTAACTCAATGAGAGAATATAAAAACTTCCCTTTGCGTAGTTCTTCCTAAGACTTCAAAATATTTCCAAAGTACTTCACCGCGAATGTGATTTTCTTTATGAAGTGTACTCACAATTATAAATTAGACAAATGCAGTAGTCAAGATGTGCACAGCAAAGCCTCCAAACAGCAGTAAAATAAATGATCAGATAATCTGATTCAGTGATGTTAGTTTAAGGATATATATTGATCAACACACCAGGAAAACTCTCTAGCTCTTCTTTGAATGGTGTCCTGAGTTCTCTTACATCCACTTGAGAGGGCAGGCATAGGCTCAAACCTTTGCTCCTAAGCCAATCTGACCTGGGAAAAAGAGACCCAGAAGTTCTGATTTCTTTCCTGGCAGGGGTGGTCTGGATCAGAAGTCAGATCCCGAATGAGTACGGAGGCTGTCGAGTGTGGATTTGAGTTGGGAAAAATGCCTGTCTCTGTGCTCCAGCATTCTGTTTATGTTATAAGAATAATTTAAACCAAAAAACAGCCCTCACCCAAAGAGCCCTCCCCCCCCCCCCCCCCCCCCCCCCCCCCAACCCTCACCATCCCACACACTTCCCATGTCCCATCCATGCCAAACTACGGTTAGAAATTAAGATAAAGAAGAAAACGTGTGTTTATGATCAATATCAGGTAGAAAATACATTTAGGACTGGGCTGGATTTGGAAGGTTCAGAGGGAGGTCAAAAAGCCAATAAAAGAAACAAAGAGGCATTATAAAATGATACTGGCAGCTAACAGAAAGGGAATGCCAAAGTCTTCCGTGGGTAGTAAAAGGCTAGTAAACTAGGGATAATGGACCAAAAAGGGGATTTACATTTTGAGGCAGAGGATATCTTTTTGGGGAATTTGGGTTTATTGTCACGTGTACCAAGGTACAGTAAAAAGTATTGTTCTGCATGTCATAATATCCACTCATGTATATAATGAGATGTAGACAGGCAGTGATTGACACATAGGATGACCAATGAACACACAACACAGAACAACCAATTACCAGACAAGACACCACCGCTATAAAGCTCACAGGGCATTAAGACTCCCACTCTTTTCGGGACCCAGACGCTGAGACAGTCAGAGTGCACAAGTCAAGTGGACATTATTGCCATGTGGTAGCTAGTAAGTCTGGTTGAGCCAGTAAGAGGTAATCAGTAGTATTAGTAGAGTGTCGACCCACAGCTGAACATGTACAGCCGTTCTTAGTTTAAATAAAACAGTGTTGGATCATCTCCGGTGTCAGACGTTTGCTTCTAGCTTCCCAGCATTCAATTGCAGTCAACGTCAAACCAACCCACCTAACACATCACTGCGTACAGTCCAGACAGATTGTTCCATACATGAAAACATAGGGCATACAATAGACACAATGTACATATGTAGACATAGACATTGGGTGAAGCATATGAAGTGTAGTACTATTCAGTACAGAAAATGGGTGGAGAGATCAGTTCAATCCAGGAGTCTAGTAACAATGGGAAAGAAGTTGTTTTTGAATCTGTTAGTACGCGTTCTCAGACTTTTGTATCTTCTGCCCAATTGGCAGAGAGAATAACCTGGGTGGGAGGAGTCGTTGATAATGCTGCCTGCTTTCCCAAGGCAGTGGGAGGTATAGAGTCAATGGAGGGGGGGGGCAACCGATCGGCGGGCCAGCCTCTCGGGCTGGGGGCCTCTTTTGCTCTGTGCCGGCCCCTGTAGCCCTGCACCATGTTGCGTTGGGGCTGGCGCAGAGAAGAAAGCCACTGCGCATGTGCACATTGGCACCAGTCCCACTGCACATGCGCCCATTGGCGCCAGTCTCACTGCGCATGTGCAGACCCGCGGTGCCCATCTGATTTTAGTTCAAGAAGGCAGCTCTTCAAAAATTCACTGGATCACTGCAACGCAAACTGGAGGAACAGCATCTCATCTTCCGGTTAGGCACACTACAGCCTTCCGGCCTGAACATCGAATTCAACAACTTCAGATGATCAGCCCCACCGCGACCCATTTGTTTTCATTTCTTTTTAACTGTCTTTACCATTTCTTTCTTTCCTGCACCTTTCGTGCACCTTTCTCCTCTTTGCTTCCCCCTTCCCCTCCCCCCACACCTACAGTTCATCCTCTGATGTTAGTTTCCCTACTGTTTGACCTTTCACATCTTTTGTCCTCTCTGGGGACTGCCATTAGCACTCTTTCCCCTTTGTTTCTGTTGCCATTAGCACCAAGTTTCCCTGGGTTTCTGTGGCTATGACTCATCTTTCATTCCTACTCCATAGTATAAAGATTTCCCACTCTCTCTGTCTGTTAGCTTTGACAAAGAGTCATCGGACTCGAAATGTTAGCTCTTTTCTCTCCCTACAGATGCTGCCAGACTTGCTGAGATTTTCCAGCATTTTCCCTTTCGTTTCTTCAAAAATTCAATCAGATTCATCAGGCATGCCTATTACAGAGCCATGCTGGCCCTCTCTGATTAGCTGAAAATTGTCATGTTGTTCAGTCATCTTACCTTTAATTATAGACGTCGGTGATTTCCTGGCAATAGATTCTAGACCACCTGGCCTACATTTCTTGGTTTACTTGTCTCACCTCTTAAATATGGGAGTGATGTGCACAATTTTCCAATCTAAAGGGAGGGCCCCCAAATTGATAGAACTTTGGAGGATTACAGTTTGGACATGTGCAATTATTTCACCTACTTCCTTCAAAATCCGAGGATGAGAACCACCTCAAACACATTTGTCACTCTTTTGGTCTATTCTTTTCTCCATTGCTGTTACTTCCATAAAGTTAATTTTGGTGAATGTTTTTCGTGACAATATTGCTGTGATTAATTCTCAAGTTGTCCACATTGCTCCTGACCACCTTTGTTTGCCTAATATATTATAAGGTAAACTGGGTTGTTTTGATATCCTCTAAAAATTTATTTTCATACTTTTTATAATTGTGAGGTTTAAAAAATGATTACACTTTGAGACTGTAGCTTTAAATTTAGAGCAAACAAAGTAGGCCATGTGCCCTGTTCTGGAGTTTGTGGGAAAGATTGTCACAGATATGGGAGAGTAAAACAATCACGGTTGTTTGAACAGGCAGATTCGGAGAGCAGTAGTTTTCAATGATAAATGAGGAAAGGTTGGCTACTTTGAGGACGGAGTGAAAGGAATCTCTGCATTCACAAGATTATTTTTCACCATCTAAAATACAATTGCACCACCAAGCACATGTTCTGCTCTTCTCTCCTTTGTACTTTGACAGAGGGAGCAATCTCACTGCTGTCATAATATGCACTCATGTTCATAATGAGATACAGACAGGCAGTGATGGACACACACAGGAACCAATCACCACACAGATTATAGAACAACCAATCACCAGGCAGGACACTACAGGGCACATTACCAGTATAAAACACACGAGGCAGGAAGGCTTGGCCTCTTTGTACTGGTGATAGCTGTAGCAACAGTCAGGGTGCAGTGTACAGTCAGCACCTACTACACATGGCACAGAGCAAGTCTGGGCAAGCCAGACTAAGGTTAGCAAGCTTAGGTTAATAGAGTGTCGGCCCACAGCGAACTGTGTACATTACTCGGCAAGTTTAATAAAGCAGTGTTGAGCCATCTACAGCATTGGAAGCCTGTTTTCAAGTGATGCTGCTTCGAGTTGCAGTCCGTGTTAATCCAACATATATAACACATCAACTGTGATAGTGATGCACCATCAATCGGACACGAGATGAGAAATAGTTCCAAACGACAGGTTTTAATGCACTAGATATGTGCCCGGCAGTAGACGTACAGAGAAAGGCCGACTGCCAGCCAGTATGGGTTCTTTTACTCCACCTCATAGGCGGAGCTACCTACCTCTCAGCCAATCAGCAGGGAGGCACATAACTAGCCTCAGCCAATTGACAGAGAGGCACATGGCTTGCCTGGGCCAATGGGCAGCGAGTCTTCTGCACCAATGGCAGCTTGGTTCTAGGGTACCATAATCTCCCTAGTCATACTACCACAGATAGGCATGTTTATTCTTCCACCATCCTGCTTCCAGATGTCCACCCCCTGGCACCTTTTGTGGAACACAAACATTGTTATTTTACCTGAGCCAGGGTTTCAAAGATTCCTTCTACTTAAGGCAGAAGTTCCTTCGATCTGTATTGTATTTTTATGAGCACAGTATTCTACAGTGAAGAGAATTATAGCGAATTAACTCGAACACACTACCTTTCCCATTCTGCCCTTTGTATCTTAAACCTTCTATACTGTTTCCACAAAGTTCAGTGAACCTCTGGAATGGAATCTTATCTTTCTGCTGAGCACTCTGCAGTCCTCTAATCTGACCATTGACTTTAATAACTTCAGATATTGCCAAATTCTCCATTTTCTTTTTCTTTACAACAGAGAATTCATAGGAAGTGGGGAGGATCTGCCAGTGTTCAGGGTGGTTGATTCTTGATGCCCCAGAACATCACTGCAGGAGTTCCTCATTCTGATGTCCTGGGCCCAATCACCTTCAGCTGCTTTATTAGTGACCTCGGGCGGGATCCTCCGACCCCCCGCCGGGTCGAAGAATCTCCGGGGGGCGGCGTCAATCCCGCACCCGCAATGAACCAAAGTCCCGCCACTGTCATGCTGTTCCCGCCGGCGTGGATCAAACCACCTACATTACCGGTGGGAGCAGGTGGCGCAGGCAGGCTCCGGGGTCCTGGGGGGTGCACGGGGCGATCTGGCCCCGGAGGGTGCCCCCACGGTGGCCTGGCCCGCGATGGGGGCCCACCGATCGGCGGGCGGGCCTGTGCCGTGGGTGCTCTCTTTTCCTTCCGCCTTTGCCATAGTCTTCACCATGGCGGAGGCGGAAGTGACCCCCTCCCCTGCGCATGCGTGGGGATGACGCCAGCAGCCGCTGACGCTCCGGCGCATGCGCGGACTTCCGCCGGCTGGCGAATTCCCTTCGTGGCGCCAAAGGCCTTCCACGCCAGCCAGCAGAGCGCCAACCAATGTTAGGGCTTGGCCCCTAAAGGTGCGGAGACTTCCCCACCTTTGGGTCGGCCAGACTCCGCAGGGGTTCACGCCACCACTCCATCCCGCTGGGATCCCCCGCCCCGCTGGGTCGGGGAGAATCCCGGCCCTCACTTCCTACAGGAAGAAAGTTACAACTTATAATTAAGAAGATGATCATATTTCACTTGCTGCTTAAACACGGCCACATGATTGAATGTTGTATGACATGTGTGCATTGCATAGGGCAGCACGGTGGCCTAGTGGTTAGCACAACCACCTCACGGCGCTGAGGTCCCAGATTCGATCCCGGCTCTGGGTCACTGTCCGTGTGGAGTTTGCACATTCTCCCCGTGTCTGCATGGGTTTCGCCCCCACAACCCAAAAATATGCAGAGTAGGTGGATTGGCCACGCTAAATTGCCCCTTAATTGGAAAAAATAATTGGCTAATCTAAATTTTTTTTTAAAAATGTGTGCATTGCATTTCATTCCATCACCAATTAGCTAGGAGATTTTCATCTTTCATTTCAAATGTCCAGTATTTCTTACTTGGGAGTTGTTAGTTGTTAGATCTGTGGAGACTCACCTTCCATTCTCACCCTCTCTCTTGTATACTGTATGCTCTTCTGCAACTGGGGCAAGAGAACACCTATGAATGACTGGAAAGGAATGTGTTCATCTGCTGGGTTGATGGCATTTGGCAATGGTGACTAACAGTTGCGGATGGATAGATAGAGATGTGAGGAACTGCATTGAAAGAAAAGGCAGCAGAGAAGAGGGCGCATGGTGGCACAGCGGTTAGACTCACATTGTCAGAGTCCCGGGTTCAATTCCGGCCTCCGATCACTGCCTGTGTGGAGTTTGCACTTTCTTCCCGTGTCTGTGTGGGTTTCCTCCGGTGCTCCGGTTTCCTTCCACAATCTAAAGATATGCAGATTAGGTGGATTGGCCATGCTAAAATTCCACTTCGGCTGGGGTTGCAGGAATAGAGTGGGGAATTGGACCTAGGTAGGATGCAGGTCAGGTGGATTGGCCATGCTAAATTGACCCTTAGTGTCCAAAAGGTGTGGTTACTGGGATAAGATTGAGGCATGGGCCTAGGTAGGGTTCTCTTTCCAAAGGTCGGTGCAGACTCGATGGACTCAATGGCCTTCTGCACTGTAGAGATTCTATTCTGGAAGGATAGGTGCACTTGCAAGGTAATTAAGTGTGAGAAGAGATCTGAAGGAATAGGCTTAACAAAGCAGAGTGAGGAGGAGTAAAGTGATCCGTACAGCAGGATGTAGGCAAATGTGCAACATTGCTCCCCCTTCCATACCTGGTTAAGTCATTAAAGAACCTCCTGAATTGAATATAGAAACATGGTAAAATATTAGGCTATCTCTAGGCATGCATTCTTTACGACAGCAAAATGTTTCTTTCTCCCATTGTTTGGGATGAGTATCTATGTCCAGCTTCTCACAGCCTCCAACAATACATCAAGGCCCCACTACAGCCTAAGGCTTCCCTGAATCATGTATCTATATTCTTCCTCTCCTGCCACCAACTCCCAGTTCTTCCATGTTCTAACTTTGGATTAGCCCTTTAAATACTGGAGTTGAGATTGTGTCATGTAAATCCTCATCATCACTCACTTCCAGGCAATCAATGCCAAAACAGCAGTACGTTAGCACAGTGGTTAGCCCTGTTGCTCCACAGCACCAGGTAACCGGGTTCCATTCCCAGCTTGGATCACTGTCTGTGCGGAGTCTGCACGTTCTCCCCGTGTCATCGTGGGTTTCCTCCGGGCACTCTGGGTTTCCTCCCACAAGTCTCGAAAAACGTGCTTGTTAGGTGAATTGGATATTCTGAATTCTCCCTCAGTGTACCCGAACAGGCGGCGGAATATGGCGACGAGGAGATTTTCACAGTAACTTAATTGCAATGTTAATGTAAGCCTACTTGCGACAATAATAATAAAAACTTTATTATTATTAACTGCAAGCAAAATGAAAAGGAGGCACCTGTTTTAAAATGCCTGAAGTAGAAGTGCTAAATGCACTTCCAGGTTGTGCATGTGATGTGCATCCCTCCCCCTCACCCCATTTCTCCTGGAGTTAATATCAAGATAGATGAGTCTGCAAATTCTTTTACTTGGATCTATTCCACTAGAACTGTATATTGACATTTAGTATTGTATTCATATCAAGCAACATGTAATCTAAGTGCCAATTAGTTTCGAAGAACTTCTGTGACAGCAAAAACAAAAACATTGCATAATTGGCTACATACATTAAACATAAGAATAAACATTTAGTATGGTCACCCATGAGGAGACCTGTTTTGATCACAGGAATCAACAGATGCCCCTGCTCATAAGAAGTACTTATTATTTAAAGAAAATTGCGAAACCTTTTAATATCGAATTACTTAATTTCCCCTTTACACTTTAAAGATGCACAGAAAAATACAGCAATCTTGGAAGTAAAGCCTCGAACCAGTACCGCTGTTATCATTGAAATCGACTTCAAAGTATGTTTCTAAATTTGACTCAGTTGCAGATTTAATCTAAATAAAATGGCAGGGCCTAGGCAGGATCCTCTCCCCTCCTGAGCCAAGTAGACACCAAACCCCTCTGGTGCGTTTTGCTTGCCTGTGGGAGACCTGTCACAGTTGACATTGGTGTGCCCTCATGCCAACATGAATAGGCAATCTAACAATGAGGGATGATCAGGCATAAAGGCCTGATAATTACATTCAAATATATTCCAATGGGGATCCCAACATTGAGATTACATCATTGATGAGGGATAGGGACAATCGGTACAGGAAATCCCGCCAGTTTAAATCGCTTTTTGGGACTGTCATGGGATTTCCCTCTCCTACTACCAATCCCAGCCCTTGAAAAGGGGAGTGAAAATTCCCACCCACCCCCCACACGCATATTTCAAAACCTGTTTTTCAAATCCAGCGAGCTTGTTCGCCAGTAATTATAACATAGCATACTGTTAAAACTCAGCTACACCTCGTTCAACAGGAAGACATTTTTTCAGTGTCTCCTAACAGTGAGAACTGTGCAAAAAAAAGTTGAAGTTCATGTGCAATCTCTGATTCTGGCTGATTGAATTTTCACGTATTTCAACAGAGGAACACTGACAATTTCTCCATCAAATTCTAGCACATAATGCAGTTTACTACCGTTCAGTGCAATGTTGCAATTATGTGGGAAGGTCTGCAAAATGAGCGAGATCTCACTAGGTTTTCGTTTCATTACATAAAAAGGCATACATATTTTTGTGCGGAAGAATTTGGGAGCGATTTAATGGGGATAAAAAAATAGAATCCTGCTTTGGGCGCGTTTAGCAGGGTGTTACTTGGTGCCTGCAGAACGACTGTTTTTTGGGGCCTCGGCGAGGAAAGGCCCTCCGAAGCCTCACTTACATTAATTTCCTGCACCGATAAACTACGCTTCTCATTACAGGAAGAGATCAGGGCACCATTTTAAAATGCCACCCCAATCTCTCATCCCACCCCCACCCCCAGTCCCCACCACGGCAACCAGTCCAGCCCCCCTCCCCCAAGGCCCCAATTTACAGATTTGGGGATCATCAAGCCCCTCTCACCCCACTTCATAAGTGGAGGACAGCCCGGGCCAATTCCCAGCATGGGCAAAATCCCACCCAGGCACTGTCAGCCTGGCAGTGCCATCTGGGCACCCTGGAAATGCCATTGTGGCACTGCCAGGGTGCCAGGTTGGTAGTACCAAGGTGTCCAGTGATATCAGGAGTGCCAGGGTACTCCTTTCCAAAGCCCAACCACCTGGGGACCTCTGATCTACTGGGAGATCCGCCCCCACCCCCACCCTGGTGCCGTTGCACCTGGTCCACTTTTGCGTGGACCAGTGCCAAACAGCACCATGGCGAGCTTTCCAAGGCGTGGCTGTTTGACCCCAGGCCTTGGGAGACTCCAGGGTGAACATATTTAAGTGAGCTCAACTGCACACTTAAATATGCAAATCTGGATCCTGCCCATTGAGGGCGAGATCCAAATTGCGATGTCTCGCGTGATCGCGTTGGATCTCGCGAAGCGTTCCGAACATCGTAAATCTCGTGAGAGGCTTCTCACAAGACTTACCGGCCTCATCACATCACCGAGTCAGGTGTGGTGAGGCTGTACGAACGTGACTTTTATTTCTTAAAGTCAATTACATAAAACTTTCTGGGTTGAATATGGGGTGTACAAGTAAACTGGAAGTAACAAAAGTAGAATTTTGCTGTATTAAAGAGAAAACAGTTTCCCAAAAGTATGTCCATGGGGGTGAAATGATAGCGTTATGCACATGACTGTTCCATACTAGTGTGGGGCTGAAGTTTTTTTGTTGAAAATACAGAGAAGGAATTGAGTAGATGGTGGAAGATCTCTGTTATTTCTCCATTTCTTCATTTATCCATAAACTGTTTATGTAAAATCTGGTGCGATGATTGTCAACATTCATTACTCCCCATGGGATTGCTTTGACAGGCCCACACATCAAGTATAAATGTTATGTGTAACTTAAGATATCTATATATTGTGGCCAATAGGCCACATAAGATGGCATCCTGCATAGGATGCTGGGCAAATTGCCCATGTTTAAGGACAAGTAGGCTGCAGCTCAAATAAACACTAATGAATAAACTGCAACTCAGACTCTAGCAATACAAAGGCAAAAGTCCATCTCCAGGCCATCCCAGGACAAATGTAAATCGGGTTGCACAATAGGAGAATACTGGTTTGATCCCTTAGCGATTAGCAGTGATCCAACCATCAGGGATGTTCTTCAAAAGAACAAAGGGGTGTTTGCCAGACATAAACACGATTGTGGCCAGATACCTTGGGAGATGTTAATTGGGGCCGGATTCAAAACTGCCAAAACAATCCAGCTTCCCCAGACAGGCGGAGACAGAGGAGATTGACAGCCTATTACAGCAGGGAGTTTTGAGACCCATAGCCTCCACTAACAGTGCACCAGTTTGGCCTGTGAAAAAGCCAGATAAATCATGGTGTCTATTAATTGATTACAGGGAACTACATGAGGTCACTCCACTCACAGACCCCACTGTAGCTACAAGCTCCGCCACCATGATGAAACAAGGTGTGCAGGCAAAGCTTTTCACGGTGCTGGGCACCTATAAATTGGTCCTGCCAGTACGAATTCACTTTCAACCTCCAAGGCCAACTTCTACGACGTATGGTAGTTCTGGTCAGGGACCAGTAGGGCTGGTGCTGTGGCTAGGGTGTGTTTTAAATCAGTTACTGCAGCTGTGTGCGGTGGGGTGCAGTGGCATTTTTCTACCAACAGTCCCCTTATTAAAGTACATCCTACAGGCCACTGATGGGCGCGCGTATGGTAGAATAAAAGTTAAGAGCCACCACAGGATCTCTCCACCTGCCAACTGTAACACAGGTGCACTAACCAAAGCTGGCACCCATACCGGATATTTTTGGCAACCACCCCCAGGAGAGCAAATGAATGCTGTGACTGTATCCCAATACTAATGTAGCCAGCCTAGCTCAGGCCCAATGCAGTGCTGATTCACTCAAACAAATTTTGGACAGAGTCTACCCAGCCCCATGCGACAAATGGAAGGACAAATTCCAAATCCATGACGTGTTTATTTTAAAAGCATGTACTTACATAGTCCCGGCCCAAGACAGAAATCAGCTCATCTACCACTTCCACAATGGTCAGGGACATCAGGGCATAGACACTATGACAGAACGTCAAAAATAATTATTCTGGTGGTCATTAACTGCCTCATCTGCACCAAATATAACCCTGACAGATATGCCAGGAAAGGACAGCTGAGACATACACGATGGGTAGAAGGCCTCTGGACAAATCTCCAGATGGATTACATTGGCCCACTCGGACCCTGTAGGTATGGATTTAAGTGTGTCCTGGTGATGATAATCACCTTCACCAAATGGATTGAAGCATGTCTTACCAGATCATATACAGCAAAGGCCACCGCCAAAATACTAGCCCAACAGATCTTCACATGATGGGGTCTTCCCCGCAGCACAGAGTCCAACCAAGGGACACACTTCACTGGGCGCGTGATGCAAAACACCATGTTTGGAATGAAGCAACATTTCCACATCGCCTGCCATCCACAATCTAGTGGAATCGTAGAGCGAATGAATCAGACACTAAATGGCATTATTAGAAAGACCGAACACCACCTGGGATACAGTGCTTCCGTTTGTCCTCATGATAATCCGCAATATAATTTCCAGCTTTACAGGATTCACCCCCACAAACTAATAACAGGCCGACGCATGAAGGGTGTAGAATATTTGTTAGAGCTCAATCTCGCTAACCCCGCTCTCACAGCCCTCACATATGGCAAGGCTGTCCAGCAAATCACTGAGAATATTAAAGTGGCACAGTTAGTTGCGGCTGTCCGACTGGGCGCCAGGAAAAAGTAAATCAAAGCACATTTTGATAAGCAGGTACACCCCATGGAACATACAATTGCGCTGCAGGTCATGATTTCCCTGTACAACCCAAGTTCTTTCTTATCCCCAAAATATACAGGCCCATACACCATTGCAATAAAATAAATCCCTCTGTTTTCAAGATTTTGTACGCTAACGGGAAGACTAGTTGGTTTCATATCAACCAGCTGAAAGCTTACAGAACCTTATGGTAGTGATGGGAGAAGATGATACCCCTATCACCTTTCTGCCACAACCCGACTCCAAATCACTTCCCCGCCAGAGCCAAAAGCCCCTTTCACGCCTAAAGTGCCCCTAGATGCACACATCGACCAGGCGATACCAAGAGACTTGTGTTACGACCTCCATGACATCCTTGACTCGTCTGTCAGCATAAGCCCCACTAGCTCCGGACATGACAGCCATGGTCTGACCCGATGGCACCTGACCACCTTAACGGTCGCCCTCGATAGCGCATTCCCTTCCTGGATAAGGGATTGCACCCGTTGACTCATTAGGATAGGGGATGAAGACAGAGAGCTTGCAGCTACCGCTACAAACTCCACTGAATGGTATAATGAACAGACACGTGTCTGGAAACCCAGTGACAAAACAAGGATGGGGCCCTATGAGATAAGTGATACTGAGGATGAGTCTCTGTTGGGTGATTTACAGAATGTTATGTGGGGTGCTGGAATTTAAGGTGTCCAGAAGATGAGATTCAGACTACTCATAAACAAATGTATGGTACAAGAATTTCTGATGGAACCCACCACTTACAAGCACTCCAATCTGTTGTATATGTTACTTTTAAAGTCTGAAGGGCAGTTTGCTCAATTTTAAAGTCTTAAAGGCGGGTCGCTATATTTTAACTTTCATACAGGAAAGCTGCCCAAATTTAACTTCTTTACCACGCCATTCCCATATGGTTTCCCGTCTCCCTGGTTCTGTCCATTCTTTCTTTGTGAATAGAAAGAAGTTTTTCCACATCATGGAAATGCTCTTCTCGTCTCTCTGGGTATGTGAACAGTAAGAAGTCTAACAACACTACGTTCAAGTCCAACAGGTTTGTTTTGAATCACTAGCTTTCGGAGCACTGCTCCTTCCTCAGGTGGAGGAATTCTGCTGGTGATTGTCGCGTGATGTCCATTCATCTGTTGTCGCAGTGTCTACTGTAGCCATGCTGGCCACGCAAAATGGACACTGAGCCAAACTAAAATGGAAGGCTGCTGAGAAACAGACAGTTCAGCCAGAACAGCAGTCTGCAAAGAGCAGTTTGCATTCTGCAGCAGCAGAAACCAGTTTGGGCTCAGGTAAAGAGACCTTAGCTAGGTGCAAATGGCAAAACGCTTTGCATGCTAATGAGGCCATCAGACTTGAACACCCACACAATAGATACATTTGGTTCTGAATGGACACATTCCAATCAAGACCCAGACATCGAGGCACCAGAAACCTCCGAACAAAAGGACATAAGAAACGCCCCCTCCATCACGGAGACCCCCTCGCATTGGGGAATTAATCCAGTATCGATAAGAAATTGATCCAATAGGTAGAGCCCGCCCGAGAAGAGGGAAGGACAACGGAACCCCTATAAAAGATAGGGACCTCGTGTTGTCCGGTCTGTTAAACCTGTGCTCCGGCCTCGACTGACACCTGGTATCCTGACTCCAGCCGTTGAGCACCAGCCGCCGAAACCGTAAGTTCAACGCTCGCTACGCGATCCAAGCCCGCTAGACTCCCAAGTGCCAGAACGCTTGCTGAAGGCTGCAGACAAAACCAGGACGAAGGCCTCGTTCTCTGACCTTGCCTGTTCCTGTTAGATAAGTATTCTGTTTGCTTATGTTTAGTTGTAGCTTAGTCTCTTAGTGTGTGTGCATGAGTATTTATTATTAACTGTATAATAAATATTGATCGTTTGAACTTGACTAATCGGTGTATCGTCTTTATTACTTTGAATTTGACCTTGGAATACTTGTGACGTTGCCTATACGGCAGCTGGCGACTCCAGAGCTTAAATAATTACATAGAACAGAGCCTAGCAGTGTTAAGCACACGTCGAACTCGGAGGCGTGTTAATACACTCCAATAAACGCGTTTTACGCCCATAGTAAAACGTGCAACATTTAGTGGCGACATCCGCCGGGACCCTGTTGCAAGTGGAAACACCACAGTGTCCAGGACCCTGAAATTTGAATTAGAACTCCAAATTGCAGAGAAAGAAAGAGATCACAAGTATTCAAGGTGTTCAAAATAATAAGCGAAATTCGGAAGTGTGTTTTAGTGCATGCGTACTAACAGGGCTGTAAGGTAAAACTGAAAGCTTTTTGTTGCGACAAACTTTCGGTAGTTTTGTAATCGGAAAATAGCGTAAGCCGTACCCTTTTCACGAAACACCACCCCAGCAACCCCCTGTTCCAAATTATAAAAAGAGAGTCAGAGGAAATGGCCATGCAGGCAATGGAACGTCTGATGGACCCAGAAAGGTTTGTGGTCGCAGCGACCAGCAGCAGTAGCAGAGTAGGCCAGTGTCCCACGTGGGAGCTGGAACTCCGCAAATATCTGCAGGGAAAGGGATGGCCCCTTTGGAAAGAGTTTTGTGCAAATGAGGAGACAGGTCCCGGAAGTATAGGTCATACTTGGTGGGAGAACCTCTCTCAGATACACAAAAAGAGTTTAAGTAAAGCACGCAAGCCGATGGCGATTGTGTCCTGCTTGGCACAGTTGCGAGGCGCAGAGGAGGTTATCAGGACGCTCCGGGCAGATTTAGAGGAAAGGAACCGAATGAGTAAGGTCGATGTCAGGGACATCGAGAAAGAAAACCTGGATCTTAAAGGGAAGTTGGCAGAGAAGGGTAGAGAGGTGGATGATGCCAAGAGGGCTCACCAGTCTTGTCTAGCTCATCTGAACAGTTCCCAGACCCAGTATGAGAAAGCCTATCAGGACGTGCAACGTGCCGTTCTGATAAGACAGGAATCGGAAAAGCAGGTGGAGGCATTGCAGAGGCAATGTTCCGATCTCAAAGCAGCTTTGAGAGCACTCCATGCTGCAACAACCGAACAAAGACAAAGCACAGTTGACCACGCGAAATGCAGAAAACAGATTGCGGAACTGCAATCTCTGCTTTCGGTGCAGAATGGCTTCCAAAGCACCTTTGGAGCTCAGTTAGATGGGGAAAACGCCCCAGATTGGCAGGAATTAAGCGAGACAGCGCAGCGTTATGTTCAGGGAACATGTGCGCCCGCAGCTCAGCAGAAACGACAGGCACCCCAACCCCCCACAGCTCAGATCATAACCGCACCCATGAATCCCGTAACCACACAGAGGAAAGCCGAATCAGAAGGCGCCCCAGACATAACTTACACCACCCCTTTAACAGTAACCCAGCTAAGGGACGCTTGTGAAAAGATCACTCCGTTCCTCCCCACCGCAGACCCCCACCAGTTCTTCGCGAAAGTAAAACAGCAGGCTACCATGTACGGCCTGGATGAGAGAGAGCAGGTTAAGCTCACCGTGCTGAGCTTAGACCAGAGTGTAGTGGCAGCCCTCCCCGACCCACAAAACGTGGCAGGAGGCAGCCTAGAGGAGATGCACACTGCCATTTTAGATGCCATCGGGTACAATAGAGGTGACCCCGTAGAAGGCTTGAATAAGTGCAGGCAGAAGAGATCTGAACACCCCACAGCATTCGCCGGAAGGCTGTGGATTCACTTCAGCGCAGTTTTCGGACAACTAGATAGAGCGCATTTAACCCGCGAAAACATGGTTAAATGGACGCGCACAATTATCTCACACGCAACAGAAGCAGGACAGAGCGCTTGCAATAATTACGACCCCTCAGAGGAGGCCCATAACGAAAAATGGGTCCTCAAAAGATTGTCCCGCGCTTGGGAGCAATCGCTTCAGGCAAAAGCAAAGGTTAGATCCCCAGAAGAGGCTCAGGCTGCCGCAGATATCCAAGCAGTCAGAGAGCACCAGAAGCCCGCATGGGTAAATGAAGGCAAGAGCAGCCCTCAACAGAAAGGACAGGAATGCTATAACTGTGGACAGTTAGGGCATTGGGCAAAAGAGTGTAATGCACCCCAGCGATCTCAGAGAGGCCAGCAGACAGGCACTCTGAACCGCAACAAAGCAAAACCCATCCACAATGTAGCAGTACAGTCAGGACCCACCAATGTGGACGAGACGAACTGACGGTGTTCGGGCTCCCCCACTTGGGTCTGTGACACACTATGGGACTCATCAGGGAGACCCGTAGTCACGGCGAAAGTAAAAGGGAAGCCCATAGAGTTATTGTGGGACACAGGAGGATCCCGCACCACCATTAACTCCACAACCACGGCACACGCAGACACGTGGCCGACCACCTCCACCATCACACTTAGCGGGTTCACCGGACACTCGCAGCAGGGACATATCACAGCACCCGTAGCGATCCAGCTAGGGAACATTAGCACAAGGCACCCCGTAGTTTTAGTAAATCTTCCCCGGACAGCAGAGCACATCCTGGGGATAGATTTTATGAACGCCCACAGCTTGTCGTTCGACCCAGTGAACCAGTGTGTCTGGCGAATGGCGAGATCAGACAGAGCCCCAGCCACCCTCACAGTAGGAGACTACGCTAATCGGATTAGCGCAGTGGGAGAGTACTCATTCGACCTGACTACACTCCACACCGACCGACAAATTAAGGCCCTACTGAACAAACACAGGACAGCATTTGCAAGTCACCGTCATGACTGTGGCAGAATGACTGGACAAGTTCATGTTACCGGACAGGACCCCCGACCGCAAAAGCAGTATAGATTTCCCCTCGAGGCAGAGGTGGAAATAGAAAAGGTTATAGGCAGCTTGTTGGAACAAGGTGTACTGAGAACGGTAGCCTCCACCAACAATGCCCCTATTTGGCCAGTGAGGAAGCCCGATGGATCATGGCGTCTGACCATCGATTATCGGGAACTCAACAAAGTAACCCCCGCAGTAGCCCCAACGGTAGCTACTAGTCCCGAGACCATGCTCAAGCAGGGTCTCAACGCCAAGTACTTCACGGTATTGGACATCAGTAATGGATTCTGGTCAATACCATTGGCAAAAGCGTGCCAATACAAATTCGCATTCACTTTTAAAACGCAGCAGTACACGTGGACATGCCTCCCACAGGGATTCCACAATTCACCCTCCATTTTCCACCGACAGCTGGCAAGTGGATTAGAAAAATTTTCCCGACCCGATTGTCTGGTACAGTATGTAGACGACCTACTACTGCAGACAGACACAAAGGCAGAGCACATTTCGCTTCTGGCCGAACTCCTGGAACTCTTAACTGAAATTGGCTGTAAAGTTAACCCGAAAAAGGCCCAAATATTGGAAAGTAAAGTGATGTATTTGGGATCAGTCATCACGCACGGCAAACGCGAGATCGAATTCAAAAGAATTGATTCGATCGTCAAATTGCCCCTTCCCCAGAATGTATCAGCCCTCCGGTCGTTTTTAGGACTGGTTGGCTATTGTCGGAACCACATAGACGGATTCGCGACAAAAGCCGCCCCACTTTCAGACCTCCTTAAGAAAGGAGCCCCCTGGGAATGGCTTCCGCAGCATACAGGCGCTGTGGAAGAGTTGAAACGAGCCCTTAGTGCAGCACCCGCGCTGCTAGTCCCCGACCAACTTTCACCGTACGCAATAGAGGTAGCGAGCACCGATCTGACCCTCTCGGCCGTGTTGCTTCAGGAACGGCACGAGCAGCTAAGACCAGTGGCTTATGCCTCCCGACTGTTAGACCCGGTAGAACAAGGATTTTCGGCCTGTGAGAGGCACCTCCTTGCTGTCTTCTGGGCAGTGCAGTATTTCTCATACATCACCGGACTCAACCCCATTACTATTCTGACCGAACATACACCCACACAGCTACTACTAGACGGTCGACTGAAGGACGGTTCAGTTAGCCAGATTAGGGCAGCTAGGTGGACCCTACTTTTACAAGGACGGGACATTACAGTGAAACGGACACGCACACACACATACTTAGCAGACAACCTCCAATACCCCGGACAGCCCCATGACTGTGAAATTGTAGCTCCCCTGCATAACACAGGACCCTTTTTAGCCAAAACACCCCCCAGGAAGATAGGGAACCCGAAACAAAGCCCCCAGCCCACAGACACGTGTGGACCCTTGAGGATTTATGTAGACGGTTCCTCCACAGTTTTAAATGGTGAGCGTATCACAGGATGCGGCATCTATGTAGAGGACGCGCAGGGGCGCGCTCTCGAAGAGATAGCTCTTAAGTTACCAGGTCACTTAGGCGCGCAGGCAGCAGAGCTAGCAGCCATAGCGTACATAGTGGACCACCCCGATTCTTTCCCCAGCCCAGCAGACATATATTCAGACAGCTTATATGTCTGTAACAGTTTAACCGATTTTCTGCCCCTGTGGAGGACACGAGGTTTTGTCTCCGCAGACGGGAAACCCCTTCCATCAGCCCCTCTACTCCAGCATATTTTAGCGAAAGCGAAGGACAGGACCTTCGGCATAATAAAAGTAAGAAGTCACCATAGGTCATCACCACCTGGGAATGTAAAAGCCGACGCGTTGGCTAAGGCAGGTTCCAGGAGAGGACACTTATGGACCCCCCCAGCTAGCGCACCAGCTAGCGCCCCTGTGAGCGCAGTCCAAGTCTCACAGACTGATATTAAAGATCTCGTGGCAGCACAAAAACAGGACGGAGACCTCAGGGAGGTTTTCAAGGGAAACTTTGTGCCTGCTTACGAGCACTTTAAACACGCACTGACCACACATGAGGGTGTGATCATTAAGGACCAATTTTATGTGGTCCCACAGCAGGACAGGAATCAGATGATTGCCTTGTTCCATGACGGACACGGGCATCAGGGAATTGATGCAACAACGAGGCACCTCAGGCAACTCTGTTGGTGGCCTGATCTCAGGAATGATGTAACGCACTACATAGAGAATTGCCTGATTTGTGCTCAGAATAACCCGGAGCGGTATTCTAAGAAAGCACAACTTCGGCATACTCGCCCAGTTAACGGCCCTTGGACAAACCTCCAGATCGACTTTATAGGTCCATTGCCCCCTTGTCGGAATGGCTATAAATACGTTCTGGTGGTGATAGACACCTTTACCAAATGGGTAGAGGCATTTCCCTCACGAACAAATACAGCAAAGACAGCTGCAAAGATCCTGACCCACCACATCTTCACGAGATGGGGTTTACCCCGAAGTATCGATTCGGACCAGGGATCTCACTTTACAGGACGGGTCATGAGGAACGTCCTGACAATATTCGGAATCAAACAGAACTTCCACATTGCGTATCATCCACAGTCCAGCGGGATTGTGGAGCGCATGAATCGGACCCTAAAAACTACCCTTAGGAAAATGGTTCAACAGAATAATTCCACATGGGATTCAGTGCTCCCCTTTGCACTTATGTTCATAAGGAACACTGTCTCCACATCGACAGGATACACACCACACACACTCATGACCGGACGCCCTATGAAAGGTACAGAATTCCTTTTAGGACTGGACATGACAAGCCCCGAAGTGACGGCCCTCACACATGAAAAGGCAGTTAAAGAACTAGTTGAGACTGTGAGGTCTGCACAGCTCGCAGCCGCAGTCCAGCTAGGGAAACGCCGACAGCAACGTACTGCCTGTTTCAATAAGACCGTACACACCACAGAATTCCAGGTTGGGCAACAGGTAATGTTATCTGTTTATAACCCCAGCAGTTTTTTGGCTCCAAAATATTCCGGCCCCTACTCAATTTCGGACAAAATTAGCCCCTCCGTTTACAGGATAAAGTATCCTAATGGGAAGACCGCGTGGTTCCATATAAACCAGTTAAAGGCATATGGAACACAGGCCAACCATGCCCACCATGTCCTGCTGGATGCAGCAGAACACTTCACCCCGCCCACCAGAGACACCTTTCCACCATCCCCCTCACAGACCAGTTCATCCACGGACTCGCCCACGACTCCGCCCACAGACCACTACAGACCACGCCCCGACACGCCCACAAGCTGCCACAGCAGAGACAGTAGGACAGACACTGACTCTGAAGACAGCGACACCACACAGCCATACAGCCCACACTGCACCAACTACGACCCCGACTCCAGTGACCCCATGGAAGTCACTTACCTCAAAAACCCCGAACCACCACCCGACCCCGACTACCCCGACAACACACTCGACGCTACACAATGGCACAGGGACAATTCCTACAGACTTGTCCGCAATGATGAGAGTGACCCCCGGTCACACAACTCCAAAATAGCATGCCTGATCCACACAAGGGTGTGGGATCCGGGAGAGCAGGACGACACGGTGTCTGACTCCCGACACGGCAACCCCTTTGTGACCCTGTTCACAGAGGCAGAATCAAAGTGAGGTGTCCAGATGATGTAAGATAGGAATCGTTTGAGGGAAACGATGTCCTTTCTGATGGAACCTGCACGTATGTTTGTCTTCGTTTTATGTTTGTTTGTCTCAGGATTGTACAATGTTTCAGTTGGAGGATGGACATCTTCTTTTCAGCTGAAAAGATTGTGACCACCTCACATGCACGTTAGTTTGTCCGCAGATACTTCTGAGAACTTCGGTTCGATTGGAGATCTTTTCCAAAGTTGTAAGGCCACACGCCAAATAGCTTGTCCGCAGATATTTCTGAGAACTTCAGTTGTATCCTCTGGTGAACCGACACGGTTCACGACTTGTTCCCTGTTTTCAGAACGGAGCATCTTGGCTCCCTTGGTTTTTTAGGTGCCCCTCTATTCGGCGAAATAGAGGCTGCAAGTCATGGTAAACACATTCGTACCCGTTTCTTTCCAGGTTACTCAGGCAGTGGACAAACGGCACTGAGGACCCGCCCTGTCTGAGAACCAACCCTTGGTCAGCCAAGCTCGGGTATGGCACAGCACGCCCTACCCGGGGATCCCATCCAACTCATACCCGTAGCGGCCCATACGCAACTCATTCGGACGTTTCTTTCCAAATTTTGTTTTCATTTTACGTTAGGTAGCCCTTCGGCCACCATCCCACATGCTATTTACATCCGGGAACATTCGGATGGTAAATCAGCAAAGCCTGCGAGACGGCTCGCAGAAGGAAGGATTGTTAGGTGTATGCTGGTCTTTAAATTCGCTTTTTGAAAAAAAATGAGGGGAGTCACAGGGTGTGACTTAGCCAGTCATTTTAAAGGGTCAATTGGGTTTTGAAAGACAGATGCACTAACAAGTAAAGATCTTAAACTGTGTATTGACAGATACTGTGCTTGATCCCAAAGGTTTCAAAGGACGAGACAGAGGTCGAAGCCAGGATTGTCAATACCGGAGGAAGAAGGAAGAGAAAGAAGAAGAACAGCAAAATGATGGAAGCCCACTTATTACTATTTAATGTCATATGTATATGTGTGGAAACAAGACACGTTTCCCCCACAACCCCCACCGTAAATGTTTCTAGTACAGCAAACCCCCAGTGCTCAGCTCTGATCAGCGAGGTTCAGACCTGGTGTACTAAATTCATGACGTGGTACTCCATGTCCTACATAATCGAATCACTGTTGGTGATTGCGATCCTCACCATCCTAGTGCAGACCCTCAGGTTGAGGAAATGGAAGAGGAGAGCCTCTCGTTCCAGCACCTCACCCATCTATAGAGTGCAATCCCCCATCTTCGGATTCCACCAAACCCCTCAACCCCTCACTGATTACAACACTCTGTAAATAAAATTCAGCCATGTATTATATTGTTCCATACTCGACTGCCGAGTTGGGAAGTGTTATGTTGTGGTGTGAATGGTTAAGATTTTAGAGTGATTAAATGTTTAAGTTAAGGTTAAGGTTAATAGTGATAGGTAGAGGTTCCCAATTGTAGTAATGCATGTCCCTTTGACATAGGGCCAAGTAGAAATGTTAGTTAAATTTTTTTCTCTTCTTCCCATAGTTTAGAACAGAGTAGAACAGGAACTGGCAAGAGGTCAGAACACAAGGAGGCAAAGTACATAGGTGATCCTTCACAATAGTATGATTGTGAGGATCACAAGGAGGGAATGTAGCCATGCTGGCCACGCAAAATGGACACTGAGCCAAACTAAAATGGAAGGCTGCTGAGAAACAGACAGTTCAGCCAGAACAGCAGTCTGCAAAGAGCAGTTTGCATTCTGCAGCAGCAGAAACCAGTTTGGGCTCAGGTAAAGAGACCTTAGCTAGGTGCAAATGGCAAAACGCTTTGCATGCTAATGAGGCCATCAGACTTGAACACCCACACAATAGATACATTTGGTTCTGAATGGACACATTCCAATCAAGACCCAGACATCGAGGCACCAGAAACCTCCGAACAAAAGGACATAAGAAACGCCCCCTCCATCACGGAGACCCCCTCGCATTGGGGAATTAATCCAGTATCGATAAGAAATTGATCCAATAGGTAGAGCCCGCCCGAGAAGAGGGAAGGACAACGGAACCCCTATAAAAGATAGGGACCTCGTGTTGTCCGGTCTGTTAAACCTGTGCTCCGGCCTCGACTGACACCTGGTATCCTGACTCCAGCCGTTGAGCACCAGCCGCCGAAACCGTAAGTTCAACGCTCGCTACGCGATCCAAGCCCGCTAGACTCCCAAGTGCCAGAACGCTTGCTGAAGGCTGCAGACAAAACCAGGACGAAGGCCTCGTTCTCTGACCTTGCCTGTTCCTGTTAGATAAGTATTCTGTTTGCTTATGTTTAGTTGTAGCTTAGTCTCTTAGTGTGTGTGCATGAGTATTTATTATTAACTGTATAATAAATATTGATCGTTTGAACTTGACTAATCGGTGTATCGTCTTTATTACTTTGAATTTGACCTTGGAATACTTGTGACGTTGCCTATACGGCAGCTGGCGACTCCAGAGCTTAAATAATTACATAGAACAGAGCCTAGCAGTGTTAAGCACACGTCGAACTCGGAGGCGTGTTAATACACTCCAATAAACGCGTTTTACGCCCATAGTAAAACGTGCAACATTACATGGTCTCGCCAGTGTACCACGCCTCGGGACATCCTTTCCTGCAGCGTATACGGTAGACAACGTTAGCCGAGTCGCACAAGTATGTACCGTGTACCTGGTGGGTGGTGTTCTCACATGTAATGGTGGTACCCATGTCAATGATGGCGAGACCATGCAGACGCTGTGACAACGGATGAACGGACATCGTGTGACAATCGCCAGGCAGGAATTTCCCTTCCAGTTGGGAAACATTACGGCAGTCAGAGGACATTCAGCCTCTGATCTTCGGGTAAGTTTTCTCCAAGGTGACCTTCAGGATGCGCGACTACGCAGAATCGCCGAGCAGAAACTGATAGCCACTTTCCACACACATGAGTACGGCCTCAAGCGGGACCTTGGATTCATGTCGAATTACATTCACCCCCCACCATCTGGCCTGGGCTTGCGAAATCCTACCAACTGTCCTGGTTTGAGACAATACATGCCTCTTTAACCTGTGATCATCCCTCTCTCCAGTTGCCCTGTCTGGACCTGTAAGGACTTAATTAACTGCAAAGACTCACACTCAAAGTATCATCTTGCATCATTGACTTTGTCTATATATGTGTTTCTGGAACCCACCTCTTCATTCACCTGAGAAAGGAGCTGCCCTCCGAAAGCTAGTGATTTGAAACAAACCTGTTGGACTTTAACCTGGTGTTGTAAGACTTCTTACTGTTCCCAGCCCAGTCCAGCTTCAGCATCTCCACATCATGTGTGTGTGAAAGCATGCCTTCCTTTCTCACCAAAATGTCCCCCACTGATCTATATTCCATCTCGTGTAACTGTCCATGGCACTATCCACAAGCTCTGCCAATGCTCCAAAGTGAAATTCACCACACTTCTTCACAGCTACTGTCTTACAGTTTGCTCACATACTAGGGACACCCTAGCAACGCCATTCATTTTTCTTTTATTTCTCTTTCTTCCTTTCTTCTTCGGACACAATCGACCGACTCCATTTGCTATTTACACTTAAGGCCAACTGTGATTGCTGCCAACAAAATATATAAACCAAGCCGCCCTGATTTTGCAGGCCAGTTTAAATCTAATTCCTCCCTGGACAAACGAAACAAAAATATATAAAACAGGCCACCCTAATTTGCCAGCCAGTTAAAATAAGATAGTTTTCCGACCATTCCAAGCCTCAGCCATTGATCTAAAGAAAATGTGTAGTTTAAAGACCCTCCCCACTGCACAACCAGGTGTCACCCTGCTGGTCGGATAACACACGGCCCACCCAATGAGGATACCCACAGTAGACCCCACTGGCGAAACAGAACAGGGCCCGTAGAGCCTATCACTGACACAGGTTGCGCAGCCACTGGTCCTCCTGTAAACAGGGACGGGTGGTGAGGATTGAGGTTCCCCGGTACCACTCACCGATGAAGACTGGGATGCAGTGTGGAAGGCAACATATCAGGGTGAACGGCTGAGGGGTGCGGTGGGTTTGGGAGGGACATGTGGAGGATGGATCTGAAATACAACACAGGATCGCCAGAAAGCCTGTTGGATTTGGATATTCATCTTGCCAACATGCCTTTTTTTTTCTCACCCTGCAGAGAATGAATTTCAGAGTACAGTCAGGAATGCTTGCCATCTACCTGGCCACAGCTGCCATTATGGATGCACGGAGGCTGGAGGTAGAGGGCCTGCTCAGGGAGGACCCGGCACAGGAGGAGCCTGCACAAGAGGAGCAGGGGCCAGCCAGTGAGGCTCCAGTGCTGGCTGTCCAACATGTTCCCCAACCAGCACCAGCTCATCTGGGATGCCCTTCATCAATAGGACCATCAACTGCACAGTATGCATGTATGTGCATGATACCCATACAGCATGCACAACGCATACACCTGCTGTCCGTTCCTGGCACCTTTGAGGCTCTCCCTCAGATGAAGGGTTGGCTCTTCGGTGAAAAAGGTTACCGACTGAGGTCTTGGCTAACGACGCCTGTCTGGAGGCCCCAGAACAATGCGGAGAACCAGTAAAACGATGCAGCAACCAGGAATGCCATTAAGCGGTGCATCAGCATCCTCAAGATGCACTTTCAATGCCTGGACCGCTCGGTGGGACCCTCCAATATAGCCGCAGGAGAGTCTGAAACATCCTGCGGGCCTACTGCATCCTGCACAACATCGCACAGCAGAGGTGGGGCATGCTGGAGGAGGAAGAAGGACAGGCGTCATCTGACAAGGAGGGGATGACCAGGAAGAACCGAGCCTGTAGCCCGGGCTGGCAGGCAGGCCGCCACACACAGGACAGCCTCCTCACCTCCAGATTTGCCGACTCGGAGGCCTGATCACCAGCAGCTCCACTACCCTGCCCCATCTCTCCATATTCTCCCCTCCTCCCAAGCCCCTTCCAAGTCATGCCCCCTTCCCCATATCCACTCATATCTTCCCCTCTCTCTCCTCCCTTCACTCCATCCCACCATTCCAGCTCCTCACCACCCTCAGATGGTACTACCAGCATCACTGCAGAGTGTTGGCCCTGGCTTGGCAGTATCAGTGGGTCTTGTCCGGGAGAGAGAGGATGATGATGACTCGCTGTGAGATGAGCGCTGGTGCTCCTCATTGTCAGAGATATCTGACTCCTGCCTTCGGGATCAAATCCCACTGTCCGCCTGGGCGATCCCTGCATGTGTGCCTGCTATTCCATCTCAAAGGCCCATATATCCTTCGGGGTGGGTGGTTGGGGGGGGGGGGGGGGGGGGGGGGGGGGGGGGATGGTTATGGAGATGGTGAAGGGTCACAGGTAACTAACTGAGTAAGCTGTCCTACAAGGCACTTCTGGCCCCATTCACACTGCCTCGGAAGATGGCCCCAGGTGAAAATTTCAACTGACTACAGGCTCTGCCCCGTATTATCCTCCAACACTCACAGCCCACATCCCCACTCTCACACCCCCACCCCTACTCGGCATACCCCCTAGATCCAGCCCAGCCCATCCCTCACACCCTTCAGACAGAGAATTGTGACAGGTCGGAATGTGAGTGAAAATCGTGACTATATACAATTGTTGTGCTCTAACCCCTACCTCTAACCTATGTACTGCACCTGTGCCAACTTAACTGGCGTATAACTTCCTTATTTTAGGTGGCCTACTGCTCCTTCTAGGTGTGACCCCAGACATCACATCAGATTATGCATATCCCGCCCTCTGACCTGAATTATATTTGGCAGCTGTACTGTAGAGATCCTGGACCTGGGGTCCGGCTGACTTTTGGGTGACACCTGTGATGAGGTGCCACTCTGTCCTGCCCCCTGTCCATCCGATGTGGCAGTATCAGGTGGGGGGGGGGGGGGGGGATTTAGAAGCGCTGAGGTGTTCCAGCACCTCCCCTGTGGAAGCCACCGGCACGTGGCCCATCACTTCCTCCTCCCTCGGGGTGCTCGATGGCCCCCAGGCTACTCCATGGGATGGAGGTAAGGCTGGAGTGAGATCCGGAGGCTCCACCATCACCTGGTGCTGCCAGCCCTGGAGGCCCACTCTCATCTCAACCAGGGTCTCAATGACCTCAACCATGGGAGCACAGACACTGGGCCACGTCCCTCAGTGAGTGAGTCATGTACCTCACTGCCTCGGTCATGTCCCTCTGTGACTGGCCCAGGTAGGTCAGCGCCCGGCCAATGCTCTCCACGCCCTCAGCTATGACTCTTTGTAATTTGGGGACGCTCTGGAGCATCACAGCAATGTCCATGTGGGCCTGGTTCATGGCTGCCTGTAACTGGGCTCCCCTGTCCTTAACCATCGACTGCAAAGTGTGCCCCAAGCCTTGGACTTCTTGACCCACGGCTGTGACTTTTTGACCCAAGGCTTTCACCGCGGACACCACCTGTTCAATGTTGGCCTGGGTACCACGTATTGTCAACACGAACTCCTGCACCTCACTCTTCCAACTGCACCTGCAGACATTGTAAAGTTCCTCACACCCACCTCCTGTGAATCTTGGCTCTGTGTCTGCATTTCCACGAGTGATAGGTCCATACATTCCAGAAGAGCGATACCTGACCAGATAACAACTGTTTCTTGGGATCAGGCAGCCCTCCGATTGTCCGCTCCCTCAGAAGTCCCTACCTTCACTTGATGTGCTGCAGCATGTGTGACCAGAGGTGACCCAGGAGCCTTTTCACTAAATGCCCCACTGAGGTGATAGTCTCTGTGATGTTGGAGGGTGTAGGTGAAAGCAGTGGCAAGAAGACAGTGTCGTTCCCGGACTGGTCCTCTGAGGTTTGGTGAGGATGTAGCTGTGGGCAAAATACCCCGGACGGGCCGGCGTGGTTATGGTGATACTGCAAGACAGGACACATGGTGAGATCTTGGAAAGGAGCGGTCTGGGGGAGAGGGGTGGCACACTTGCTATAGGGACATAATTTTGCACGAGGGGCTCACTTGGTTGTCACATGCTGAGCTCTTGCTTGGAGATAGCCCACTCCAGCACCTCACTGGATAATTCCATCGCACTCTGCTGAGTGAGGGGTGAGAGCCCTGAGGTCTGGGATGCCCCGTAGGGTCTTCTCCCGCTCTCTTCTGTTATGGGCCACATTTTCCTAGGGGAAACATAAAGAAAATGGTGAGACACATGGAAGAAAGTCACAATAGATAACTGGTGGCTTTTGTGCAAGGCACCTGGTCAAAGAGGACAATACAGGTGTTGGGTTTGGTGAGGGGTGGGGTGTGAGGGACAGTGTTGGCATCAGTGCCACGTATTGTTGGCAACATCTCCTGCGCCCGTTGTCTCTGGGGCTCCTCCAATCAGCTATTGACCTGCTGAAGTGACATCGCCCTCTGAATTTCCCGGCCGCACCCTGACATCTCCATCAGCTGTACCAGAGGCTCAGCATCAGGCTGGGACCCAGCTGAGTCCTGGTATCCAGCAGACCTCTGAGTGCTCGCCTGGGGGTTCCTGCCACCTCCTGATGTACATCAGCGTGTGGTGCTCACCAGATTGTGCCCCAGAAGACTGTCTACGACTATTTCCCACCGAGGTGCGTGAATCTGTGCTGTTGGAGGGTGGGGATGACAGCTGTGACACGTCCATCATGGCACCCTCGGAGCTCTCTGAGGTTTTCTCCCGGGAGTAAGGAGAGGGAACACTTGGGATGGGCCAGCACTGTCAGATTAAGAACCTGTGTGAGAATGGACGCTTCGACTGCGGAGACACAGAGAGGGCATCATTAGCAGCACACGTGGTTCACAGTGGTGGGAGGGGGGTGTGAAGGAAGGGATAGGGGGTTCAAAGGAGGGTTGGGGGTTTGGAAGGGTCTTAGGGAGGGAGGTGGGGTGCATTGGTATCAACTGATTCTTGCTGCCCAGAGAGTAGGTCGTTGACCTTCTTACACTGGCTACCTTGTGGCTCACCCCTCGGGGGAACAGGACATCCCTCCTTGCCTCCACCACAATGAAGGGCCTCGCCAGGCCTGCATCCCCGAATCTTGGGGCCAGTTGGCTCAGCACCGCGGCAGCGAGCTGGCTGGGATTGGCTGTGCAAGTTTAAGTTTAAGTGCTGCTCGACCTTGTTGGCAGGTAGTAGGTGAGCATGGTGCCAGCGAATCGGCTGACGAGCCTTAATTTGTGGCGAGAAGCCCGTGGGGCCTTGTTAAGTGGACCAACATACCAATTAATGTTGAATACCATTGCTGGCCTCACTGGGCCGAGCGCCGGGAGCTCACGGCAGTTCCCGCTCGCTACCACACTTACTAGTGGTGCCCTCTAGTGGTTGTGTTACACTGAGATGGAATAATTAACCCTTAACTTGTATTCATATATACATATCATTACATGAGTCATTGCTGTATGGTGTTGGGATGCTCAGCCTTTGTTGCGAAGGCGTACCAATCTTGGAGCAAAGACAAGCTGCATCAATCCCGGGGCCTCGCCATGCGAGAGAGCTAATCTATCTGCTGTATTAAAAATAAGGCTGCATCTTTACATTTCCATTTTTCCTTCCAATGTCTGCCTCTCGTTCAGCTCTGCCCTGGTGTCTGTTGCACTAACTGTGGAGTGCAGCTTCTGCAGAGGCCTTCCTTGCTTTGTTTACTTGCCTCAATAAGAAGTCTTACAACACCAGATTAAAGTCCAACAGGTTTCTTTGGAATCACGAGCTTTCATAGAACATAGAACAGTACAGCACAGAACAGGCCCTTCGGCCCTCGATGTTGCGCCGTGCAATGATCACCCTACTCAAACCCACGTATCCACCCTATACCCGTAACCCAACAACCCCCCCCTTAACCTTACTTTTTTAGGACACTACGGGCAATTTAGCATGGCCAATCCACCTAACCCGCACATCTTTGGACTGTGGGAGGAAACCGGAGCACCCGGAGGAAACCCACGCACACAGGGGGAGGACGTGCAGACTCCGCACAGACAGTGACCCAGCCGGGAATCGAACCTGGGACCCTGGAGCTGTGAAGCATTTATGCTAACCACCATGCTACCGTGCTGCCCCAATGAAGTTACTGTGAAAAGCCCCTAGTCGCCACATTCCGGCACCTGTCCGGGGAGGCTGGTACGGGAATCGAATCGTGCTGCTGGCCTGCTTGGTCTGCTTTAAAAGCCAGCGATTTAGCCTGGTGAGCTAAACCAGCCCCTTTCGGACCGTAGCTCCTTCATCAGGTGAGTAACCAATGCAAGGGACCAATGGTTGTTGGGTGGGGAGAGAGGTGAGATCCATTGTTTGCCTGGGGGAGGGGGGGTGATAGAGTGTCCAATGATAGTGGGTGTTGGCGGGATCCTGATGATTGTGGTGGAGTGGGGAGGGGGAAGTTGATGCTCAGTTCTGATCGGGGCATCCTTTAAAGATGGTGCCTCGATTATGTCCTTGTCGGCTCTATCAAGACCAACACCACCCACCCCCCCAGACTGATGGCAAAAATCCCACTCATTTCATTCTTCAGATAGGCTCCGTAACCTTGGAGAGAAAAACTGACCCAACCGAAAAACTACTCACCGGTTTTCAGATTGAGCCTGACACTTGGAAAAAATACGGTAAGATTCCGCCCAATATATTATTGAGCTCACTGCACAGTTAACATAAACATCTATTAAATTTAAATATTAATCTGAGGCTCTGGGGTTTTTATTCCCTTCATATTGCATTCAATAAATTTTTCATACCACTTATCTGTTTGGCATATATCATTTTCAGAAAGTGGGCCTTTTCTTAAGCTGCCACAGAATTGGAACATTTGAATACATGTGGGCCGGGATTCTCCGGTATCCGGTGGGACCGTACCGGCGCCAAAGAGTAGCATGAACCACTCCGCCGTCGGGCCGCCCAGAAGGTGCGGAATCCTCCGCACCTTCGGGGGCTAGGCCGGCACTGGAGTGGTTGGCGCAGCGACAACCAGCGCCTAAGGGCCTCTGCTGGCTGGCGCACGTTGGCGCATGCGCAGGAGCACCAGCGTGTTCCCAGAACCGCTGCCGTGATTCCTGTGCATGCCGGTCATGGAAGAGCTTTACACAGGCCGGCGCGGAGGGAAAGAGTGCCCCCACGACACAGGCCCGCCCGCAGATCGGTGGGCCCCGATCGCCGGCCAGGCCACCGTGGGGCCCCCCCCCCGGGGCCGGATCCCCCTGCGCCACCCCCCAAGGACTCCACAGGCCGCCCTCAGAGCCAGGTCGTGCCGGTACAGACCTGGTCTAATCCATGACGGCAGGACTGGCCAAAAACGGGCGGCCGCTCGGCCCATCGGGGACCGGAGAATCGCAGGGGGGGGGACACTGCCAGCAGCCCCCGACTGGCGCAGCACAATCCCCATCCCTGCCAAAAAACGGGCACCGGAGAATTCGGCAGCTGGCGTCGGAGCAGCGGGGCAGGATAAGAGGAGCTGTCTTTCAGATGGTCTCTTGCAGTGAGAATTTGATTCACTGTCTAGTTAGATATAAAATATCCCTTTGCAGAGAGTGGCAGGAAGTTCTTCAGCTGTCCTTGCTAATATTTCACCATCAGCCAACACTAACAAAAACAGATTAGTTCGCCATTTATCATTTGTGCGACATTGTGAGATACATGTTGGCCGCTTTTATTACTGATATAACAGTAGTGGCAACTAAAAATTAAAAGGGATGTCTTTGCGACTCCTTGAGGATGTGATAAGGTGCACTATAAATATACAAATTATTTATTCTATTGCTGAAAACAATTGAAGAAGAAAATCTGTGATTAATTATGTTTCACCCAGATATGTTAATGGTGTCTATCATTTCCAAGGAAATTCTTTGACATTTACAACTGAAACCTTATTGTATTGAGTTTAGAATTTTCAAAAGCTGAAAACATCAACGCAACAATGGATTTTGAGCATCAGAAATAAAATATGTACTTGAATAGCACAAGATGTGATTAAGAATCCGTCACCTGGCTGTACTCAGAATTACATTGGGTTAGTTATCAAGTTCTGCATTTATACTAGCAGCAGCATCGCATTTGTCATGTAATCATTCTTTAGTGATACATTTTGCAGAAACAGTAATGCAAACATATAAGACGGGATTTTCTAATAATGGAGCTATGCCCCCACGACAGCGTGAAAACCGGCGCCAACAACTTTGGCGTCAATGGCCCCCGAAAGTGCCGCCGGAGTTGTCTCCACAGCTCCAGCCGGCGGGGAACGGCCCGCGTGAGTCCGCGCATGCGCAGAATGGCCGGCGTATGTCCGTGCATGCGCGGCGGTTCCCTTCTCCGTTCCGGCCCCTGGGCAATATGGCGGAGCCCTATAGGGGCCCGGCGTGAAGTAAAGTAGACCCCCCACAGAACCAGCCCGCCCGCTGATCGGTAGGCCCTGATCGCGGGCCAGGCCACTGTGGAGGACCCCACCCCTGGGGTCGGATCCCCCCCGCCCCCCTTCCAGGACGGCCCCCACACACTTACCTTCCAGGTCCTGCCATGTGGGAGGTGAGTAAACCACACCGGCGGGACATGGTCAAACGTCAATGGCCCCCGACCAGCGTGGCAGCAATCCCGCCGGCGCCTGGAAATCGGCGCCAGAGAATGGTGAAGCCGGTGTCGGGGCAGCGGGGCACGATTCTCGTGCCTCCCTGGGGATTCCCCGACCCGGCGCCGGGTCAGAGAATCCCGGCCACAGAGTTTCAATACCCAACTGAACTAGTTTATTCTGGTTTTTATTTTATATACACATATGCACAAATGACCACAAAACAGTTCCATTACACTCCTCCTTCTTTGATGAAAAAGTTATACAATCAAATTTCACACAATTTATATATGTTTTGTGTTTTTCACTTCTTTGCATATCCAACTTAACCACTGGTTTTATATTTCTAAGAGAATACCTCCTTTTTTGATCAAAACTTTCAGAACTGGGAGAAGGACCTTGACCCATCTGGGCCTGAGTCTGAACAATTAGAACAACCCAAAACAATCAAACAGAAAAATACAATAGAAGAGAAAAAAAATGCAAAATCACACACACATAATTAACTTAATTACAAAAACTGACCTAAACCCCCTAACAGCTGATGGTGACTATCTCCTTTAAAAAAGGACATAACTGGTTGCCATTTTAGGTAGAACCTCTCCACCGACCCCCTGATGGTGAACTTGACCTTCTCCAAGTGCTCCATGACTCTCTTTCTGCCAGAATTGTTTGTCTTCCGTTGACTGTGCCAAATCTGGCTTCAGCAATGAAAACCATGGGCGGGATTCTCGATTCCCGAATCTAAGTGCTGACACCCGGACTGAATTGGTGGACTTTACAACTAAATTAGCATCGGCCTCAGAGCAATTCATGAGCCATTAGTAGGCTAGCACTCGCGCCACATGGAACATGAGCGATTCCAATGAAAAATGGGGTCCCATTCGCTGGGGTTGTGATTGACATTTGAGAGCCTGACAAGCTGAAGCCGCATATTAGCACTCCGCTTCTCACACACTCTTTCCAGCCAAGATATTGGCAGCACGGAGAGCACCCTGGTTTGCGGATGCGGAACTGAAGATCTTGCTGGACGCCGTAGAGGAGAAGATGGCTACCCCTTTTCCCGTAGTGGGGAAGAGGCTGCCACCCGCCACCAGGCCTGGTCGCAGGTGGCAGAGGTTGTGAGCACCATCGGCCCCACTGCTAGGACCAGACAGTAGTGCCGGACGAAGCTACATGACCTTCTCAGGGCGACTAGGGTGAGTAGGCAGCACCGTGCACCTGTCACCCACTCCCGCTCCCCACACTGCACCACATGCCAGAATCCATACTGCCCACCATGCCCACAAAGGACACCAGCTACCCACCCCCTGTGCTGCCTGCATCCGATTATCTATGCACTTTCTGTTGCCGCACCCCCCCCTCTCTCCTCTCCCCCCCCCCCCCCCCCCCCCAACCCCACCCCGCCCCGAGGATAAGGCAATGCATAACTGCAGAGAGAGGGGAAAACCAGAGGGGGGCCACCAGACCTGCAGCCTCTCACTTCACCAGAGTAGCGAGCACTGGACCTGCTCAGTGGACCCAGGGAGAGGGCAGTCGCTGAGGCCGAGTTCAGCATTGAGCAAACAAGTGAAACCCCACGGTTTTGCGGTTTCCCATGACATACATGGCATAAGCACCACCACTCAGCAACCCCGATGACCCTTTGACCACCCCACACCCCCCTCACTTCACCTTCCACACCCCGCCTAATCCCTCACCACCCATCCAATGCCACCCCATCCCCTCCACACCACCACCCCGACCCGCGATCCAGTCGCGTGTCATATCTTGTGTCTTTCAGGATCACCTGGCAATGAGGCAGGCCCTTCTGGTGTCCCCCGTCCCCGCCCCAACCACAAGTGGATACCAGCAATGAGGACACTGACATGGAAGAGAGCCCCAAACACCAGCCCGAGACACGCTGGAGCACCGGTCCGGGGATGACACTGACTTTCCATCACAGCTGTCTCCAACGCCCTCCACCATCCCAGAGACACTCACCTCGGTTGAGCACTTTAGCGATGAGGCTCTTGGAGTGCATCCTGGTGGGCAAGGTCCACATTGAATTGATATATTGTGCCGACCAGTCATATACGGCCTCAGTGACGGCACGTGTGCCCGGAGGTCTGGGAGATCTCAGACAGGTCCCGACTCAGCGGCTGGAAGGACCTGTGAAGTAACAGTTCAGAGTGACCATCATCTTGATGGTAACCGGGAGTAGGTGACCTCCCCCATTCCACCACGGTTCCAGATGTTGCCCTACTCCACCGGAGTATTTGGTGGCACGCTCAGTCCGGCAGTTCTTCGAATGGCAGGCGCTGCTGGTATACAAGAGGCCCGATGTGGCACTTCCTTCCCACCTTCTCCTCCTTGCCCTTTTGGGCAGCTGTCTCCTCACTCTCACTGGCTGGCTCCCGTTCCTCTGGGACAGGCTGTAATCCTGCAGGGTCCTCGCCGAGCAGCTCCCGCTCGTACAGCCTCAGTGCATCTCCCCTAACTGCAGTGGCTAGAATGAAGGCCACTGTTGAATTCCGAAGTCCATTGTCTGTCGGAGGTGAAAGGCAGGCATGTTAGCATGGTGCATATTCCCGTGCCCAACCAGGCCCACCGGGCTACACAGTGGCCTCAGCTGCACTACAGTCCTCTGCCCAATCACGTTTCAATACCAGAGTCCCTGGACGGAGAATCCCACTCCCTGTTCTTGGTTGACTTCTGAGGAACAATTCAGATTGATTTCTGTCTATATTAGTGTAAGCTGCATTTAAATAAATTAACACCAAAAATGTTTGCCATTCAATGATACCTGTCATTTCTTCCAATTTGTACCCAGCATTTTTTAATAAGTGGATGCTTAACAATTTGTACTGTGCGCTCTGCTACTCCATTTGAAGCAGGATGATGCAGTGAAACTTTAATATGTTTACCCCATTCATTCTCATGGAAATTTAAGAACTCTTCTGAACAAGACTGGAGTCTGGGAATTTCTCCTGGGAATACATAAGCAGCAAGCAAGCTGCAATTTAAGGCGCGATTTAATGTCCCAGTGCGGATCCGTACCAGCTGATTAAAACTCGGGAGAGGCTGAATTTGGGATCTGTGCCAGGCCTCAATTGGTTTCCAATCTAATCAGCCGCTCCTGTTGGCAGGTTCCGGAACCCACCTCGATGTGCCAATTCCAATTAACTCCAGTGAGGGAAACCTCCACCACATTAATGGGACGGACGCCCTATCTGGCGGCCTCCCAAGATCTAACTGCCACCCCAGCATCGTTCAGCACACCCATTTAAAAACAGGAAGCTGGTGAAATAGCTGCTGAGGGATCAGCGTGGGTGAGTAGCCATCTTTAAATCTGGGCCTGCTGCCCAGGGGCTCTGGAGCTGCTGCCTCAGTGCTCGGGGAGGGGCGTGGTCTGGTTGAGGGGAGGGGGCTAGGCATCATGTGGAAGAGGAGCATACCTACTCACGGTAGCCGTCAAGGTCTCCGCAGCCCTGAACATCTGTGTTCCAGGTGCATTCCAGGGCTCGAGCGGGACTTGTGCAGTATTTCCTAAAGTACAGCCCACAAGTGCATCTGTGAAGTAATGGATGCCCTGTATGCCCGGGCATCGGACTATATAAACTTCGAGCTGGACCACGCCCATCAGGGTAACTGGACAGCGAGATTCTCTGCCATCACCGGGCGCCCCTGGTCCCGGGGGTAATTGATGGCAGACACATCGACTTGTGCACACTGGGGCAACAGGGGGTGCCCTTCATTAACAGGAAGGGGTCCACTCCCTGAATGTTTAACTCGTGTGACTGCCACCTTCGGAACAAGCACGTGTGTTCAGGCTTCCCAGGGAGTGTACATGACAGCTACACCCTGGGACACTCCAAGACCCCGGCACCTTCGAGGACGACCCCAGGGTTGGCTCTTGGGGGATAAGATGTACTCGCTGAGGTCCAGGCTAATGGCACCAGTAGGGAGGCTGGAGACCAATGTGCAGATCTATTACAATGAGGCCCATGTTGCCACCCGTGCTGTCATTGAATGGTGCATTGGACTGCTCCAAATGCTGTTGCGATTCTTTGACTAATCTGCTGTGCACTGTAGTTGGCCCCCCCAGGCGGTTGCCTGCTTTGCGGGGGTCCGCTCTGCCATCCACAATCCAGCACAGCAGCGGGGTGACATGCTGTAGGTGGAGGAGGAGGGACATGCACCTCGTCTAAGGAAGAGGGCGAGGAGGAGCCAGACCAGGAGGGGTTGCAGGATGAGCCTGGGGAAAACTCGCGGGAGCAGCTGGAGGATGGAGAACATGCGATGGCGAGGGTCCGGCATGCCTGGAGGACCATGGAGGCCCTCATCCTCACCCATTTCTCATAGGATGGGGCTTGTCCATCATCCCACCCTCTTTATCTCCCCTTCCCACTCATCTCGTCCACCCACACCCCCCCCCCCCCCCCCCCCCATCTGCTCACCCATTCCCCTTCCTCTCTCCCTTACTACCCTGTTCCACCCTACCAGGGTCTGTGTAATATCACTCCAGGCCGATGTCGACACTGTCAGCGGGTCATTATACATGGAGGGTGATGATAACCAGCTGTGAGGAAAGCTCCGGTGCTCCTCAATCTGGCCCCTGCCTTTCTGCTGACAGCGCGCTCACACCCACCACCTTCATGTGGTATGCCTCAGTGACCCTCAGATCTCAGACCTATGTTCTCATGGGGCAGAGGCTGGGGGAGAGCTGAGGGCAACAGGTGGTAGGGGTTGCAGGCCATTCTGCAAAGCAGAATCACGTGACCGAGGCTTCACAGGTCTCAGGTGTAACGTGTTTTAATGGTGAATAATCAAAACCCTAACTGCCCGAGCTACCAATGGTGCCCCCCCCCCCCATCCCCCCCACCTTACACTGGTGCCCACTCAGTGATTCTGAATCTTCTTAGTCCTCCGACTTCTGATGCTACATCTGGGTATGTCTCCAAGATGCAAATGGGAGATGAGGCAGCTGCGGCTTTATCTGCGTTGTGGGTGTCCTCTGGAGGACCTGGGGCCGGAGGGTCCCAGGTGCCTTACCGGTGGTACTTGCCTCGCTGTGCCACACTGTTCCATTCGCTGACCCCGACACACCGTTGTCAGGATGAGGGGACTCGGGAGAACTGGAGGTCGCTATCGCCTCCCCGTTGGAAGGTTCAGGGTCACCCTCCGGCCAATCTTTCTCCCAGGAGATGCCTGTAAGGCCCTGGGGGTCACATTGGGATGGAAGGGTAGATGGAGTGAGTTCCAGAGGCCTTTGTATCATCTGGCTCTGCTAGCCCTGATGGCTCCCCATTGTCTACACCATGGCGCCAACGCCCTCAGCGATGTTCCTCAGTGACTGGGACATGCTGTGGAGTATCTCGGCAATGTCCACCTGAGACTGGGCCAGGCTCTGGAATGCCTTGGCAACCTTCCACCTGTGCCTGGGACATGTCCCCCAGCGACTGGGACATGCCCTTGAAGCACTTAGCCGTGGCCGACACTGACAGAACGTCTTGGACACCAGCACTCATGATGTTGACCTCGTGCTGCAGGCTTTCAACTGTAGTCGCCACCCTAGCAGTGTTGACCTCAGTGTCACGTGTTGTGGTGCCATCTCCTGTACCCGTAGCCTTTGGGATTCCTCAGATTGGCGCTATGGACCCGCTGGAGTGTCGCAAACATCCCCTCCTGAATCTCATGGCTGCACCCTAGCGACTGCATCAGCTCCGAGATAAACTTGTCCAGAGGCTCGACTTCTGACTGGGACCCAGCTGGGTCCTGGGATACAGCAGACCTCCAACTGCTATCTCCCTTGGATATTCTTGCCTCCACTTGATGTGCATCAGTGTATGTGTGGTGCTCACCAGATTGTGCACTCGAAGCCTGTGCACTAATATTGCCCACCAAGGTGTGTGTCTCTATGCTGATGGAACGTGGGAATGACAGCTGTGATACCTCGATTGGGGGATCCCCACAGCTCTCCGCTGAGGTGTTCTCTTGGAAGGCGGTGAGTGGGGTATTGGGGGGGGAGCATGGAGGGGTTGTGGTGTGCGCTGCCCCAGATGGGCCAGCACCATCCGATGAACACCCTGCGGAGGAATGGACATGAGGTCAGTGGGAGGAAAGGATTATTATGACTGACATGAACAACTCACTTACTGATGTGTTGGGTCAGCTGGGTCTGCGAGGACTGTGTTCACTGCAGCAGTGAGAGAGGCAGGCTTCCAACACTTGAAGAAATGCAACGCGATTTTATTGAACTCTTAACTATCATACATACTTTTAACTATGGGTTGACACTATGCTGAGTTGACTGGAGACCTGAGGGTAACCTGACCAGACTATCTTACTACCACAAGAAGGCTGGGTAGTTTGCTGCAAACAATGGTTTGTTTGAGGTTGCGCGGTTGTTTGAAGTCAAGTAGTGGGGGTGTGGGGATGACCTTGGCAAGATGTTCATCTTCATTGATGATGTGTTGAAGGCTGCGAAGAAGATGTCGTTTCTCAGCCCCAGGAAAGTACTGGACGACGAAGGGTACTCTGTCAGTGGTGTCCCGTGTTTGTCTTCTGAGGAGGTCGATGCGGTTTTTTGCTGTGGCGCGTTGGAACTGTCGATCGATGAGTCGAGAGCCATATCCCGTTCGTACAAGGGCATCTTTAGAGTTTGTAGATATCTATTACGCTCCTCCTCGCCTGAGCAGATACTGTGTATATGGAGGGCTTCAGAACAGCGACCACGACACCACACAACCCTGCCATGGCAATCTCTGCAAGACGTGCCAGATCATTGACATGGATACCACCATTACACGTGAGAAGACCATCCACCAGGTACGTGGTACATACTCGTGCGACTCGGCCAACGTTGTCTATCTCATACGCTGCAGGAAAGGATGTCCCAAAGTGTGGTACATTGGTGAGACCATGCAGACGCTGCGACAACTAATGAACGGGCATCGCGCGACAATCACCAGGCAGGAATGTTCCCTTTCAGTCGGGGAACACTTCAGCAGTCAAGGGCATTCAGCCTCTGATCTCCGGATAAGCGTTCTCCAAGGCAGCCTTCAGGACGCGCGACAACGCAGAATTGCCGAGCAGAAACTTATAGCCAAGTTCCACACACATGAGTGCGGCCTCAACCGGGATCTTGGATTCATGTCGCATTACATTCACCCCCCACCATCTGGCCTGGGCTTACGAAATCCTACCAACTGTCCTGGCTTGAGACAATTCACACCTCTTTAACCTAGGGTTACCCCTATCTCTGGATCTGTAAAGATTTGATTACCTGCAAATGCACGCATTTTAAGCATTGTCTGGCATCTTTGAATTTATCTATATATATGTTTCTGGAACAAACCTCTTCATTCACCTGAGGAAGGAGCAGTGCTCCGAAAGCTAGTGTTTGAAACAAACCTGTTGGACTTTAACCTGGTGTTGTAAGACTTCTTACTGAGGTCATTTCAAGTGAGCGACTGGATCCTTGACAAGAACTTTGCCTCAGGTTCAGTTCGGCTACCCAGCAGAATTGTAACAAAGTTAAATTCAGTCTTGTATCTGGTGGATTTCAACGTTACGACAGTACGGAAGTACGTTGACCACGTAAGAAGCCAGCGGACCAAAACCCCGATCACGGAACAGTTGGAGTAGGCAGGCAACACCAGTCCTCCTCTGGCCTAACCAGAACAGAGGGAATCTCGGAGGCTCTGCCCATGACCCAGAAGGGAGCTGGAGGAAGGAATGCCCCTGCAGTAGTGATCAAATCTCAGAGACCATCTTCCACGGATGAGAACTGCTCAGAGTTTGCTGCCCCAGAGGTGGAGGGGCCAGTTGAGGAACTAAGACAGTCCACGAGGTCCAGAACATCCCCTGACAGATTGACTTGTGATTAACTGTTATCTCCCCTTGTATTTCTCAAACTTTTTATTGCACAGAATAACTGTATATAACCTATTCTGTAAATAATTTTCTGAGGAACTGAAGGTGGGGCGGCGTGTGGTAGCACTGCCCCTTTAAGGGGCGAACCCTCGCGGTCCACATGACCAGCTCAGGGCCTATCGTGAGGGAGTGTGTGAACCCCGATCAATGGGGAAAAGGCGCAGGGCCCTGGGAGCTGGGGCCTCGGTAATATGGACCCAGTAGCTGTAGTGATCTGCATATCTGTATGTATCTACAGGGTTAATATACAGAAGTAACTGCTAGATAACCATTAGATGGCAGCTCTAGAGATGGGTATAAAGGTAAATTCAAGGCGAGTTCCCACCTCTTTGGGTTTGGAGTGACTAGTGACCAGAGGTAGAGAGAAGTAGATTAATCTGTAGGCGTTGTTAATCATAGTTAATATATATTTAATTTTGTTAATTTAATCTCTAGTTTAGTTGTTGAAGAGAGAACAAACTGACAGTTCAATTGTTATCATTACTCAATAAACAGTATTTGCTTTATTTGAAGACTTTGACTGTTAATGAACTGTTATGGGCCAGGGTTTAGAGAACACCAAAGTGTATCATGGAGTTCACCTGACCCACAACTTTTAATAGATTGTGGTTATGGGGAGGCCACAGGCCTACTCTAAAAGTGTAGTGCAACTGAGATCTACAGTACTTTTAAATTAAAACAATGTTTATTTATGAAACCAGTTAACACTTTATAAACCCACAGTAAACATCTTAACAACTATCAACACCAATAAATCCCCCAAAGAATACAGTGCTCTATAAGTAACTCTTAATCTTTTCTTGCAACATCCATAAGACAAAAAAGAACCCTTCTTACAGAAAGAATTCTCTACAGAGAGCAATTACCACTTTGAAATCACCAAATGAACATTCTTTAGCTTGCAGAGATTCATACACATCTTGCTGTGACTGCAGCTTCTCCAAATCTAAAACAAAACTAAACGCACCCTGTAGCAGACAGCCCAAAGCGAAAGTAAAAGCAGACAGACAGCCCAGCTCCACCCACACTCTGACATCACTGATAAACACCTATTTCTTAAAGGTACATCCACTACAACTATTTTATAAACACCCATTTCTTAAAGGTACCCTCACATTTTTTTAAAATAAATTTAGATTACCCAATTATTTTTTCTATTAAGGGGCAATTTAGCGTGGCCAATCCACCTACTCTGTACATTTTTGGGTTGTGGGGGCGAAACCCACGCAGACACGGGGAGAATGTGCAAACTCCACACGGGCAGTGACCCAGAGCTGGGATCGAACCTGGGACCTCAGCGCCGTGAGGCGGTTGTGCTAACCACTAGGCCACCGTGCTGCCCCAAAGGTACTCTCACATGACAGAACATTGAATATAGGACCACCTTGGAAAGAAGCAAATTAGTTACAAGATATTACACAACGTAACATAACAGTAGCCGGAGAGTGAAGACCTTTTTACTGACTGTGCCTGTGCAAAGTTTACCTTTACTTGTTATTAATGAACCCTTGGAGGTTTTAACAGTATCGCCTCAAGCCAGCACAGAACTGAAGATCAACTCCTCCCCACCCCCACCATGGCGGTATTGCCGGCGTTCTCCAGCTCTTGTACAACCATTGGCGCTCTCTACCAATCCCCACCACGGAAGTGGTGCTGGCATTTCACCCCCTTCACTACCCACTACCTTCCCTCCCTGCGTGCCTGCAAGTTCCCCCTCACTGCCCACTCCCCGTGATCCCATACCTGCAAGTTCCTCCCGCACTGCCCATTCTCCCACCCCCTCCAAATGAGCATGCACGGCCAGGATTCCCCACCCTCAGCAGCTTGCCTGCTCGCTGGAAATCAGTGCGGAGAATCCCAGCCTTCAACTCAAACAGGCAGATCCATAATGATAGGCTGAATAAGATGTTTCAATGTTTGGAAAAATATGGAAAGCAGTTGTGATGCACACAAAATTGAAATGTTCGAAAACTCTGTGTACTATTTGGGTCACAGGGTGGATAATTATGGGTTACATCCCACCAAGTGTGAGGTTCAAGCAATAAGAAATGAGCCACACTCTCAAAATATCATTGATGCCGAAATCGCATTCGGTGATCGGCCGGAGAAACCCTGTTCATGACTGAATTGGGGGCGGTGCAACTTTTGTGATGCTCCAGCCCCTCCAAAGCAGGGTACTTGGAGAGTACACCGCGCCACATACCGACGGCCTCAGGACATTTCCTGAAACCCACTTCCCGGTGCTCCACTCCCGACTGGCCCAGTTCCTGACTGCATTGGCCACGTGTGGTCTCAGGTGCCCTTTGCTCAGCGTGGCGGCTGCAGGCTCAGCCCAGCGGCGCCACATTCGATCCACGGACAGGGGGGACTTTGCCAGGGGCTTGGGGCACTGTTGCGGGGTGTGATCCGGGGCACGCAAGCCGGCCAAAGGAGGGGCACTATTTTGCAGGCCTGGTCCGCGAGCAACCGGCGCCATGTTGCATGGCGTGGCCGCTGCAGTTCGCTGCCGTGCACATGCGCGGCCACGGACCCGGCAATTCTCTGGGCCATATCCCAGCCGGGTTCTCTATGCTGCCAGCATGGTAGCCCCAAGCCAAACGGAGAATCGGTGGCCATTTATGCCTTTCTTCTGTCGTAAAGCGCCAACGTTCCCACGCCGACGTGGGGACATAGCTTCAAAATCGGAAAATCCAGTCCCTGACCTTTCTTGGGCCCAGTGAATGACTAGGGTAAATTGATATCAAATTTGGCAACCTTGGGCGGAATTCTCCGACCCCCCCGCAGGGTCGGGGAATCGCCCGGGGCCGGCGTAAATCCCGCCCCTGCCGTGGCCGGAATGCTCCGCCACCCGGGAATCGGTGGGAGTGGGAACCACGGCGCGCCGATCGGCGTGCCCCCCGCGGTGATTCTCCGACCCGCGATGGGCCGAAGTCCCGCCGCTGACAGGCCTCTCCCGCTGGTGGGAATTGGAGCACCTCCGGTGCCGGCATGATTGGCGGCGCGAGCGGGCCCCCAGGGTCCTGGGGGGGGGGGCATGGGGCAATCGGACCACCGTGGCCTGGCCCACGATCGGGGCCCACCGATCGGCGGGCGGGCCAGTGCCATGGGGCGCTCTTTTTCATCCGCCACCACCACAGCCTCCATCATGGCGGAGGCGGAAGAGAACCCCCCTACCGCGCATAGCGGCCACTGATGCACCGGCGCATGCACGAACAGCAAAGGCCTTTTGGCCAGCCCCGATGCGTGGCGCCAACCACTCCGGTGCGGGCCTAGCCCCTAAAGGTGCGGAGAGGCCAGACGCCGGAGTGGTTGGTACCACTCCGCTACGCCGGGACCCCCCGCCCCGCCGGGTAGGGGAGAATCCCAGCCCTTATTACAGACATTGAAAGAAGTCTTGAGGATAGGTGTTCTGTGGAATTGGACAAAGTTTGATAGAGCATTCAAGTTGTGTAAACGTCATTGGTAAATGATACAATTCGTGTACGCTAAGTTGTGTTCAAAAGGATTGAGTTGCTATGTGATGCTTCTCCGCATGCTGTGACGTTTCATGTGTTGGAGTAACTGCTGAAATACAATCATCCACATCATCAGGGCCATTTGATTCTTCACAATTTCTTCTTCTTGAACTTCTGAAGGTAAACGGGATTCTCCGTCAGCCGACACTGGGATCGGGAAACGTAACTGGGGAGAATCACCCGACACAATTCCATGATCCTATGCCTTGGCAGTGGCATCAACGCATTCTACTCTACACATACAATAAACGCCATTAGCATATAATTACCGGGCCTGACCCGGTATTCTCCGGTGATGCTCCGCCTCTGCCAGGACGAGTCACCAACGGTGAGGTTCACTTGTGGTTTTAAAAATTGGGAAACAGGCACTGTGGCTGCTGAGGGAGAGAGAGGATACAAACAGTGTCCAACATCGCGAAAGTGTGCTGACAGTTGTGCCACTGGCTAGGGGGCTTCTGCCAGGGCTGGGAGGCATCTGCCAGGGCTGGGGGGGAGTAGTGGCATGGGCGGCCAGGAGGTCGGCTGTGGGTTCGGGGTTGACAGTCTCAGAACACCATCGCCACAGCCTGCAAGTCAGCCATGCAGCTGCGTACGTCGCTGATTGCCCACTGTGAACTTAGTGCCATGGGTTATATGGGTGACCCCCCTAGGCCACCCCGCTTGGTCCCAGCCAACCCATTAACATGATGGGTGTGCTCCAGCGTACCCTGTGCCATCTTGTTGGCTGGAATGAGTGTGTGTGGGGAGTGGAGTGCTAATATCCACTGCCGCTTGTCAGTCTTCCGAGTGGCGATCCCGGCCCCGGCCAATTGGAAACCAGTTTTCATTGGAATTGGTTGTCTTTCTTGTGGCGCCGGTGCTCGCCCATTAATGGTTCCGGCATTGCTCCGGGACCAGCGCCAATTTTGCTGTTGTAGAAGCCCATCGATTCTATCCCAGCGTCAACACTAGTCTCTGAAATGGTGAACCCTACTCCTGATCTATATGTGCAAACCTAACCTCCCCACTACTAAACAATTTAACCAAATGTGTACAACTTTTTCACATAAAAAAGTCCCCAAATAGGGAGTCCCCAAATGGCATTTACGGAGGTGGGATTTCCCATTCAGATTGTTCCCACGAATGACGTAACAGGGTTCCCACCAGGAAAGGTCAGCAACCCCATGACCATACATTTTCATCTCAATTGCGGACTTCCCCCCACATTAGGCATTCCCCCTCCCTCACCAATGTGTCATCATGTTGGTGGGGTTTACAACAGGCCTGAACAAATGGGGCCTGGTGAACGGTCCCCACGAGGGGAACTCAAGTAATTACAACCCACAGGGAGGAGAGGATAATGCCCAGGCAGTACTCTAGCAGTGCCCAGGCATGGCTCCTTGGCACTGCCCTGGGTGCCATGGGTATCTGGGCAGGACTTTCATTGGAAGGTTTGGGCGGGGGGCTAGTCTCGAATGATCCCATGTTCATGGATGGGGGAGGTGGGGGCGGAGGTCCTGTTTCCATGGTGGAGGGTAGTCCCGTGTCCATTGGTAGATTCCAGGGCGGCACTTCAAGGGTACCAGGGTGCCAAATGGCAGTGTCCTGCCCTGCCCTGTTCCTGATCACTCGAGGGCTCCAAGGGTCTCTGAGCGCTCCGGCCGGTCATCGTGTCTGACCTCCGTTGATGTAGACTAGTAGTAATTCCCGCCGGTTTACTCTGCACGGATGGGGTGTAGAGTATCCAGGGAGCGTGGAGACTCTGGCTAAAATCCAGAAATGCATATCTAAATTAATTTAAATATTCACTTGAATATGTGAATCTGGTTCACGCCCGGAGGGCATGAACCAGATTGAGTCCGGTGCTGCGGGCCGAGAGCATTGCGTTTCTTTTGGCCCCTGGCACAAATCCCACTTAGGGGCTCTCTTGCTATTCTCTGGGAATAGTGGGAGGTGTGCCGGATGCAACGCGGGGTAAGAAGCACTCCCAGTAAATAACTCAATTTAAAATCTAGCGTATTCTGTGCATTGCTTATTTAAATTCCTATAGTTTAGGATGACCTTTTAACAGTTGTACAGAGAATCCTACTGATCAAAGATATGAGTAACATCAACATGTTAGGATAAAGTTTACTACTGATCCTCGGATTATTCAGTGCAACTTTGGAAGGAGATTGATGGAAACTCCACACAAACAGCGTCATTGGCTCTGAGCCTATCTCTATGATTGTTGTGGATCTTCTGCCAAAGTTACAGAGCTTGATTAGCAGAACTCTTGTGAAAAATAATAGTACCTGTGGTTTGTGAAGAAAACAGACGTTTTTAATAAACTTGAGACAATTTGCAGGTAGTCTCCTGAGAATCGTTGTTCAAATAGTCTCCAAAGATAACAAGCAAACAATTGCAAATGCAGGAAGTATGGATTAAAAATAAGGAATGCTGGAACCACCACATGTCAAACATTATTTGTGGAGAGAAGAGACAAATTAATGGCCCAGTGCTTCTTCAAAACTGGAAAAGGGAACATTAAGAATCTTTTTAATGCTGTTGGAATGAAGAGGGAGAGGAGGATTTTTTTTAACAAGGCAAAGACAGATTGGAAATATCAGTGATATGATCTGTAACTTGCTTAAAAGGAACAAGAGATTATCAGAAAACTTTCCAACTTTTACATACTTTAGCACATATGGTTACGACTGAGTCTATCTGTGCAAGGGAAAACAATACTGATTATAATGTATAAGCCATTGTGCAAGATCTTCCGGTCCTGCCAATGGCGTATCCCCGCCATCCGATCCCTGGCGATGCGGGGTGGATTCAATGGGAAATCGCATTGGCAACGTCGTGACTAGAAAATCCTTCTGCGGGATGCCTCCCACTGCTGAGAAGCATGCCACAGGGGGGGTCAGAGAATTTTGCCCATTATATTCAGGTGTAGGATTATATTTACCTTTATTCTGAGACCCAAGTGCCCATGTTGTTGTTTAGATCTTACTGAGGTGGATCAGGTCGCTTCCTTTTGAAGTTCAAGAAAAATTACCTAAAAAAAATAATGAGCGGTCAGTAATATCTAATTTAATTTTACTTCTGGTATGCTGTGTCACAAACATGTATTACTCCTCCCTAATTGCATGCAATTTGTATTTCCCCCACTGACATGGTTATCACTATCGTCATCTACAGCAGATGAAGAGTTATTTCCAGGACATGATAGTTTGGCTTAATGCCAAAAAATTAACTTCAACCTCATAGCTAAGGCAATGCTTTTTGATTACTTATAGCAAATAAACCATCAGCTATTATCAATCTGTCTCATAAATATTAAACAATTCACATTTTCTGATTGTTTTCGGTCAAGAAAATCAAGTTTCAAACTAGGTCTCTTGAAATATTTTATACCCTGCTTTCCAAAACTTCACATCTATCTGAGTGACAAATAATCACAAAAAGGCTGTTACATTGCCATGCAACATGTAATTCTGAAATGCTGATTGTCGTGGTTGAGGCTCATTGATAGTTTGGATCCTGAATACCTGGTTCAGAATGCAAGGGAGCTCAAAGCGAGAAGATGTCTGTTGCCAAACAAGTGGACAATGCTGGTGAGCTGGGCTGAAAGGCAGGGGAAGATAATTACAGTTGGGAGGAATACTGCATTGAGAGATTTGAAAGCAAGGATGCAAACTTTGAGGTTGGCACGATTTGGTACAGCGAATCAGGGAGCTTAGAGAGGACAAGGGTGATAAAAGTGCAGGAATTATTGTAAGTCAAGAGTCAAGTTAGTGCTTTGGAAAGGCTGATTCTCTATACGAGTTAACACAGGTACGTCAACCATTGAGGTGACAAAGACTTGAATTTTATTTTATGCCTTCAAAGCATGTGAGCATGTCTAGCAAGCTCAGCATTTATTACCCATCATGAGAATATAGTGGTGAGCTAAAGTCCAAGTGTGTAGGTACGCCTATAGTGTTGTCCTTGTCCCACCCACCACCAACTTGCTGAAAGCCTATTGCATTTCTACCTTTTGCCAGTTCTAATGAAAGGTCACAGGCCTGAGACATTGGGCAGAACCTTACCAAACAATGGCTCAGTGACAGTTCCAGTGAGAAAAATGGTGCAAGTCGAATTTTGATCCTCACAAGCAAAAATATCTTTTGTCACATGAATCACGCCATGTTCTTGGCGGTCTCCCACTGATTTGCTCGCCCCAGGGAAAATTAATCACTAAAATCAGTGGGGTGTTCCATTTGAATGCCTCCCCAGCACTTGTTTCAGATCCAACTGAGGGGATGTCAGCTGAAAGCCTGCTCCACGATTCTTGGACGGAGCCCTGACCAGACTACTGAATGGAGCCCAGCAGGGACCTCCTCTAACTGCATTCCAGAAAGTGCCCCTTTAGCCTGGGAAGTTGTAGCTGCTTAAGTGAGCTAGCTCCCTGCCGGAGAGGATGGGGCAGAAATGCTGGGAAAAAAATGAATGACCTTCTTCGCAAGGCCCGGGTAAGTCTGTCACCTCCAGTCTCTCACTGCACCCCCTCAGCCACCCTTCGAACCTCCATGGTCATCTCTCACCCAGCCACCTCGCGGTTGCCCACCTGTCACTGGGCCCTCTTCCCCCAACCTCCCCATTTCCCATGGTGCCCCCCAGTCTCTAATCTGTTCCTCACATCCCTGTGTCCAACCCAGTTCCACGGCTGCCACTCCACAACTATCTGAACTGCCAGGACTCCAGCCTACACTCTCCTCATTTGTCTTTCGGCATGACAAAATCGAGCACAACAGGCATGGGTAGGCACAGCTACCTGGAGTCATGTGAGAGCTGCGCACTCTCAATCCCCTGATGAAAGAGCCCTTGAGCTGGCCGGGGAGGAGCAAGACCACACCTGTGTGGATGGAGAAGTGGGGGCAGTGAGCAACAGTGAGAATCCTAAGGATACATAGTCATTCATCAAGTTTCACTTGAGTAAACATCTCACATCATTTATCCACTGTGATATAGTCATGCCATCTCCCTTTGTTTGCAGGACAATCAGATGAGGAGGTAGGACCATCCTTGTACTTTCTGGATACCACTGCTGAGCAGCTCGGAGGGGGAATTCTCGGACATCACCATCGAAGAGGCGTCACATCTGTCACCTGCACCCTCCACCAATGCAGATATTCAAACCTTGGTGGGATTAAGTTGTCGTTAGGCTTCTGGGTCACTCACTGGTGAGCACCTCATAGAATCCCTACTGTGCAGAAGGAGGCCATTTGGCCCATTCAGTCTGCAGCGACTGTCTGAAAGAGCACCCCATCTAGACCCACTCCCCTATCCCCATAAACCCACCCAACCTTTGGTCACTAAGGGACAATTTAGTATACAAATCCACCTAACCTGCACATCTTTTGGAGGAAACCGGAGCACCCGGAGGAAACCCACCCAGGCACAACGGGGAAGTGAAAACTCCACACAGACAGTCACCCAAGATATTGAACCCAGGTCCCTGGAGCTATGAGGCAGCTGTGCTAACCACTGTGTCACCTCACAGGTGAAGATCCACAGGAGGTAGAGGCAGTGAAATCCCAGAAATCCATCACTTGGAAGGATGCCAGAGCCCAGGACACTGCTGAGTGCCTGGCTGATGATGTGCCTCTGGTCCCAGAGCTGATGGAACTGCAAAGGCAGAGTTGCGAAGATCAGGAAGGGATGACAGCATTCCTCTTCGTGCTGCAACAGCAACTGGAGGAGTCCAATGACCTGACCGTCAATGCAGTGCAACAAGACCAACACTGCGAGGGTGGTTTCCGCAGTGGAGAGCTTGGTGCAGGACATGCACTCCATGGCGGGAGATGTCGCTCCAAAGCTCAGCTTATGATCTTCATGGCTGAAGACATGAGATCCATGGTCCAAGGCTTCAACTGCACGGTGCAGACACTGGTCGGAATGCATGAGTGTCTACGTCAGAGGATGGCTGGACTTCTGGATCACACTTCATCTGCTCTCTATCTCATGGAGGACCACAAGGCCCCTGTGCAACTGAAGGGAAGAGGATAGGCAGGAGCGCATTCCGGGGCTCTGCACCCAGCCGGACAGGTAGTTGTGTTGGTGGGGGAGCATTTTGGTGATAGCGACTATAACATGTTTTGATTTAAGTTTGTTATGGACAAAGAAATGGACAAGTTGCAAAAAATGATTTTGGATTGGGGGAGAACAGATTTTTGTAAAATAAGGCAGGATCTGGTCAAGGTAGTCTGGAAAGGGTTACTTGTGGGGAAATCTACAGAAGAGTACTGAGGGGAGTTCAAGAAAGGAAATGGGAAGGGTACAGGCCCAACATGTTTCCTCTAGGGTAATAGGATGGAGTAACAAGCCTAGAGAACGATGGATGACCAGATACATTCAGGATACGATGAGAAGAAAAAGAGAGGTTTTTAGCAAGTACAAGGGGAGCAAATCAACGGAGACATTAGTGGAGTACAGACAGTACAGGGTGAGCTTAAGAAAGGGTGGTAGGGATGGGTTGCCTCACATCCTTTAACAAGTACCTGGATGAGTACATGGCATGTCATAACATTCAAGGCTATGGGCCAAGTGCTGGCAAAAGGGGCTAGGTAGGCAGGTCAGGTGTTTTTCACACATCGGTGTCGACTCAATGGGCCAAAGGGCCCTTTGTGCACTGTATAATTCTGTAATTCTGTGATTCCAGCCTATCTGACACCCCCTTCCTGCGAGTGATCTTCTAACCTCTGATGTCCCCCTTGAAGCTGAGGCCACCATGCCCACGCTTATGTAAACCATATTGTAATGGTGTCAGTATGGCATCACACTGGCACCCGCTGAATATTCAGTGAGGGGCAAGGTCCAGTATGAGTTCCTCAAATAGAAACACACACAGAAACGTACATAGAAATAGAAGCAGGAGGAAGCCATACAGCCCTTCGAGCCTGCTCTGCCATTCATTATGATCATGGCTGACCATCACATTCAATACTCTCTCTAATCCTGCCTTCCCCCCCGTCTCCCTTGATCCCTTTAGCCCCAAGAGTTATATCTAATTCGTTCTTGAAATTACACAATCTTTTTGCCTCAACTACTTTTTGTGATAGTGAATTCCACAGATTCACCACTCTCTGGATGAAGGAATTTCTCCTCACCTCAGCCCTAAAAGAGTTACCCCTTATCCTCAAACTATGGCCCCTATTTATGGACTCCCCCACCATTGAGAACATTCTTTCTGAATCTACGCTATCTAATCCTGTTAGAATTTTATAAGTTTCTATGAGCTCCCCTCCACTCTTCGAAACTCCAATAAATATAAACCTAACTGATTTAGTCTCTCCTCATATGACAGCCCCGTCATCCCAGGAATCACCCTGGGCATTCCCCCCATAGAAAGAACATCCTTCCTCAGATAAGGACGTCAACACTGCACACAATACTCCAGGTGTGGCCTCACCAATGCCCTATACAATTGTAATAAATTATCCCTATTCCCCTACTCAAATCCTCTCGCTATAAAGGCCAACACACCATTTACCTTCTTTATTGCCTGCTGTCCAATCATGCTTACTTTCAGTGACTGATGCACGAGGACACCAAGGTCTCGCTGAGTATCCACTTCTCTCAATTTACATTCATTCAAATAATAATCTGCCTTCCTATTTTTGCTACCAGAGTGGATAACCTCACATTTAACTACATTGTACTGAATCTGCAATGCATGTGCCCACTCACCCAGCCTATTCAAATCCCGCTGAAGCATCGCTACATCCTCCTCCCACCCAACTTTGTATCATCTGCAAAATTTGTAAATACTACATTTAGTTCCCTCGTCCAAATAATTAATATTTAATGTGAACAGATTGGGTCCTAGCACAGATCCCTGCAGTATCCTACTAGTCATTGCCTGCTAATCGGAAAAAGACCAGTTTATTCAAACGTTTTGCTTTCTCTCTGCTAACCAATTTCTTTCCATTTTAAAACACTACCCGTAATCCCATCCGCTTTAATTTTACATAGTAATCTGCTTTGTCAGACCTTGTCAAAAGCCTTCTGAAAGTCTAAATAAACCATATCCACCGGGTCTCCTGGTCAACTCTACTAGTTACATCTTCAAAGAATTACAGTAGATTTGTTAAGCATGATTTCTTTTTCATAAATCCATGCTGACTTTGTCTGATTATACCACTGCTTTCCAAATGCTGTGCTATGAAATCCTTGATAATGGACTCTAGCAACTTCCCTACTGCCAACATTTGGCTCACTGGTCGATAATTCCCTGTTTTCTTTCTACTTCGCTTTTTGAATCATGGTGCTAAATTGGCTACTCTCCAATCTGTAGGAAGAATTCCAGAGTCCAAAGAATTTTGGAAAATGGCCGCCAATGTATCTACTACTTTTAGGGCCACTTGCTTCAATATTCCGGGATGAAGATTATCAGTGACTGAAGATTTAAACAACTTCAATCCTATTAATTTTTTCAAAAACATTTCTCTACTAATACTAATTTTCTTCTGCTCTTCACTAAAACTTGTGTTTCTCAAAACCTCTGGTACATTATTCATGTCTTCCTTTGTGAAGACAGAAACAAAGAACAAATTTAGTTCCTCGGCCATTTCTTCGTTCCCCATTATGATTCCCCCATTTCTGACTGTAAGGCGCCTACAATAGTTTTATCAATCTTTTTCTCTTTACATACCTATAGAAACTTTTACAGTCAGTTTTTATATTCCCGGCTAGCTTACTTTCATATTGTATTTTCCCCTTCTGAACCAATCCTTTGGTCTGCCTTTGCTGAATTTTAAACGATTCTCAATCCTCAGTTCTATTGCTTTTTCTTGCTAATTTGTATGCCTCTTCTTTGAATCTGTGTTCTCTAATATCTATCCATATTATCTAATATATCTTTATCCCATCTAATACTGGCCCTTGGTTTCTCTTTCTTTCACCTTCTTATTCTCCTTGCTGTGTTTTTCTCTTGTTTGTGATTCCCCTTACTCTGAATCCTTGCATAGGCTCCCACCCCCCTGCCATATTAGTTTAAACCCTCCCAAACTGCTGTCGAGCAATACTGCTCCCCCCCATCCCCCGGCTCAGAATGATATAATTCCCGGTCCTGCCACCCGTCCAATTTTACAGGTCCCACCTCCCCAGAACTGGTCCCAATGCCCCTGGAATCTGACATCCTGCCCCTCACACCATCTCTTCACTATTCGTCTGATATATCCTGCTATTTCTACTCTGACCAGCACGTGGCACTGGTAATAATCCTTTAAAAAAAATAAATTTAGAGTAACCAATTCATTTTTTCCAATTAAGGGGCAATTTAGCGTGGTCAATCCACCTAGCCTGCATATCTTTGGGTTGTGGGGGGCGAAACAGACGAAGACATGGGGAGAATGTGCAAACTCCACACGGTCAGTGACCCAGAGCCGAAATTGAACCTCGGCGCCGTGAGCCAGCAGTGCTAACCACTGTGCCACCATGCTGCCCCCACTGGTAGTAATCTTGAGATCACTACCTTTGAGGTCCGACTTCTCAACTTTCTACCTAACTCCCTATATTCTGCTTTCAGGACGTCATCCCTTTTTTTAACTCTGTCGTTTGGATCAATGTGTATCATGACCACTCGTTGTTCATCCTCACCCTCCAAAATCCTCCTGTAACTGAGACATCCTTGACCCCAACACCAGGGAGACAACACACCATTCTTGAGTCTTGTTTGTGGCCTATCTATTCCCATTACCATTGAATCCCCTTTAACTATTGCATTCCCACATTTTTTACTCCTCCCCCTGCAGCAGAACATGCTAATGTGTTAAAATGAGGTTCCTGGACTCTTGCTGTGTGATTTCCGCTACTGAACCAGTGAGGGAGGTGAAAATCACAAATCACAGTCACACTGAGGAGAGTCGCGTTTGCCAATTCACTTCAGATTTTGAGCTCATGCTGCGTTTCTCACTGACGGCTCGTGTGGGCTCAGAATCACCCCCATTAACTCACTTTCTCTTCTCAGAGACTAGTATGTGAAGTGTACGCGCTATTTTTTTAAGGCAAGCCCCATTGTTAGGGATGATCGCCAGACGGTAATTCTTCTGACCACCTGTCGGGCTCCCAATTCAGCACCATTAAGAGCCTGACGCACCCTGTGGTCCCAGACTCCAAGCCGTTCAAAGAGCTAGTGGCGCTCGTGGCAAACCACTACGACCCCAAGCCGTCAGTTATCATGCAGCGGTACCGGTTTAACAAAGCTAAGAGGACCTCAGGGGAGTCTGCAATTGTGCAAATTGGAAGTTTTGTGACTAAGGGCCATCCCTACCATCGATGTTACGTAACTGTCTTGTATGCAGAGTAAATAATATGGCAACACAGCAGAAATTGCCGGCCAAGCCGTTACTGTACCTAAAAAGGGCCTTTAAGATCTCCCTCTCATGGGAGAGTGCAGAGAAGGGAGTCCAGGAACTCAAGGGGGTATCAGCGATGGTGGGAAACAGGGCAGGACACTCCCTTTTCCGGCACACTACGTCTGAGACTCCCGGAATCCCAACATGGCCCGAACACCATCAGGACCAGGCCCGTGGGCCACTATAACCAGGTGGAACACCTGCCCGGAAACGATGAGGATGATCCAAAGCAGTGCAGCATTTGTGGCCGGTGAAACCACAGGCATAGGTAACCACAGGTCGGCCAGCAAGCCTGCCGCTCTACCCGAATGAGACGCCGGTCCATAACCTGGACCCTCCACTTAAATAACTTGATGATGAGAAGTGTATGCAACAGCATTGCATTGCCAAGCCACGAGTTGTCCCAACCAGGATTACCATCCAGGTGAATAGCCATGCATTAGAAATGGAGTTAGGAAGTCCCTCATGGCAGAAATGAGAAGACTACACAAGCCAATTAGGACATGTAGTAATGATTGCATTGATATGACCCATTAGAAACATGGGGGCCGCAGTTTTGGTAATAGGGAGGCAGACCTTTGAGAAAATTAGGACTGAAGTTCAACAGTTGAGTTTGTAGGACACTGAGGCAAGGCTAGTGACCTATACTGGGGAACACCTAGCCACAACGGGTACGACGATGACCCTGGTTACCTATATGCAGCAGTCCATTAGGCTGCTGTTAATAATAATAAGGGCCCCGGACCGAGTATGCTGTGCCATGACTGGTTACAACATCTCTGCCTCAACAGTGAACAGATCTTCTGGATGAACACTGGAGGGCTTTACGAAAGCTTGGAGCAGTACCGAGAGGTTTTCCAGGAGGGCCTGGGCAAAATTAAGGGATAGGTTTAGAAAGAATGTTACCGATGGTGGAAGAGTCCAGACGAGCAGTCATAGTTTGAGGATAAGGGACTGAGGTGAGGAGAGATTTCTATACCCAGAAAGTGGTGAATCTGTAGAATTTACAACCACAGAATGTAGTTGAGGCCAAAATGTTGTGTAATTTCAAGAAGGAATTAAATATAACACTTGGGGCTAAAGGTATCAAGGGATATAGGGGGAAGGCGGGATCAGGGTATTGAACTTGATCGGCCATGATCATAATTAATGGCGGAGCAGGCTTGACGGACCGACTGTCCTCCTCCTGCTTCTATTTTCTATGTATGTTTCTAAACCTTTTGTTGGCCCTCCTTTCTGGACTCCTCTGTGGTGATATGTATCACTGTAAATACACAAGGGGTTAATGTAAATACACGAGCTAGCCACCAGAGGGAGCACCAGAGACATGACACACAGACAGTCAACGAATAGGTCGGTAAGGTGGAATACGACCAATGGGCATTCACGACACACACAGAGGTGACACTACCACAGGAGGGCACTACACCAACCCATATATAAGGACACAGCACACATGATCTTCCTCTTTTCACTGGAGACACTTAGTGAGTACACAGGGTTGATTGAACACATCACACCCATCACGTGGATTGTAGCAGACTGGTTCGTCAGTCTGAGTAGCTATAGCAGGATTAACGGGAGAGTCGAATCCAAGTAGGAGAATTGTTAATAGTTTAATAAATGTGTTATAGCTATCTCCAAGTCTGAACTTTCTTTTGTCAGAATGCACATCAAGGAAGCAGCTTATGCTACGTCAAGAGCATAACAAAACATGGTACCAGATGGTGACTGTTAAATCCATATAGTACAACTCAGCAAAGAGTGACAACCAGCAACAGCAGCCAGGCAAGATGATGTTCGAGATTCCAGTTCCACAGCAGCTCATGTATCAAGGCAATCTCAATGCAAACTGGCATGTGTTCAGGCAGAAATTCGAGATCAACCTGGTAGCGTCCGACCTAGATGGCGTGATGGATGCAGAGAAAAATAAAGCTTCTACTTACCATCGTGGGTCTAAGAGCAGCTGGAATTTTCCAAACCTTCAAATACTCAAAGGGCCAAAGCAAGAGCGACGTCCAGGCAGTCCTGGACAAATTGCAAGAATTCTGCGAAGAACATACAAGAAAAAACGGTAAAGAGGTGCCAAAACTCACCATGAGTTAGGCTTGCAGCAACAAATGGCAGTTTTGATTTGCAGCCATCTTGGAAAAGGTGCTGCACATGCGCAGTTGCACGAAGAGCGCACAGAAAGGGAAGGTCCGTTTTCGCATGCGCGAGAAGACGCGCATGCGCAATTGCGAAATAGGCCCCAAGTAAAGGAACAGCAATATGCGCATGCACAACCGCTTCCTACGCTTTACGTCACACACTTTGTGATGTCAGAGGCCCCAGACCACGCCCACTTAAAGGGGAAATGCCTCAAAGCACGAACAAAAAGATTTAAAGCTGTAAAACCAAATTCTTTCAATGGCACAACAGCACAATTTGACCAGTAGCTGAAAGTAACATTCGCAGAACCCTGCAACAAGCACTTAGCAGAGCCCCAGAAGATGATATAGTCCTGGAAGACTACGACACAGATCAAGATTTCATCTTGGGAGGTGGTTACCCCAGTACCAAATCCGAACCGCAACTAAAGGTGTTGTACATTGAAGACGCCGATGACAAGTTCTTCGGATTGGGGAATCTTCAGCTCACCATATACAACACCCCGACTCGTGAGTGCAGGATTATGCTGCGGATTGATGCAAAGAGACAGAGAGACAAGAGACAAGCCCACAGAGAGCGGCCTGCTGCCACACAGAGAGTGGTCTACGCACCGTGAAGAGTCCCTGACTCCACACAGAGAGTTGTCCACGCACCACGATGGGTCCCAGCCTCCATACAGAAAGCAATGAATGACTCCAAAGCAAGACCAATGCACGATTCCACACAGGGAACGCTGCAAGACTCCACAGAGGAAGTGACACAAGCCTCCACAGCGAGCTCATGGACGCACTTCACGATGGAAGGAACACAAGACTCCAGAGCACAGTCCTTGCTTGAACAAGACCATGAGGGTCTAGCAACCTCCTCTGAGCAACCATCAGCCGACAATGCAAGTCTGCCACACTCAAGTGAACAACAGAATGACTATGATAGTCTACCTGGATCATTTAAGCCACCAGTGGAAGACTCTGACAGCCTACCCAGTTCATTTGACCGACAAGAAGACATTGAGGCTCTACCCACTGTATGTGCGACAAGTGACGACGGCATCCCACTTCCCATACCAGATGTGCAACGTGACAGACCTTAGCTAGAATCTACAGAGGCACTCAACAATCACAGTGAGACTACTGGTGACTCCGGTAACACCACGCTCATTCAATCCTCATCCGCTCGAGCCTCTCCACAAGCAAATGTCTTCCTGAAAGTTTTGACTCCAGACGGGGAGCATCACGAAACCTCAGAAGATTCAAGTGAACCTGAAATGACTCCGGACGGGGAGCATTATGAAACCTCAGCTGACACCGGTAAACCAGAAAGGGTTCCAGACGGGGAGAATTGACAAGCCAAAGCTGATTCAAGTAAGCCGGACATGACTCCAGACAGGGAGTGCCGCAAACTCAGTGGCAGCACGCTCAAGGAAACAGCAGATGCCACAAAGGACGTTGACACGAGTAACTGTGTGAAGGACTTGTATTGTCCACAGAGTGTGGTCCTTAAGCACAACAAACATGAGGACAAAACCAACCAACACAACAACAACATCAAAGACAATAACGAGAAGCTTACCAAAGGCAACAACGTTGGCAACAAGCACGACAAAAACAACACCAATGGAACCACGACTGGTACAACATGGGACAGCTCTGCCAATGCGGGACACTGTTACTGCTCAGCTCAGTACAATGACATACCATGGCAGGATGACACCGATTACATACATCGCTACCACAAGCATTGAAAGAAAACAAGAGTCCAAATCAGACTACAAAGTGATTTGACCACTTCTTGGTTCCTTACACACAGGGACACTGACGGCACTCACAAGGACATGCCACCATCAACATCACCACCTCACCAACAAGACAAGAAAGCCACTTGACCATGTTAATTAATGAACTTTGGACTCATACATATGATTTGGACTTATTGTTTAATAATGACCATCATCATGATCTGTAAATTTCATCACTTATCTACCTAGTTTGTTCAATTTTCTTTGACACTGTACAGAAAACATGTAACACAGAAAAAAGGGGGGATGTAGTGATATGCATCACTGTAAATACACAAGGGGTTAATGTAAATACACAGAGACTAGCTAGACCAGGGGTGGGCAAACTTTTCCGTGCAAGGGCCACATTCAGAAATTCACAATTCACAAAGGGCCGCATAGTATATTAAGTAAAATAATTACTTCACCCGGTTATGATTCTGGGCGCCTCATATAGAACATAGAACAGTACAGCACAGAACAGGCCCTTCGGCCCTCGACGTTGTGCGGAGCAATGATCACCCTACTCAAGTCAACGTATCCACCCTATACCAGTAAGTAACCCAACAGCCCCCCCCCCATTAACCTTAAAAAAAAATTTTTTTTTAAACATTTTTTTTTTTAAAAAATTTTTTTTTTTTTTTTTTAATGACTTGGTGGGCGGCAGAAATACCTTTGGCGGGCCGCATGCGGCCCGCGGGCCGTAGTTTGCCCACCCCTGAGCTAGACACTAGAGGGAGCAACAGAGACATGACACACAGTCAACCAATAGGTCAGTAAGATGGAACACGACCAATGGGCATTAACGACACACACAGAGGTGACACTACCACAGGGGGCCATTACAACAACCCATATATAAGGACACAGCACACATGATCTTCCACTTTCCAGTGCAGACACTTAGTGAGTACACAGGGTTGATTGAACGCATCACACCCACCATGTGGATTGTAGCAGACTGATTTGTCAGTCTGAGTAGCTATAGCAGGATAAACAGGAGAGTCAAATCTAAGTAGGAGAATCGTTAACAGTTTAATAAATGTGTTAAAGCTATCTCCAAGTCTAAACCTTCCTTTGTCAGGGTGCACATCAAGGAAGCAGCTCATGCTACGTCAAGAGCATAACAAAACATCCTCCATGACAACTGAAGCCCCATACCGTTTCAGTGCTCCATCTGAACATGGCAAACACAAATATTTTGCAGTGGGTGGAACAGGCATATTTTTTGCATTCCCATCAAGCACTGCAGAATTTAATTACTCGCAGGCAGAAAAAGAAGGACTGGCAATTGGATTTGCGGTGAAGAAGTTTAATCAGTATGTGTATGGGTGTTGATTCATCATTGTAACAGGCTACAAGCCTTGCTTTTTAAAGAGGACAAGGCGATTGCGCCAATAGTGGCTGCCCGAACACAGCGATGAACCCTGTTGCTCGCAACAAATGAGTACACCTTCGATCACCACCCAGGCATGTAAGCTGTGAAAATGGATGTGTTGAGTAGGCTCCTGCTGCCGACAGGCTCCCGTCCCCACAGAGAGCCGACAAAGTTGTTAAGTCACGTCAACACTTATCCTTATGGACACATTGCTGGTCACTGCCGCCCAGAAACGGGATTGGACACAAAAGTAATCCATATTGGCAAAAGTACGCCACATCAGCTACACGGGGCCAGCAGGGGAAACTGTCCGAAGACCTACAGGCCTTTGAAGCCAAAATACAGGAGCTCAGCATGGAAAATGACATCCTCCTGTAGGGGGCTCACGTTGTGGTCCCAAGCCAGGACTGACACGCCATCCATTAGGATCTCCACAATGGATACCAACTCTATAGCAGATGCTGTAACCTGAAAACCACGACACAGTCCTTATTCTCAAATTGCGCTCAGGACATAGCAGACCAGCTGCGGGATACTGCCAAACAGACAAGACAACGGTACAACGCCACCTTTATGCACACCGAGAACAGGAATCATGAGAAACTCGGCATCACCACCAGCAGCAACCAAGCTTCCCCTGCTACCACAGTAGAAAACAATACAGGGAAATCTATTGTCAACTTGTCGGACTAAACCCTTCAACCAGACGAGAACTAAGTCCTTAGCAGAGGACTCAATTTCTGCACCACCACTAAAATAGATCCCATCAGTCTCACGGCAGACATGGAGGAATTCATAGTCGAATGAGGCTCCGGGAGTTCTTCACAGACCCCAAGAGGCCGACAGCGAACCCAATGAGATAACCAATGAAGCAGAACAGCAGACTGAGAGATCTGCGACGCGGTAACCAAAGATGAAAGAGTCGAATTGGACTCCTCCGGATGGCCACTGTCTAGACTCGACATGTATGCTCAAACCATCAAGAGACATGATCATTGCCAGATTCATCAGTCGCATTCACAAGACAACCCTGAAAGTCACACAAGCACAATGCAACGCCATTCGCGCTCGCAAGACGAACCGCAATATTGCCATCATGCCAGGAGACAAAGGAGGGGTCACCGTCATACTGAACAGAACGGACTACTGCAAAGAAGTGTACCGACAACTCAACAACTAGGAACACTACAGGCAGTTACCTGCATATCCGAGCAAAGAACACACCCGCCAACTCAATAGTTGGCGGGTTTGTTCTTTCGTCAGTGCATTGGTGAGGTTACACTTGGAGTATTGTATGCAGTTTTGGTGTCCTTATCTGAGGAAGGACGTTCTTGCTATGGAGGGAGTGCAGCAAAGGTTTACCAGGCTGATTCAAGGGATGACGAGACTGTCATATGAGGAGAGACTAAACCGGGTTGCATTATATTCATTGGAGTTTAAAAGAGTGAGAAGGGATCTCAAAGAAATTTACAAAATTCAAACATGATTAGACAGGGTAGGTTTGGAAAGAATGTTCCTGATGGTGGGGGAGTCCAGAACGAGGGGGGTCATAGTTTGAGGATAAGGGGTAAACCTTTTAGGACTGAGGTGAGGAGAAATTTCTATACCCAGAGAGTGGTGAATCTGTAGAATTTACAACTCAGAATGTCGTTGAGGCCAAAATGTTGTGTAATTTCAAGAAGGAATTAAATATAGCTCTTGGGGCTGAAGGGATCAAGGGATAAATCAAATCAAATCAAATCAAAGATATGGGGGGAAGACAGGATCAGGGATTGAACTTGATGATCAGCCATGCTCATAATGAATGGCGGAGCAAGCTCAAAGGTCTGAATGGCCTCCTCCTGCTTCTATTTTCTATGTATGCTTCTAAAGCTTTTGTTGACCCCCTTTCTGAACTCCTCCGTGACGACCAAAGCCCCGTACCAGCTTCAGTGGTCCAGCTGAACATGGCAAACACAAATATTTTGCAGTGGGTGGAACAGGCATATTTTTGCTCAGATTTCCACTCAATATTATTACCAAGTCACCAAACTTAAACCCTTCCATGAACCAGTGGAAATGGGCAATATTTTAGAGTGCAACTTTTGAAAAAATTGTAATGAAGATAATATTGATGTATTTAATAGTGGCAAATTGGCATAGTTTGATGAATACAGCTGAAATGGATTTATTGTAAAAAAAAAAGCTTGTAAAATCAGCCCAGTCTTCCATCTGTGGGTAATCCATTTTTAAAATATGAAAATGATTTTTATAAAACTATATAAAACTATTTACAAGCGCAGAGTAGTCAGTTTGATAGAAAATAAACATTATAATATATATCTATATATTCAAAAACTTTTAAAGCCTTCCTGGGCAGCACGGTAGCATAGTGGTTAGCACAGTTACTTCACAGCTCCTGGGTCCCAGGTATGATTCCCGGCTTGGGTCACTGTTTGTGCGGAGTCTGCATGTTCTCCCTGTGTTTGCGTGGGTTTCCTGCGGGTGCTCCGGTTTCCTTCCACAGTCCAAAGATGTGCAGGTTAGGTGGATGGGCCATGATAAATTGCCCTTAGTGTCCAAAAAGGTTAGGTAGGGTTACTGGGTGATGGGAATAGGGATGCGTGGGCTTAGGTGGGGTGCTCTTTCCAAGGGCCCGCGCAGACTAGATGGGCCAAATGGCTTCCTTCTGCACTGTAAACTCTATAAGATTCTATGTGACCAAAGGAACCACCTTAATTTTAGAAACTTTCTTGAAGGCCTGCAACAGACAGAATGAGCAGAAATTTGCAATAATGACTAATTTGTTCTATGGGTGTGGACTGTTTGTGGGTAGTTTCAGCTTGCAGCACATTTGCAAAACTAGCATTAAAGATTGTGAAACCTAGATTTGCACTGGATCTAATTTGTGCTTAAAATTCCACAATCTTTTGTGCTGGGTTTGGTCGGATTCTGACGAATTATGCTGAAAAAGAAAACAGGTCAACCTCAGGGAAACCTCAAGCCCATTTTAAAATCATTGCACTGAAAACACCGTGACCGTTGCTTTTTCAGTAGTCAGGAATAGAAAACCTTTTACAGCCTTTGTATTGTACTTGGCCCCTAGATAAACTTCCAGCCATGTGTCCAATTATCAGCAACAGCACTTATTTCAACCTCTGTAGTATTATCCATTTCCGCCTTCAACTCAACATATTTGCTGCTGAAACCCTCGCCCATGCTTTTGCTACCTCTAAACATGACTGCATCAGTAGACTTGTAGCCAGCCTTCCATCGTCCAGCCTCCACAAACTTTAGCTCATCCAAACCTCTGTTGTTCATGCTCTGACTTGCACCAAGTCCTCATCATCCATTACCCTGGTGCTTGCAAACCTACACTGGCAACCTATTTAGTATTCCCTCTATTGTAAACCTCATGCTTGTTTTTAAATCCCTCCATGGCCTTGACCATTTTTCGTCACTGTAATTTTCTCCAGCTCCACAACATCCATGATACCTGTACTCACAATTCTGATCTCTTGCACATCCCCCAGTTTTAATCGCTCAACCATTATGGTGAACGTATTGCTACTACAATTCACCACTGTATTGTATTGTATTATGTTGATGCCTTTGTGGGCTCCGCCTGTGGCTCCGCCCCCTTGGGGGTGGTACATAAATCTGCAGCCTGTAGGGGGCACTCAGTACAGAGCAGTCGCAGGCAGCCACAGATCTAGCTTATTAAAACCACTGTTCACTTCTACTAATCATCTCGTGTGAATTGATGGTCACATCAATTTAATAAGCAACGATATCACAATGGAAGCCGCCCTCAAACCTGATCGACTGGAACTCAACCCACAGGCAGCTCAAGTCAAAGGAATCTTTTCACACTGGCTCCGCTGCTTTGAGGCCTACCTCGCCGCCTCCTCCTCGTCCGCCGTCACCGAGGCACACAAGCTGAGTCTCCTCCACGCCCGGGTGAGCCACAGAATTTCTGTACTAATCGAAGACGCGACCACGTACGCAGATGCGGTCACGATCCTGAAAAGACATTCCGTGAGGCCGGTGAATGAAGTGTTCGCTCGGCATCTCCACACCACACGTCGTCAACACCATGGGGAATCGCTGGAGGAATATCTACGCGACCTGAGGGTACTCGCTCAAAATTGTAACTACAAGGACGTCACGGCCTCGCAGCACATAGAACTCGCAATCTGGGACACCTATGTGGCTCGAGTCCAGTCCAACTATGTCAGACAGCGCCTGCTCGAAAAGGGCGCCCTCGACCTAGAAGAGATGGTAAAACTATCCACCTCATTAGAGGTAGCCTTCCAGAGCCTAAATGCTTTCCTCTCCGACCAAACGATTTCCTCGTAGGCGCCGGAGGCACGACCTTCATCCGACCCGAGGGTGTCCCAGGCTTGTGCCGCGCGGCTGCCTTCCCAACCCGGGGGGCCGCCCTGCTATTTCTGCGGTCAGAACCAGCACCTCAGGCAGCGTTGCCCAGCTCGGAACGCGACCTGCAGCGACTCGGCAAGAAAGGATATTTTGCCAAAGTCTCCTTGGCCCGACTAAAAGTTCCAAAATCGCAGGCCCGTCTCACAGACTCACAGGCCCGCAGACCCCGCAGTGTGGCTGCGTGCCTTACGGTACCGCACCCTTTTGACACGCTATCCGTGGGGGCTGCCATCCTTAACTCTACCCGACACGTGCGACTCATGGGGGCCGCCATCTTGGCTGCCATCTTCAACACCGCCTGACACGTGCGACCGACAGGGGCTGCCATCTTGGCCGCCATCTTGGGACCACCCCGCTACCACCGACCACGCCGTCTACCCGCAGCTTGGCGCTGTCACTCTCGACCAGTCACGGCCCAAGCACCTCAAGAACGCCATGATGACCGTCTGAGTCAATGGGCACGAAACACCCTGTCTGTTTGACTCTTGGAGCAGGGAGAGCTTCATCCATCCGGACACGGTAAAGTCTGTTCCCTCCAGATTTCCCCCGCATCCCAAACAATTTCCCTTGCTTCTGGATCGCATTCAGTGCAGATCCGGGGGTACTGTGTCACGAACCCCGCGATACAGGGTGCCGCGTATGCCAATTTTAAACTCTATGTCCTCCCCAATCTCTGCGCTCCTCTCTTGTTAGGACTGATTCCAGTGCAACCTCAGAAGCCTGACCCTGAAGTTCTGTGGACCCCTACCCTCTCTCACCGTATGTAGCCTCGCGACCTTAAGGTCGCCCCTCCCTCGCTCTTCGCGAACCTCACCTCTGACTGTAAACCCATCACCACCAGGAGCAAGCGGTACAGTGCCCAGGACAGAACTTTTATCAGGTCGGAGGTCCAGGGGCTCTTGAGGGAGGGATCACCGAGGCCAGTAATAGCCATTGGAGAGCCCAAGTGGTGGTTGTCAGGACCGGGGAAAAGAACCGGATTGTTATAGACTACAGCCAGACCATAAATCAGTACATGCAACCCGATGCGTACCCCCTTCCCCGCATAGCAGACATGGTTAATCAGATTGCACACTACCGGGTTTTCTCCACGGTAGATCTGAAGTCTGCATACCACAAGCTTCCGATCCGCCCGGAAGATTGCCACTACACTGCCTTTGAGGCAGGCGGCTGCTTCTTCCACTTCCTCAGGGTCCCCTTCGGCGTCACCAATGGGGTCTTGGTCTTCCAAAGAACGATGGACCGAACGGTTGACCAGTACGGGTTGCGGGCCACGTTCCCGTACTTGGCTAACGTCACCATCTGTGGCCATGATCAGCAGGTCCACGACGCTAACCTTCAGAAGTTCCTCCAAACCGCCCAATCCCTCAATATCACCAACAACAAGGAGAAATGCGTTTTCCGCACAACCTGACTAACCAAGCTTGGCTATGTCGTGGAAAACGGATTCCTAGGGCCCGACCCCGACCCCATGCACCCCCTCCTGCAACTCCCCCTTCCCCACTGCCCCAAGGCCTGAAAAGATGCCTGGGATTCATTTCATATTATGCCCAGTGGGTCCCCAACTATACGGACAAAGCCTGCCCACTTATCAAAGCCACCATCTTTCCTCTGATGACTGAGGCCCGCTTGGCCTTCAGCCTCATCAAGGCAGACATTACCAAGGCCACGATGCACGCGGTGGACGAGCCCATCCCCTTCCAGGTGGAGAGCGATGCGTCAGATGTTGCCCTGGCCGCTACCCTTAACTAGGCAGGCAGGCCCGTGGTCTTCTTTTCCCGTACCCTCAATGTCTCTGAGATGCGACAGTCCTCTGTCGAAAAGGAAGCTCAAGCCATTGTGGAAGCTGTGCGGCATTGGAGGCACTACCTTGCCGGGAGGAGGTTCACCCTCGTCACCGACCATCAGTCGGTAGCCTTTATGTTCAACAACACACAGCGGGGCAAGATCAAGAATGATACAATCATGAGGTGGAGAATCGAACTCTCCACCTATAATTACGATATTGTGTATCGTCCTGGGAAGCTCAATGAGCCCCCAGATGCCCTGTCCCGTGGCACAGGCACATACACCAGCACACAAGATGACCTACTTCGGGCCATCCACAATGACCTCTGTCACCCGGGGATCACCTGGCTTCTCCACTTCATCAAGGCCCACAACCTGCCCTACTCCACCGAGGAGGTCAGGGCCGTGAGCACTTCAGCGCGATTTCAAAGGGCCCCTCCCCTCCACTGATCGCAACGTGTATTTTCTGAATGTCGTTGACGAGTTCTCCCATTTCCCCTTTGCCATCCCATGCCCCGACATGACCGCAGCCACTGTCATGAAGGCCCTGCACAGCATCTTCACACTGTTCGGTTTCCCCACTTACACCCACAGTGACCGGGGTTCTTCGTTTATGAGCGATGAGCTGCGTCAGTACCTGCTCAGTATGGGCATTGCCTTGAGAAGGAGTACCAACTACAACCCCCGGGGAAATGGGCAGGTGGAGAGGGAGAACCTGACCGTATGGAAGGCCGTCCTTCTGGCCCTATGGTCTAGAAGTCTCCCGGTTTCTCACTGGCAGGAGGTCCTCCCCAACGCGCTCCACTCCATTAGGTCGCTCCTCTGCACAGCCACGAACAAGACCCCTCAGGACCGTCGATTTGTCTTCCCCAGGAAATCCACCTCCGGGGTCTCACTTCCGTCCTGGCAGACAACACCGGGGCCTGTCCTCCTCCCGAAGCCCGTGAGGAGCCATAAGTCTGACCCCCTGGTCGAGAGGGTCCGGCTCCTACATGCCAACCCTCAGTATGCCGACGTGGCGCACTGCGACGGCCGACAAGATACAATTTCCCTCCGGGATCTGGCACCCGCCGGTTCCCCAATGACCATCACCCTTACACCGAACCCTGCCCCCGGCCCTACCCAGCCTGCACCCCCCTCCCCCCATCGTCGACCCACCGTGATGAAGCTAGGAGACGACACGCTTCCGGAGTCAACGGGCCCAACACCCATGCCCGCAGCGACGTGTTCAACACCCGTGCCCGCAGCGAAACCGGAGCTGAGGCGATCACAGAGAACGATCAAGGTGCCACACCAAATCGATCTGTAAGCCCACTTCACCCCCGCTGGACTTCAATTTGTTAACAGGGGGTGAATGTTGTGAACGTATTGCTACTACAATTCACCCACTGTATTGTACTGTATTATGTTCATGCCCCTGTGGGCTCCGCCTTTGGCTCTGCCCTCTCGGGGGTGGTATATAAACCTGCAGCCTGTAAGCAGCACTCAGTACAGAGCAGTCGCAGGCAGGCACAGATCTAGCTTATTAAAACTACTGTTCACTTCTACTAATCATCTCATGTGAATTGATGGTCGCAGAAACCATTAAGATTCCAGAATGTTTTAAAATGCTTTTATTTACCCTTAAAACAGTCTCTACTTCAGGGTGTACTTCACTCCAACACATCAAAACTAGTATCTGGTCCAGCCTGACGTAAAACCAGTTCAACTGGCCAACCAAGCTTCACCAAATTGTCCTGTCCTTTCATCTTTCTGTGATGACCTAGATTGATCCTCTGGAGTGGGACTAACAAGCGGTGTGTACAAAGGGCAGCGATTTATTCACCAGACGTGATTAAGTGAGGGGCTGGTTTAGCATACTGGGCTAAATAGCTGGCTTTGAAAGCAGACCAAGGCAGACCAGCAGCACGGTTCAATTCCTGTACCAGCCTCCCCGAACAGGCGCCTGAATGTGGCGACTAGGGGCTTTTCACAGTAACTTCATTGAAGCCTACTTGTGACAATAAGCGATTTTCATTTTTCATTTCATTTTCATAAGTTCATGACCCACACTTACTGAGAATTTCTCGTTCATGGGAAATAATTGCAATAGCCAATCCCCATCGCCCATCATATATGGGGTTCAACAGGTTACCCACACCTGGCGGCGTAGGGAAGCCAACAAATCCAAGGCCTCTGGGCTGACAAGGTGGGAGTAAAACTCTCTAAATAAGGTTGTTGACCTAAAGTTATCACAGGCCCACTTTTCTTAATGTCCAAATCAAGGGGCTGGATTCTCTGTTTCTGAGATTAAGTGCTGACACCGGCGTGGGAAGTGGTGTTTTACGACAGGAAAATGGTGCAACAGCTGCACCGATTCAGTAACTCTAAATGGGCTAGCACCATCGTCACGTAGAACGCAACCGTTTCCATGTGAAATGGTGCCAGATTCACCGGGTCCGTGATTGGCGCACATGAGGCTCTCACGCCGCTGCTGCACTTAATTGATCCATTCCCCCCACACACACAACGTCCCAGTCAACAAGATAGCTGGAAGGAGAGCAGTGACACGGTTCAGGGACGCTGAGCTGGACACCCTCCTGGATGATGTGGAGGATAGAAGGATGAAGCTGTACCCCTGCCTGGGAGGAAGGCTACCAGGTGCCACCGTTCGCCATGCCTGGGCACAGGTGACAGACGTGGTCAACGCTGTGGGCAACGTCGCCCGGACTGGTATGCAGTGCCGGAAGAAACTGAACGACCTCCTCAGGGCGGCCAGGGTGAGTAGGCAGTGCTGTGCCCCTGCCACTAACCCCACCCCCCCACACACCCGCAACCCGGCCCCTTAACCCCGGGGGACGGCCAAAACCTCACCCTGCCAACACCCATGCCAGCCGCAATGGCTGGGTGCCCTGGCCATGATACCATCACCTTCCCAACTCCTGGACTGCATGCGTTGGAATGACTAACAGTATCACTGTTCGTGTTTGCCCCCCCCCCACCCGCCAGGAGAAGGCCGCGCGCAACTGCTGGGAGCAGGAGAAGACCGGAGGGGGCCCACCAGAACTGTTGCCCCTCACCATACCTGGAGAGAGGGCACTGGATGTGGTCGGCGGCCCGGAGGAAAGGGAGGTCACCGAGGTGGAGGTCGGCGGCGGGCGACCAAGTGAGACCCTGCTTAGTTGCGAATCCCCATGACACATGTGTGGACACTCCCCCCACACCCCCTCTCTCCCCCTCAGGCCGCTCAGCCCACTCAGCTTCCGAACCCCCGAACACCATCAGCCCCCCTCAGCCCCCTCACCACACAACCCCCAATTAATTTTTTCCAGTTAAGGGACAATTTAGCATGGCCAATCCACCTGTCCTGCACATCTCTGGGTTATGGGGGCGAAACCCACGCAAACACGGGGAGAATGTGCAAACTCCACACGGACTCTCTAACCATACATGTCGTCTTGTGTCTTACAGGATCTGCCGGAGATAGGGCCAGTCCAGCCAGAGACCCCTGACCCCAGCCAGTGCCAGAGCTGGTGCCCCCCAGACAGCCGAGAACTGATGGGGAGAGCAGTCCAAACACCAGCCCTCCGCTGAAGACTCAAGACATCCCGGAGCTTGGGCCGGAGGAGGACACTGACTTTCCGTCACAGCTGTCTCCTACACCCTCCACCATCTCAGAGATTATCACCTCGGTTGGGCACATTAGTGAAGAGGCTCCTGGGACACTATCTGGTGCGCACCACTCATCGCATCTGGAACAGCAGGTGGAGGTAGGATCAGCCAAGGGGCTGGATGGTTGGAGGGTAGGCAAGCCCCAGGAACCAGCTGCCACCCAGACAGGTCCCGGGCTCCTGGAACATCCAGTCCCAGCCACAGTGCAGATGCATTCCAAGAGCCAGGGACTACAAGAAGGGATGACAGCAGGCATCCAGCTCCTGCAGGTGCAGGTGGAGGATCCATCAGCGTGCAGGAGCAGGGGATGGTACCTGTCATGCGTGCCAGCGTGCCACCCAGGCCGACACTGCATGGGTGGCGTCCACAGTGGAGGCAATCCGGGTGACGCTGTCGGAAATGGATAAGAGTGTCCAGGGCCTGCGGGAATTCTGTGCAGGCGGGAGCTGAGGCCCAGGACAGGGCTGCCCTCTCACAGGCAACCATGTGACTGAGCCACTTGGACATTACAGCGGCGCTCCTCTGCATGGCCCAGTCACAGCAGGCCATGGCTGGGAACGTCGGCGGCACTGCCCAGGTGCTGGCCAGCATGGGGCAGATACTGGGCGGAGTGGCCCAGTCCCAGAGGCAGGTGGCCCAGTCCCAGAGGGAGGCATTCCAGTCCCAGAGGGAGGTGTCCCAGTCCCAGAGGGAGGGGTCCCAAACCCAATGGGAGGTGGCCCAGTCCCAGAGGGAGGGGTCCCAGTCCCAGAGGGAGATGTCCGAGTCCCAGAGGGAGGTGTCCCAGTCCCAGAGGGAGGTGGCCCAAACCCAGAGGGAGATGGCACAGTCCCAGAGGGAGGTGGCCCTGTCCCAGAGGGAGATGGCCAAGTCCCAGAGGGAGGTGCCCCAGTCCCAGAGGGAGGTGGCCCAATCCCAGAGGGAGATGGCCCAGTCCCAGAGGGAGATGGCCCAGTCCCAGAGGGAGATGGCCAAGTCCCAGAGGGAGGTGGCCCAGTCCCAGAGGGAGGGGTTCCAGTCCCAGAGGGAGGTGTCCAAGTCCCAGAGGGAGGTTGCCCAAACCCAGAGGGAGATGGCCCAGTCACTGGCATAGACCCTCAGGGTGGTGGCACAATTGCAGTGTGATGTGGTACAGTCCCAGATGGAGATGGTCCACTCCCTATACTCCATGGCCGCAAATGTGCAGACCCTGGTTGAGACCAGAGCGGACCTCCAGGACAGGTAGCGCCAGGTAGCGGGGTGACCTCAGGGGATGGCTCCGCTTGCACCCCGTCCCATAGAGTAGCCTGGGGGCCATCGAGCACTCCAGGGGAGGTAGAGGTGCTGGGGCCCGTGCCGCTGACCCCCAGGGGACGTGCAAGAACAGCGCAGCACCTCAGGCTCCCACCCTCCTGTCCCTGGTGCCTCTGGTGGGCAGCGGGTAGAACAAGGCGGCACCATGCCTTCCGGGAGGGCTGAGCAGTGGTCGGGCCCATCCAGGACGGTCGCCCCAGGAGACATGGCCAACGGTGACGCTTGTCGCTAGGCAGGACTCACAGCAGGCCACCTCCACTCCTGCTGTACCGCCTGGGGAACCACCTAGGCGCAGTGTTAGGGCCCATAAGGCCAGCAATTAAACACCAATTAAGTTGGTATGGGTGCAGGGCACAGTTGAGTTATAGGGCTAGGGCACACACTACATATTTCTCTACAAAAAACACCTGCCTCGGTGTTCCGTCTGATGGGTATGGGGGTGGGCCGGTCAGTGCTGGCTGAGAGGAGTGGGGGTGGGGGACCAGTGCTGGCCCCATTGGTGGGCTGTCCTTCCACTGCCCTCCATCCACCCCCCCCCTTCCCCGGCTGCCCCAGCACCCCCACCCCAGGGATTCGACAGGACCGTGTAATGAACTAGCCAGTTTGCATGCAGGTGAAAGGTGCTACTGTCAGTCATTGTCATACGATGTGGAGCACCAGAGCTCATCACAGAGTGCGTTGTCATCATCCTCCATCCCATTGACCAGACCCACTGTCACTACCAACCCAGGGTCCCAGCTCGTAGCGCCGCAGGTATGTGTCATGGAGAGTGGATGCATGCGAGCGGTTTGGTGATGTGGGAGGTGAGGGGGTGTGAATCTGGGATGGTGGTGGCCGTGTCGTGATGAGGTCGTCCTGTGCGCGCTGGTTCTGGCGATGGCATTGTGCAGCCTCCCGTGCCTGCCTGGGCCCCATATCCCACTCATCGTCCCCTTCCACTGCATCCTCCTCGCCAGACGAGGCCTGCTGTTCCTCCTCATCCTCCTCCTCCAGCACACCGCCCCTCTGCTGTGCTATATTGTGGAGGATGTAGCAGGCCATCACGATGTGGGCGTCCCTCTAAACCTCATAGTGGAGGGCCCCTCCAGAACGGCCCAGGCACCTGAAGCGCATCTTCAGGAGGCTGAAGCACCGCTCGACTACACCCCAATCGCTGTAAAGACGTCATTGTATCGGGTCTCTGCATCCGTCTGTGGCCTCTGGATAGACATCATCAGCCATGACTGAAACGGGTAACCCCTGTCACCCAACAGCCAACCCTACAGCTGAGGGAGGTGCCCCTCAAACTTGTCGGGAATCACCGAGTTTGCAAGATGAACAAGTTGTGCATGCTGCCCGGGTATCAGGCATGATGTGCATCTGTTGTTCGCAGACCAGCTGTATGTTTATGGATTGAAACCCTTTTCTATTGGTGTACAGTGGCCTGTTATCCGCCGGTGCCCATAGGGCAACATGCATCCCATCGATCACCCCCTGGACCTGGGGTATCCCGGCAACAGCAGCGAACCCCACTGCCCGGGCATCCTGGTCGGCTCAGTCAACATGGAACTGGATGTACTGGTCCGTGTGTGTATATAGGGCTTCCATGACGGCACGGATGCACCTGTGCATCGAGGCCAGCAAGATCCTGGACAGGTCCCCACCCGGAGCCTGGAAGGATCCCATCGCATTAAGGTTCAGGGTGACCGTCACCATGACAGTCACCGGGAGTGGATATCCTCCCCAATACCCCTACGGTTCCAGGTGTGCCATCATCTTGCCAGATGTGTCTCACAGTCCCTCTGCTCATCCGCAGTCTCCATCTGCATGCCCAATCCGGCAGGTCCTCAAATGACATGCGATGCCGGTACACGCGGGGCCTCATGCGGCGCCTTCAGGGCACCTCCTCCCCTTGGCCTGTTGGGTGGTAGGCCCTCCAGCCTGTGCGGCCGCCACCTGCCCCTTCGCAGCCCGTTCCTCTGCTGCAGTTTCCTGCTCATCTCTCAGCAGCCCCCGCTCACACAGCTGCAGGGTATCTCGCAGGGCTGCAGCCATCACCACAGTGGCCAGCATCGTGGGTTGGTGTCCGAATGCCATTCTCTGCAGGGGGTGATAGGCCAACATGTGAGCATGGCGCATACTCCCGTGCCAATCCAGGTACCATGGGCTACATGGTGGCCCCTGTTGGCACTGTGGGCCAGGCCCACGCATTCCCCCTTCTACCCATCCCCACATCCCTGCCCAGTCGGCATCCAATCCCATCGGTGCCCCCGGTCCTGGCGCCTGTCCCTGCTCTCAGCGGCACCGTTGGCTGGCACTGCCCCCAGTGTGTTGTTCCTGGTTGGGCGGGGTGTTTGGGACAGGGGGGTGGGTGCAGTTTGACCATTGGGGGGGGGGGGGGGGGGTGCTCACCCATACGGCCAGTATCACTGTGTTGAACCAGGGGCCAGTGGATGGTCAGTGGGTATTCAGCAAAATGGTGGTCGGGGCCTGGGCACGGCCCCAGTCCTGTGGGGAGACACCCCGGCTGCTCGCCCTGCTCTACCCCTCCCTCTCCCCCCACTCCCCTCTCCCTCCCGTCCTCCCCTCCACCTCCGCTCCCCTCCCCCCCCGCCGCAGCTAGCATGCCCATTGTCCTGCCTAGCAGCTCATACACACTCCCCGCCATTTCCTACCTCCTCTCTCTCGCTCAACAGCCAGGACGCCAAGTTCACGATTTTTATAACCACAAGTGAACCACGCCATCAGGTAATTGGTCCATCGGAGGTGGTGGAGGCCCCGGAGCATCGGCTGTCAGGCCCACTAATGATATGTCCACTGTACTTTTACCCCGCACGGCGAGCGACACATTTGTGCCATTTTCGGAGTGCCGGAGCATCCGATTTGGCGTGAAACCAGCGACTACCCCGATTTCAGCATCCAAAACTACTCTCCGCCCAATCGCGTAACACAAGTGTAAATTTTGTTCCCCCCTCCCCTGGCCCAGGCAAGGCCCCCCCTCCCCTGGCCCAGGCAAGGCCCCCCCTCCCCTGGCCCAGGCAAGGCCCCCCCCCCAACCGGAGCCAGCATGGCCAGCACAGCCGGTATCCACTCCTTTTCCTCCCTCCTCTCTCTCTCGTTCAGCAGCCGCCATGCCAGGTTCACGATTTGTGAGACCACAAGTGAACAACGCCACCGGGAACTCGGCCCATTGGAGGCGGTGAATCTCAGAGGCCGCAGAGAATAGGGTGTGAGGGCTGCTAATGATATACCCACTGTACTTTAACCCGGCTTGGTAAATGATGCATTTACGCTATTTTGGGGGTGTCGGAGAATCCTGATTTGGCGCCAAACCGGTGTCTCCCGCATTTTTGGCATCGGAAACTATTCTCCCCCCAAATGCGTTTTTCAATGTTGGCTTCGGCAAGCAGAGAATCCTGCCCTCAGTCATTTTGTGGGAAAATTCTACCCATTGACTTTGAGGTACTGGAAGCCTCATGGCAACAGGTCAAGCAGGGTCCTTCATTTGCCTAACCTCTGGAACTCCCTCTAAAGCTCTCTGTCTGCTTCTTGGACAATCTCAGTTAATGCACCAGTACTTCTCCATGTCAAACATCACTTGGAAGAAGCACAGAACAAAGGCACATCATTCATTCTTGAAACAGGATCTTGCATTGTTACATTGATAGCCTGGCTGTTGTCTGTACAACTACCTGAATGAAGTTCAATCAGCTAGCTTGTCAACTAATTCATTTTAAACTCCTATCAATTCTTTAACATCACATTTTTCAGGCAGCTATTTGTCTCCTGCTTGTTTGAATTAATCTGTTGGCCGTGAAATCCCTTTGTGCTATCTAAAGAATGCTGTTTTCACTGTTTATCATGCATGTGGTCCCATTTTGTAACTTCACCAAGTTGACACCTATGTTTCAGGTGCACATGTTATTGATTCTGTCCTCTATTCATAACCCTTTTTGAACTAATGTTGGTTGCTTGGCTTGATGTTAATGGCAGAGTGAGGAATATGACTAGTCAGGAAGACACTACCATTATTGTCCCAGGGTATGTCCTATCTCACTGACAGGACAGACCTAGCAGAAGCGGAGGCACAATTGTATGCAGTCAGGAGGGAGTCGCCCTGAGAGTTCTCAGCATTGACTCTGGGCCCCATGAAGTCTCATGGCATCAGGTCAAACATAGGCAAGGAAACTTGCTGATTACCAACTACTGCCCTCCCTCAGCTAATAAATCAGTTCTCCTCCAAGGTGAATACCATTTGCTGGACGTACAGAGGGTGGCTTGGGCATAGAAAATACTCTGGGTGAGGAAGTTCAATGCCCATCACCAGGAGTGGCTTGGGAACACCACTACTGACCGAGCTGACAGTCCTAAAGAACATAGTTGCAAGACTGTGTCTGCGGCAGATGGTGAGGGAACCAACAAAAGGGAAAAACATACTTGATGTTTCCCTCATCAATCCAATTGTCCCAAATCTATCTGTGCTTGATACTATTGGTAGAAGTCCTTGTGGAGATCCTTAATCATGTTGTGTGGTACTACCATTGTTCTAAATGTGCGATAGACTTTGAAAACCCTCGCAATTCAAAACTGGGTACCGATGAAGTGCTGTGGGCCATCAGCAACAACAGAATTTTATCCAATCACAATCTAACTTCATGGCCCAGAATACTGCCACCACCAGCCCTCCCCTCCCCCGCCAATTTACCATTACCATTAAACTGGAGGATTAATCCTGATTTAATGAAGAGTGCAGGGTGACTTGCCAGGAACAACATCAGACAGACCTAAAAATGAGGTGACAGTCTGGTGAACCTGCAACATGGGACTACTTGCGCAGCAGCATGCAAGAGACAGAGCTAAGCAATCCCACAGCTGATGGATCTGATAGAAGCTCCGCCGTCCTGTCACATCTTCCAGTGAAAAATTAAATAACTTACAGGCGGAGGAGGTTCCTCAATTATTCACATCATCGTTGATAGTGGAGCCCAGCCCATCAATGCAAAGGACAAGGCCAGAAGGATTCGCAAAAATCTTTAACCAGATAACCATCATTGAATCCCTAACTATCGACATCCTGGAGATTACCATTGACCAGAAACCAAACTGGACTGCCATATAAATACTGTGGCTACACAAGAGCAGGTCAGAGGTTGGGAATTCTGCGATGAGTAACTCTCCTCCTGACTCCCCAAAGCCTGTTCACCATCTACAAGGCACAAGTTAGGAATGTGATGGAATACTCTCCACTTGACTGGATCAGTGTAGCTCCAACAACACTCAAGAAGCTCGACACCATCCACGACAAAACAGCCTACTTGATTGACACCTCATCCATGACCACCAACCTCCCATCCTTCTACCTCCAATGAACAGTGGCAGCAGTGCGCACCATCCACAAGATGTACTGCAGGAACTCACCAAAGTTCCTACAACAGCACATTCTAAGCCTGTGATCTCTGCCACCTAGAAGGTCAAGGGTAACAAATGCACGGGTATACCACAATCTGCAAGTTCCTCTCCAAGCCAAACATCATTCTGACTTCGAAATATATCACCGTTCCTTCACTGTCAATGGGTCAAAGTCCTGGAACTCCCTCTCAAACAGCATTGTGGTATGCCTACACCATATGGATGGACTGTTCAAGGTGGCTCCTAATCACCTTCTCAGGAGTAATCAGAGGTGTCCAATAAAAAGGACACCCAAATCCTGTCAAAGAATGTTTTCAACAGAAAAACTCAGATATCAGAAACTCAGCTGACAGTTTGGAGATAAACACTATTGACTTGTTCGGCCTAGAGGGCCCAGATCTTGTCAACCTCTGTAACAACTGTGCAGTGTTGGGAAAAAAGTATTTCTTAAATAAAAGGATTGTCCTCCTTACTCTTCAAATGATCTGGTGTTCTGAGGGATCTGAGATCAGACGGGCAGCATGTGATAGCAGGCGTGTCCAAGAAGCATGTTTTGTGAAGTCAGTGAGTGATTAACCAAAAACAACTCTTGCTGCATTATGCTGAAGCGTCTGCACTCAGTCAGTGTGGATCATCCACTGGTCAGGGTGGATTACAGAGAAGCTGATTGTTCTGATGGTTGTGCTCCACATCATGGCCCCAGAAATTGTACTTCAAGAATCAAAGGGAAGCAGTGGGTGAAATCTCATCCTGCATACAGTGGGGCATTGGTAGCGGATTGGGAACATCTTTGATTCAGGAGCATATTTTTCCATGGCTCTTCAACTCAGCCACAGCATTGGCACCCTGCTTTCGCAGTCACCAGCCATTCAGAGTAGGCAGGCAGAATGACACATTGAGCACGTCAAAGGAAGGATTCCTCACAAAGCTCAGACTTCCATGACAGAGTGTTGCTGACATCTGCTGCACCTGGACAACATCTGAACCTGGCAGGGTTTAGGTTGGCTGGCCTGTTCAATAATTCCTGAGAGTTCAGCAACTACGGGAGTAGAGAGGAAAACTGCAGGGGCTGCTCCCCGGGTCGCAGACACTTAGCGGCGAGATTTGATGGACTGAAATGAGGTGGTATTTTTCAGGCACGGGAGGAAGAGGCCAGCCTATCAGAGCATGCGGACATGGTTGCAGGCCCATGAAATCAGGAGACTGTGCCCCAAAGGGATTCAGGACTTCAAAGGGGCAGGAAAGGTGAGTGGCAAAACATGTTCAGGTTCATGGTGGGAGCATACGTGGAGCTGAATCCAACTCCATCTGCAATCATATGACCTGCTCAGGTCACAGCTTTTAACCAGAGGTTGGCCAAAGCGAATGTTCATATTTGATGAAACAGTTCCATTTAGTTTTTGTTCAATTCGTGATAAGTAGAAAGCATAGACGACAGTAGAAATTACAAACAAGAAGGGCGGAGAGGAACTTCAGGTACTTGGGGGTTCAGGTGGCCAGGAGCTGGGGGGCCTTGCATAAGCTAAACCTCACAAGGCTGGTGGAGCAAATGGAGGAAGAGTTTAAGAGGTGGGACATGCTGCCGCTGTCTTTGGCGGTTAGGGTGCAGTCAGTCAAGATGACGGTGCTCCCGAGGTTTCTGTTCCTGTTCCAGTGCCTCCCCATCCTTATCCCGAAGGCCTTTTTCAGGCGGGTTAACAGGAGCATTACGGGGTTTGTGTGAGACGGGTGTTCTTGGAGCGGGGCAGGGATGGGGGGGGCTGGTGTTGCCCAACCTCTGTGGGTGTTATTGGGCTGCCAACGCAGCGATGGTGCGTAAGTGGGTAATGGACGGGGAGGGGGCAGCATGGAAGAGGATGGAGATGGCATCCTGTGTGGGCACGAGCCTGGAAGCGCTGGTAACGGCGCCGCTGCCGCTCCCTCCGACGAGGTATACCACAAGCCCGGTGGTGGCAGCTACCCTCAAGATTTGGGGGCAATGGAGGCGGCACAGGGGGGAGGTGGGGGCCTCGATGGGGTCCCCGATATGGGGGAACCACCGGTTTGTTCCGGGGAGAATTGATGGCGGGTTCCTGAGTTGGCACAGGGCAAGTGTTAGGAGGTTGAGGGACCTGTTTGTAGACGGGAAGTTTGCGAGCCTGGGTGAGCTGGAAGGGAAGTTTGGGCTCCCCCCGGGAAACACCTTTAGGTACATGCAAGTAAGGGCGTTTGTCAGGCGGCAGGTGGCGGGGTTCCCTCTGCTGCCGCCGCGTGGGGTTCAGGACAGGGTGCTCTCGGGGGTATGGGTTGGAGAGGGGAGTATCTCGGAAGTGTACCAGCAGATGCAGGAGGTAGACGAGGCCTCGGTGGAGGAGCTGAAAGATAAATGGGAGGAGGAGCTGGGTGAGGAGATTGAGGAGGGGACATGGGCGGATGCCCTAGAAAGGGTGAACTCCTCCTCTTCGTGTGTGAGGCTTAGCCTCATACAGTTTAAGGTACTGCATAGGGCTCATATGACCGGGACAAGGATGAGCCGGTTTTTTGGGACTGAGGACAGGTGTATTAGGTGCTCAGGGAGCCCAGCAAACCATGTCCGCATGTTCTGGGCATGCCCAGCGCTGGGGGAATTTTGGAAGGGTGTAGCAAGGACGGTATCGAGGGTGGAAGGATCCAGGGTCAATCTAGGCTGGGGACTCGCAATATTTGGGGTTGCAGTGGAGCCGGGAGTGCAGGAGGCGAAAGAGGCCAGTGTTCTGGCCTTTGCGTCCCTAGTAGCCCGGCGGAGGATTCTTCTTCAGTGGAAGGTGCGAGGAGCCCAAGCGTGGAGGCCTGGGTCAACGATATGGCGGGGTTTATTAAATTGGAGAGGGTGAAATTTGAAATTTGCCCTAAGGGGGTCAGTGCAGGGGTTTTTCAGGAGATGGCAACCATTCCTAGATCTCCTGGCTTTTTGTTCTTAGAATTTTCTGTAATTGTTTTCTTTTTTGTGAAAATGTGAAAATTTGAATAAAAATTATTTAAAAAAAATAGAAATTACAAACAAGGTTTATTTCAATACAATTCTATTTCCCCTCCACTTCCCCGACCTGCACCTCGGGCAATATTTTTATACAGCTCCAGAGGTGAAGCCCTGCCCCCTTAAAGGGAAGTTCATATTCCGGGGAGGTCATGAGAAATTGTATTGTCCTGATTCCGGGACCTCCATTTGAGTTTTAACAGCTTCTTTTTATTCTTTCATGGGATGTGGGCATCAGTGGCAAGGCCACCATTTGTTTCCTATCCCTAATTGTCCTTGAACTGAGTGGCTTGCTGGGTGGTTGAAGACAGCAGTTCAGAGTCAGACACATTGCTGTGGATCTGGAGTCACTTGTAGGCCACACCCGGTAAGACAGCATATTTCCTTCCCTAAAGGTGAACTGGAACGGTTTTTTGCAATAATTTCCGATAATTTCATGGTCACAATTACTGAGACTAGCTTTCAATTCCAGGTTTATAATTAACTGAGGTTAAGTTCTGCCAGCTACCACGGTGGGATTTGAATCATTCTCCAACATTATTCTGGATCTCTGCATCGCCAGTCTTGTGACATTCCCTCTACATCTTTGTCTCCCCTCCATTTTATACACGCAGGTACTGGGGGTGGGGTGGGCTGGGTTAAATTATTTCCTGGCACTTTAGCCTGGAGCCTATTAACGACTGGTGACTACTTCCCATCCTCAGAAAGACGCCAGCAATACCATGAGAGATCTACCATTGATAGTGAGCAGTTTTCTTTTTACAGAAAATGGCGTGAAAACCAAGGACAGGTACAAATACGCAAGAGTAGGGCAGTGCAAACATCAGTAACGAGGTTCCAAAAGCGTACAACATATGAGCAACGCGCGTAACCAGGGCAAAGGTAAGTATCTAAGCCTTAGAGAGGAGGAAGTGTGAGGGAGAAGAGAGAAAGGAGAGAATATGTGATATGGAGGGGGGTGTGGGCGGGTGCAGATATGAAGAAAAAGAGTGTGTGTGAGGGAGGGGAGTGTTGTGAAGGGGGAGAGAGGAGTGCATGTGAGGAGAGGAAAGAGTGTGAGAGGGAGAGAGAGGGGAGTCGGTGAAGAAAGGAGAGAGTGTGAGTGGGGTGAGAGGAGAGAATGTGATGGTAAAGTGAGAGGAGGAAGTGAAAGGGAGAGAGGAGCAAGTGTGTACACAAGGAGCGAATGACGAGAGAGGAGAGTGTGTGAGCAGTGAGAGAGAGGATATTGTGAGTGGGAGTGAGTTGAGAAAGGCAATTGTTAGTGAGAGTGAGATGACATTGTGTGGCAGGAAGAGATGAAAGAGTGCAAGCGGGAGAGAGAGGAGAGCATGAGGGGAAGAGAGTGTGTGAGCAGGAGAGGGAGGAGGTGGAGAGGAGTCATAGAACTCCTACAGTGGAGTGGAGGCTATTCGGCCCATTGAGTCCACACCAATCCTCTGAAAGAGCACTCCACCTCGGTCCTACCCTATCCCCGTAACCCCACCTGCACATAGAACATAGAACGTACAGTGCAGAAGGAGGCCATTCGGCCCATCGAGTCTGCACCAACCCACTTAAGCCACATCTTCAGACACTAAGGACCAATTTAGCATTGCCAATCCAACTAACCTGCACATCGGGCGGGATTCTCCGACCCCCTGCTGGGTCGGAAAATCGCCGGGGGTAGGCATGATTCCCACCCCTGCCGTCCTCCGAATTCTCCGGCCCCCTAAAAATTGCACCGGCGTGAATCGTACCGCCCGCCTCGGAGAATGGCAGGGACCGGCACGACTCAATGAGTCCCGGGACTACCCGAATTCTCCGGGCCGCGATGGGCCGAAGTCCCGCCTGTTTAACGAGAGTCCCGCCGGCGTAAAGCAAGGTAGGTCCCTACTGGCGGGACCCAGCTCCGTGGGCGGCCTCCGGGGTTCTCAGGGGGGCACGGGGGGATCTGACCCCGGGAGATGCCTCCACGGTGGCCTGGCCCGCAATCGGGGTCCACCGATCCGCGGGCTGGCCTGTGCCGTGGGGGCATTCTATTCCTCCTCATCGGCTGCTGTGGTCCTCCACCATGGCCGATGAGAGACGAACCCTCACGTGCATGCGCCGGGATGATGCCAGCACATGCTGGTGCTCCCGTGCATGCGCCAACTCGCACCAGACGGCAGAGGCCCTTCGGCGCCGGTTGGTGTGGCATTCAGCCCCTTCCCCGCCGGCCGGCGGGGCGCAAACCACTCCAGGGCGGGACTAGCCACTGAAGGTGCGGAGGATTCCGTACCTTTGGGGCGGCCCGACGCCGGAGTGGTTCATGCCACTCCTCAGCGCCGGGACCCCCCCCCCCCCTCCCCGCCCCGCCGGGTCGAGGTGAATCCTGCCCATCGTCTCTAAGAATGTCTTCCTATGGAAGCTAAAGAAATTTGACATGTCTGCATCGACTCTCACAAACATCTACAGATGTGTGATAAAGAGCATCCTATCTGGCTGCATCACAGCCTGGCATGGCAACTGCTCGGCCCAAGATCGCAAGAAACTGCAGAGTGTGGTGAACTCAGCCCAATGCATCACACAAGCTGCCATCCTCCCATTGATTCTGTCTACACCTCCCGCTGCCTCAGGAAGCAGACAGCATTGTCAGAGACCCCTCCCACCCAGGCATTGCCTTCTTCCAAACCCTTTCATCAGGCACAAAGTACAGAAGTCTGAAGACCTGCACATCCAGACATAGGAACAGCTTCTTCCCCACAGCTACAAGACATAGAACATAGAACATAGAACAGTACAGCACAGGTCCTTCGGCCCTCGATGTTGTGCCGAGCCATAATCACCCTACTCAAACTCACGTATCCACCCTATACCCGTAACCCAACAACCCCCCCCCCTTAACCTTACTTTTTTGGACACTACGGGCAATTTAGCATGGCCAATCCACCTAACCCGCACATCTTTGGACTGTGGGAGGAAACCGGAGCACCCGGAGGAAACCCACGCACACACGGGGAGGATGTGCAGACTCCGCACAGACAGTGACCCAGCCGGGAATCGAACCTGGGTCCCTGGAGCTGTGAAGCATTTATGCTAACCACCATGCTACTGTGCTGCCCTAAGACTCCTCAACAATTCCCCCTCGGACTGATCTGTTACCTGTAAGAACACTATTCATGATGCCCTATGTTGCTCTTGCTCATGTATTTGCTTTGTTGGGCCCCTTGTCCCACACTGTAACCAATCACTGTTTGTCGATGTACCATTTGTCGATGAACTCTGTTGATTATTCTTTTGTCTACTATGTACGTACTGTGTACATTCCCTCGGCCGCAGAAAAATACTTTTCACTGTATTTCGGTACAAGTGACAATAAATCAAATCAAAATCAAATCTTTGGACTGTGAGAGGAAACCGGAGCACCTGGAGGAAATTCACACAGACAAGGGGAGAAAGTACAAACACCACTCAGACAGTCTGCTAAGGCCAGAATTGAACCGGGGTCACCGGTACTGTGAGGCACTGTGCCGCACAGTGGACATTTCTGGAATTATAGCAGCTGAAAGATCAGCAGGACACTGAGAGAAACAACATAAGCAGCATTTTATCCTCCTTCTCCCGATTTTACTCCAAACATCTACATGGCTTATGGTGGGAAATTGGGAGAACCCCGCAGAAATTGTTTCTTCAGGTCAGGAGACTTTTCACATTTTAAAAGTTCTCAGAATAAGGTAAGATTCTTTCACAAAATGTAAATGTTTCATTGGGGAAAGATACTGGCCCGGTCTGCATGATTAAATGGCATCGTTTTCTTTTGGGATCAATTCTTAGGCTGTGAGGTTGAAGTTTCTTTCCCCTCTGGTGCACTCTTATCTTGACTCTGACAGGAGTGCAGGAAGAGAAATGCAGAATCGCTAATTACCTCGATATGTCAGAAATTGGAGCTTTTAATTGTGTTGCAAATGCTTTACCCTCTTGAAACAAGGTTGTGGTTTAGAACTGACTGTATTAGCAGCTGCTATTAGATTTCAAAAGCACCAGCCTCCTGAGTGACACGAGTGGGTCCACAAATGGACTGAAGCTTGGAGCAGCAATTTCAAAAGAGGAAGACAAGTTTGAAGAAAAAAGCAACTTCACTTCATTCTCCAACAACATCTGTCTCGACATGTGGCTGCCTAAACTTTCCCGACCACCCTGTCCCGCTGTCCTTCATCCCCACGACACTGAGGGACTCCGAGCCCATTCAAAGCCCGGGAACCAAATGTCCACCTGCACTGCCACACACGCAGTGCCAAGTATCCAGCCCCTGCCCCCTGTCCCCTCCCACGACCCTCCCGCTGTACTGTTCTCAATCATGTTCTCAATCAGTCACGCCCCAGCCTCATTAGCTTACCCAGCCCCACAAAAATGGTCCCAATGAGCCCCAGTGGGGAAGAGGACCAGACTCCCTGCCCACCCTGGGGATCACCACATGAGGGGAAGAGGGAGGAGTGTGAGGGGGAGAGGGAAGACTGTGTCAGGGGAGAGAGAGAACAGAGTGTGATGGGAGAAAGAGATAAGTGTAGTGCGGAGAGTGGGAGGAGAGTGGGAGGGGAAAAAAGCAGAGAGTATGAGGAGGAGAGAGGAGAGAATGCCAGGGTGAAGAGAGAGTGAAAGAGAGAAAGAGGAGAGAATGTCAGGGTGAAGAGAGGAGGGAGTGGAGGGGAGAGAGAGGAGGGAGCGTGAAAGGAAGAGGAAGGAGAATGTGTCGGGGAGAGAGAGAAGGGAGTATGAGGGGAGAGAGGAAAGTGGTTGATTCTGGAGGGAGAGCAGAGATTGAGTGTGGGGAAAGAGAATTTGTGCAGGGGTGGAGAGTGTCCATAAGCCTGGCTCACTGCCAACATTAGGGCTTTCATTCACCTTCACCACACCCACCATGTACACTCACCTACTCTCACATTGGGTGAGTTAGAGTGAAAATCATGAAACTGGGAGTCTCACATTAATACACTCTAATTCTTATCTCTATTACTTTCTTCCTTTTGCTCAGGAAGGTGTTTCATTTCGTATCTTTCTAAAAAATTCATGGCCTGAATTTTTCACCCATCAGGTGCATGCATTTGGCGGACCCGGAACACGATTTCACACTATCTGGCCAATAACAAGCAGCCAGAGTGAAACGTGCACTGAAAAAGGCTCGGCACTGCTGGGGAAAGTGGGAAGAGGGTAGACACGGAGAAAAGGGAGGGTGTTCCCCAGGTGGACTGCCGCTGTGGATCTGTCTCAAGGAGCTGCAGGCCTGTAAATAAATTGAATAGAGAAATGCTGGAAGGAGTGTCTCGGCAGAATATTTAAGCACAAACATAATAATAATCTTTATTGTCACAAGCAGGTTTACATTAACACTGCAATGAAGTTATTGCGAAAAGCCCCTAGCCTAGTCGCCACATTCCGGCGCCTGTTCGGGTACACTGAGGGAGAATTCAGAATGTCCAATTCACCTTACAACATGTCTTTCGGGACTTGTGGGAGGAAACTGGAGCTCTCGAAAGAAACCCACGCAGAGACGGGGAGAACGTGCAGACTCCATACAGACAGTGACCCAAGTGGGAATCGAACCTGGGACCCCTGATACCTTTTTTAATTTCATTTTAGCCCTGACATTCCGTCCCTCCCCTGGATCGGGGTTTCAATTAAAACGTAAAGATTGCCTGATGTGCCAATCATAAAAGCAGGCATGCTGTGAAAAATTGTGTTCAATTAGTCCCTTAGTGGGCTAGATTGCCTGCTTGATTGACTCTTGCACATGCTCGCTGACCAAAATATCATGTGTGCAATGATGTCGTCCACGCATCTCCATGTGCTTCCGGGTCAAACATGGGCCGGCAAAGTAAAATTCTGGCCCACGTGTAATGCTGTACCAAACCTCCCATGTCAGAGATGGTGCAAAGCGCAGACTGCTGCTGAGGGCAGTATCTGGCTAAGAGCTCTCAGGGTCAGAGCTAAAACCTAAAGCCGAGCAACGGGCTGAGGTTGGGTCGGAGCGAAGTTGCTCCAACGGTTATGAGGCTCAGATGACAGTGGATTAAAGAAGTGCTGAGTGATGGCTCCCACAGGCCTGCGGCGGTCAGGAAATAAAGTAAAAGGATGGAATTCTGTGATCCACCAGCCAGAATTCCACCCAATGGCAGAAATTCCTCATCGCTGATACAATAGACAGCTGTAGTACAATATCAAATTGTGGCCTCCTGTGCTGTAATCGCTATGATTCACTGCTAGGGAATGTACAGTGCTGGATCCATGTCAGCATTAACTTTTGTATTTAGTTTCTGCACAGTTAGCTAATGTTTAACATTTTTATTTATGGCATAACATTTTTGTTCATCATTGTTGGCAGAGGGACCTCATTGAATTAGAGCAGTACTATTGAGTTAACATCAGTACCATTGAATTAACACCAGTGCCACTGCATCCGCTCGTACTTCATATTCCAAAAACATATTCCCAGATTATATCCATCGTGTTCTTGAAGTGCAGTCCAAAGCTGTGCAGGTTAGGTAGATTAGCCATGTTAAATTCCTCCTGAGTGTCCAAAAGGTTAGATGGGCTTACTGGGTTATAGGGAGAGGGTGGGGGCGAGGGACTAGAAACGATGGGCTGAATGGCCTCCTTCTGCACTGTAGTGATTCTATGGTTCTAGGGATTCTAAAATAGAGCTATATAAATGTTATTTTCTGAAACATTCTGACTGGAGGTTAATTGCATGTTGATTGCTATTGTGATCCAACTGGCCTTTAGTCTGTTCTGCTGGTTTTTGAGTGAATGATTCATAGGAAGAAGAACAAGAGATTGTTAAGCAATTGTGAAACATTGTGAAGCATTGTTGACATTCCCGGATGCACAGTTTCAGTGCATCAAATCCTTGCTTTCACTGTTTTAATAAAGTCAGTAGCCTGTTAAATTTTTCTGCTAAACTGTCACACACAGGCATTTGAGGTGAATCATTTTGTATGTTCAACAAAAGTAACATTCTAAAATGTTTTAATTTATATTATTCTATGAGAAACAGTTTAGTACAGAAATTTAAATGAAAAAGAGTCAATGCAGTGTCATATCTGATTGCATCATTAATGCATTGCATCACCATTTAATACACTGTTCTTCAAACTTTTTTTCTGGGGACCCATTTTTATCAACCGGCCGACCTTCGGGACCCAACCCGGCCGACCTTCGGGACCCAACCCGGCCGACCTGAGTGACCCACCATTTTCTCTTACCTTGTTTGCTGCTGACAAAAATGGAGGAAATGGTTTTGGGTCCCTTTGGCCCTCGGACACGCTCCTCCAATGGAACCTGTTGGATGAAGGTGAAGCCTTCCGGTGTCGGAAAGTATGGAGTCCCCATCTGTCCAAAGTTCTGCATTTTTGTCCGGTAAAATTTTATCAAATAAACCTCCCCCCGAACTTGTAAAACAAAAAGCTGTGACCGTTGAAAATAAAAGCGGCCATTTTGAAGGCCGCTTGCAGCCGGTGCTTTTAACAGCCGGCTGCTGCGGCTGTTGTGCGCAGATTTGCGCAATCGGGAGCGCCACGACGGACGGCTCTGTGACCCTCCCGACACCCGCCCGCAGGTCCTGCCCCTGAGTTTGACAATGCCTGATCTAATACAACAGAAGATATATTATTATAAAGCCTTGGTGAGAAAATGCCTGGAATATTGTTTGTCATTTTGGCTCCCTGATGTGAGGAAGGATATTCTTTCCATGGAGGAGTGCAATGAAGGTTTACTAGATTGATTCCTGGGGTGGCAGGACAGACATAGGAGAGAATGAGTTGGATAGGATTATATTCACTGGAGTTTTGAAGAAATCAGGGGGGTGGGGGATTTAGTAGAAACCCATAACGTTCTGACAGTACACGGCAGGCTAAATTCAGGAAGGATGGGTGGGATTCTCTCAGCCCATGCCAGGCTGGGAGATCGCCGGGCTGGGCGCGAATCGCGCGACGCTGCCCCGATGCCGTTCCGCCGATTCTCCAGTGAACGGAGAATCGGCGGCATTGGCGCAGTGCGGTCAGCACGGCGCCGGTAGGGGGCCGCTCTGTGCGGCACCCCCAGCGATTCTCTGCCCGGGATGGGCACAAATAAATCCGAGTCCCCCTCCGGCGCCATCCACAAGTGGTCTTACACGGTGGGACCTCTGCATGCATCCTTTCGGGGATGGCCTGGTGGGTGGGGGGGGAGTGGGCGAGTCCACCCTGGGGAGGGGGGGGCTCCGCTGTGGCCTTGCCTACGATCGGGGCCAACTGATCGGCGGGCCGGCCTCTCGGGCTGGGGGCCTCTTTTGCTTCGCGCTAGCCCCTGTAGCCCTACGCCATGTTGCGTCAGGGTTGGCGCGGAGAAGGAAGCCACTGCGCCAGTCGCCGTGCGCATGCGCAGACCTGCAGCACCCATTTGAGGCTGATATCACTAGCTGGAGCGGCGTGGGTCATGCCAGTGCCGTGCTGGCCTCCTGTTGGGGTCAGAGTCGCTGCTCCTGGGGGCCTGTATACGCCGTCGTAAAACGCGACGGCGTTTACGACGGCGTCAACACTTGGCCTCAAGATCAGAGAATCCTGCCCAATGTTCCTAATGGTGGGGACGTCCAGCACTAGAGGCCACAGTCTGAGCAACCAGGCAATGTGCCCAGTTGCCTTGGAGTCACCTTGCTTACCCATCACTCATTGCAGCTCATGGATAATGCCTACAGTGAAGATGAATGTGCTGTGATATTCACTGGGGTGGTTTGCTGTATGTGCCTCTCCATATGTCTCCACTTTCTCCATTTTAGGAGGCCACGGGCTCATTCATGGCATGGGTGGACTTCTCCTTTGTATGCCCATGGTTGGAAAAAGCCTCTGTGAACTCAGTGTAAGGTTCAGGCATATTTGTGAGAGAAGAATCCAGACAGTATCGAAACTCCCAACCGATTAGCATCTTGATGGCCCATCTCCGTAAGACAAAAGACTGATACTTGAGCAACCGATACAATCCCAGACATTTCGGCGGCACTCCCTACACCCAGGAAGCGTAAACAACAGGGTCAATGACTGCTTAAGACACGTCCAGCCATCAAGGCACCCGCCCCTTTATTGGCTCAAATCAAACACAGTGATCAAGAATTACCCAATTAATTGGGCCCAAAAGAGCGCAAAAATCCCCAAGGATAAAGAGAGAGACCACCATGAGTTCGATCTCTCTTGGACTGGGCACTCCGGCAATGTCTACTTCCAATCGCAGCACCACCAGAAACAAGTTCAAGTTCAACGCTCCCTACCAGACAGATGAGCCCAGCTGAGCAGCAGTTACTTCTACAGACCCGATAGATCCAGATTCGAACAACGGCCAATGTTCCTCTGACCTAAGCCGGGTGCCTGAAGTTAAGTACGAGTTGTCATAGTTGATAGGTGTAGTTCAACTAGTAGTGTTTATGTTGCATGATAGTTGTGTGTCTAAATAAAGTACCCTTGATCTTGACCTAACTAACTGGTGTTTGGTTCTTTGATCGATATCCGGTTGAACTTGTGGTAGTATCATTTGATACCTGGCGACTCTGAGCAGTATAATATTGATATCCAAAGAAAGAAGGACAACCTTATAGATTGCCATATTTATAGCAGGTAAAAAAGGCAACAGAGGCACCTTTAAAGGCTGCTGCATCGGCAACACTTTTAGGAGAGGGACCATGAAGCAAAGACAGACCGTTAGCGCCCGAGCAGATAATTTGGCCATAAATGGCACCGATTGACGGTGTTCGGACTCCCCAACTTGAGTCTGCGACACACTTGGGGAATGGTCCGGAAGACCGGTAGTTGCAGGCACAGTCTGGGGACACCCAGTAGAGTTCCTTTGGGACACAGGAGGGTCCCGAACCATGTTAAACTCCTCCACGATGTACCAGCGAGATAAATGGCCCACTACAGACCCCATCACCCTGAGTGGCTTTACAGGTCACCTCTAGCCGGGATACATTACAGCCCCTGTGGATATCCAGATTGGTAAGATTAAAACTAAGCACTCAGTCGTTTTGGTAGATCTACCCCAGACAGCAGAACGCATCTTGGGTATAGATTTTATGAGCTCACACAACCTTTCTTTCGATCCCGTAAATAAATATGTGTGGAAAATGGCTAGAGCAGCACAAGCCCCCGCCACGTTCACAGTAGGAGACGACGCACACAGGATTAGCTCAGTGGGAGAGTACTGGTTTGATCCACAAACCATTACCATGGACAAAACAGTTCGGGAAGACTTGAAGGGACACAAAGCATCTTTTGCCCAGCACAAGCACGATTGCGGTAAAATTCCAGGAATGGTCACCATTACAGATCCTGATCCTAAGCCCCAGAAACAATATGGCTTTCCACAGCAAGCCAAGGGAGAGATAGCTAAAGTAATCCAGAGTTTATTGGACCAAGTAGATATTCGGCCCCTAGCTCAACGAGCAATGCCCTGATTTGGCCCATAAGAAAACTAGATGGTACATGGCAACTGACCATCTATTGAAGGGAATTAAACAAAATAACTCTGTTAGCAGCCTCCACTGTTGCCACGAGTCACGAGACCATGTTAAAGCAGGGACTTCAGTCAAAATGTTTCACAGTATTGGACATTAGCAATGGCTTTTGGTCCATACCACTGGACAAAATTTGCCTTCACTTTCCAGGGACAGCAGTGCATGTGGACATGCCTTCCACAAGGCTTCCACAACTCCCCCTCTATTTTCCACAGACAATTGGTGAATGGATTAGGAACATTTTTCCGACCTGAATGCCTCGTTCAGTATGTGGACGACTTTCTCCTACAGACTGACACCAAGGAACAGCAACATTTTGCTTCTTTCGGAACTATTAGGACTCCTCACAGAAATTGTATGCAAAATTAACCCCAAAAAGTCCAAATTCTCCAGGAAAAGTTCACTTATTTAGGTACAATCATCACGCATGGTAAGCGTGAGATAGAACAGAAATGGATAGATTCAATTGTAAAATTGCCCTTGCCCCAAAATGTTACAGAACTCCGGTCATTTTAGGACTGGTCGGTTACTGCAGGAACGACATAGACAGTTTCGCCACAAAAGCAGCCCCACTTTCCGAGCTCCTTAAAAAGCAGGCCCCATGGAAATGGCTTCCAGAGCACACAGAGGCCGTAGATAGATCGAAACGCGCCCTAAGCACAGCCCCCGCATTGCAGGCCACAGATCAACACTCCCCATACGCGATAGAGGTAGCGACCACCGACCAAATCCTTTTTCGACTGTACAATACTTCTCATACGTAACAGGACTCAACCCCACAACCATTCTAACCGAGCACACCCCGACACAGCTACTATTAGATGGTAGACTAAAGGACGGCACAGTAAGCCAAATTCGAGCAGCGCGCTGGAGTCTACTCCTCCAAGGACACAACATTACGGCAAAAAGGACAAAGACGCACACGTTTCTGGCTGACAATTTACACTATGCAGGAACCGCCCCCATGAGTGCGAGATCATCGCACCCAAGCACAGCACAGGCCCCTTTGTTCCCAAATCAGTGCTGAAAAAGACACCAGCCCAAGGACAAAGCTCTAAAAGGTTATGTAGATGGCTCCTCCACAGTTCTAGATGGAAAAAGGATCCCAGGATGTGGAATTTTTGTAGAGGACGCGCATGTACGCGCGTTAGAACAAATCTCATTAAAGTTGCGTGGACATTTAGGTTCGCAGGCAGCCGAGTTAGCAGGCATTGTTTACATTGTGCAGCACCCAGATTCGTTCCCGACCCCAGCAGACATATATTTAGACAGTTTGTATGTCTGCAAGAGCTTGACAGAATTCCTGCCCCTGTCGGAATCTAGAGGATTTATATCTGCCAACAGAAAACCCCTACCCCCAGAGCTATTACTCAAACACATTCTCTAGACAGCAAAAGGTAGAAAATACGGAATCATAAAAGTTAGAACCCACCATCGTTCCTCCCCAGCCCGGTAACGTGAAAGCAGACGCCCTAGCGAAAGCAGGCTCACGACATGGCCACTTTTGGCAACTCCCTGTACACGCGGTCCAGGTCTCACAGACCAATATTCAAGATTTAGGCCAGGCACAAAAAGAAGATGACACGCTAAAGGAAATTGTGAAAGGAGACTTCCCAGCTCCCTATGATAAGTTGAAAGACACGTTATCGATCCATGAGGGAATCATTTTAAAGGATGGTATTTATGTGGTCCCCACCCAGGATAGGAACCAGATTATTTGCCAATTCCACGACGGACACCTCAGACCTCTCTGCTGGTGGCCCGAATTAAAAACTGGCGTAACCCATTACATTGAGAATTGTTTGATTGCGCCCGGAACAACCCGGACAGATATGCAAAAAAAAGTCAGCTAAGACGAACTTGCAGTTAGACTATATTGGTCCCCTCCCCTCCCTGCAGAAATGGATTCAAATATGTGTTGGTCATCATCGACACCTTCGCAAAATGGGTAGAAGCTTCCCTTCAAGAACAAACACGGCCAAAGCCACGGCAAATATTCTAACCGAGCACATTTTCACTAGATGGGGACACCTCCATAGTATTGAGTCAGACCAAGGTTCGCATTTCACAGGCAGAGTCAGGAAAAATGACCTGACGATTTTTGGTATAAAACAGAAGTTTCACATTGCCTATCACCCGCAGTCCAGCGGCATTGTGTAACGCATGAATCGGACCATAAACGCAGCACTTAGGAAGATGGTACAGCAGCATAATACAACATGGGACACAGTGCTCCCATTCGCACTGATGTTTATTAGAAACACGGTGTCGAGTTCGATAGGATACACCCCCCATACTCTCATGACTGGATGACCCATGAAGGGTACCGAGTATTTATTTGGACTTGATTTGGCCAGCCCCGCAGTCACCGCTCTTACCCATGAAAAAGTGGTCCAAAACATAATAGAGAATATTAAAGCAGCACAGATCGCTGCAGCTGATCGACTAGGCACTGGAAGAAAGCAGAGTAAGGCCTGCTTTGAAAAGACAGTACACCCGATAGAGTATACAGTCAGACAGCAAGTCATGATCTCCCTGTACAATCCTACTTTGTTCCTCTCCCCCAAATTTGCAGGACCCTACTCAATTTCCGATAAAGTAAGCTCCTCACTTTACAAGATCCCATATCCTAATGGAAAATCAGGATGGTTCCATATAAACCAACTTAAGGTTTATGGAACGCAGTGCAGCCACTCACACCACCTCTCACTGGCAATGGCGGACAACGAAGACCCGTCCACTGACAACCCAATCCAGCCCTCCCCCAGCTAGGACAGCATGTCCACAGACAGGATCTTGACTCCGCCCCCAGGGTCCAAATTCACCCTCACACTTGATTCGGCTGCTAGCGATAACGATAGCGACAGCGAAAGCACAACGGACGCCCTTGATACTCCTGACCAATGGAAAAACAGACAAGACCCCAGTCACTACAGCCCCAGTGACACCGACCACGGTATGTTCAGCCCCTCAGACACAATCTATTTCCCGTCACCAGAACCGGACCCACCACCCAACGATAGCGGCACCCCCCCTGGCCCCTACTGCCCTACAGAATACGAAACAGTGGAACCGCGACAAATCTTGTCGTCTGACAAAGAATGACGAGATGGATCCCACATTGGCCCACGCCGCTTGGCACTGAAATTCCAGGCATGAGTTTGGCACCTGGGAGATGGTGATGACTCAGAGTCTGACTCCCACCATGCTAACCCCTTTGAGACCCTTTTTGGAATAGAACCTTGAGGTGTCCAGATGATGAGACAAAGGAACCGATTGAGATTTACGGTGTCCTATTCCCTGATGGAACCTGCCCGCTTTATTCTTTACTTTGTTTTTATAATGTTGAATGTTTCTCTCTTTTATGACTTTTTCTGTCGATCGCACGAAAATGTCTTGATACAGTTATCACTATTCCTCTGACGCCACATGGCAGTAAAAGGCACAAGTTTGCTGAAAGTCCATAAATTTTCAAATTCTTACCGTTTTTGGAAGGTCACTCAGGCAGTGGAGTAACGGCACTGATCCCCGCCCTGCCTGAGGACCCCCTATGTATTTGGTCAGCCAAGCTCGGGTAGTGGAACAACGACACTGATCACCACCCTACCCAGGGATCCCACCCATTCTTGCCCTGCCGTGGCAGTTTTTTTCAAAACTCTTTTGCTGTTCTTCTTAAAAATGTGGTTTAATGAATGCACTTTGCCACAACTTTTGTTTCCTTTCCGGCGACCCTTCGATTGCTACCCCCCACCTGCTATTTACATGTTGAAACACTTGGTTGAAACGGTTTTGCACTGGGCGGAGAAATTGTAAGTCCAGTGGAATGGACCAGAAGCAATTGCTAATGTCAATTTATGACCAAATTATCTGACGCTGTGGATGGGTCTGGCATTGTTTCTAGGTGGGGCTGATTCCGTTGCTGTTTTAGGGGGGCTTGGCATTCTCGTGCATAATGTCCCTTCTGTCCGCAATTGTAGCATTCCTGCGCTTTAGGGTGCTGTGTGTTACTTCTGCCTTCATTTACCAATGTGAGGTCTTGGTGTGCCCTTACTGGATTCATGTTGGCATCTGCTCTTTCCTGGTTTCTCATTTTCTGTAGGGACTGTACCCAAGCTCTAGATAGTTACTTCAGTACCCACACTTCATTGTGTGCTGGGTCTGAGGGGTTATAATTTGTACATGCCTTCTGTCCTGCCTCTGTGGCGTGGGAGACTAGAATACGGGTCCATTTGGCCATAATGTCTACAGATAAATGGGCGCGGGCTAATCACCAACTACTGTGGTTAAGTGGATCAAGAGGCGTCCAGAAAATGCTGTTGGATGCTCTCCTTTTTTCTGTCTACACCAGTTGAGTCCTTCTACTCGATCTCCTCCTTTGTAGCCAATGGCGTCTAAGATGGCTATTTTCATATCTTGCAGGCTACCTCCTCCTACATTTTGTGAGTCAGAAAGGGCTGAACTAACAGACGGTTCAAGCCTCATTACAATGAGTTTTATTTCTTCCTGCTCATCCAGATCGTACATGAGTGTCTGTTGCCTTACTCGGTTCGAAAAAGTGGTGTGGGTCTGACGTGGGGTGAAAAGTCTCAATTTTATTGCGGGCATCTCTTAACTGGGTGATGATTAGTGGGGTGGTGTACACAAAATCGGGTTGGTCTTCTGATGTTACTCTACGCTGCTTGGTGATGAGGCTCATTGGGTTGGGTGCTGCCTGTGCAGTCGGTGGTGCGGGTGCTGTTCTTAAAAAAAAATGTGGTTTAAAGAATGAACTTTGCCACAACTTTTGTTTCTTTTCCGGCGACCCTTCGGTTGCTATCCCGCACCTGCTATTTAAATGTTAAAACACTTGGTTGAAACGATTTTGCACTGGATGGAGAAATTGTCCGCCCACTCAGCCCATCAAACACAAGCTGCTAGAATGTTCGCACTGTGACAGAATTTTTTTTTTCAGATGTCTTGACTCACAAATGGTTGTTTAAAAAAAAATGAGGGAGTCACATATCGTGACAATTCTAAATGGGAAATTGACGTTAAGGTGAAACAGACAGACAAACGAGACATTAAACAACAAGATAATAACAGATATTTTGCTTGTACCCCCCGGAAGATACGAATATACCAGAAGGCAGAGGAAGATACAGACAAGATGAAGATGAACCTGATGATCTGCATCATGATCGTCGTTGGATCAATACAGTTACGCGCGTTACCCGCCCCTACACCCATCACCACACAGGCCCTAAACATGACTACCCAACACAACACCCATAGCCCGGACACTACCCCACACACAGACACAGCCACGGATACCCCCACGTGGTGTGATAATATCATTAAATGGTACTCCCTCTCATACATAGTAAAAGCCCTATTGATTATAGCTATACTTTAAGACATACTTTGGTGTCAACCAGACAATCAGACTTTGCAAATGGTGAAGGAGAGCCTCCCGCCCTCCAGTATACACATGCAGAGCCTCCTTTCTCGGACTTCAGCAAACCCCACACTCTCTCTGAACCTTTCCTCCCTAATAAATTCTGTGGTTTGTTTTTTTAATAAAGTTACTTTCTCTGTAAATTGACATTAGTGTTAAATAGGAATGCGATGCTGCTATTGTTTATTTTGTATAGTAATATAAGTTCTTTGGTTATTGGATAGCAGCATGAATGTAGTTTAGTTAAGGACAGTTAGAGGTTCCCCTTGTGTGTAAAGAAACTGAAATGTATGTTTGAATGTTATAGTGCACCCTTAGAAGTTTTAGAGATATGTGTTGTATTAGGGAAAACTTGGGTAAATGTTTCGACCCATAGGACAGAGTAGGACAGAACCTGTCCTTGATTGAGGATACCCGGCATACCAGAGAACAGGAGAAGATTCAGTGGTGTGATGATCCTTCACGCTTCGCATTGAGGATCAAGAGGACGGACTGTAGCCATCTGGGATGCCCACTTACAGTAAGAAACATGGACGGTCGCAAAGCATAACAAGAAAAATGGCCAATGTAAGGTTCAGGCAGGCTCAGAGCCTGAATGTATATTTGTGAGCAAATAATCCAGACAGTATTGAAACCCCCAACCGATTAGCATCTTGATGGCCCATCTCCGTAAGACAAAAGACTGATACTTGAGCAACCGATACAATCCTAGACATTTTGCCGCCACTCCCTGCACTCAGGAAGCGTAAACAACAGGGTCAATGACTGCTTAAGACACGCCCAGCCATCAAGGCACCCGCCCCTTTATTGGCTCAAATCGAACACAGTGATCAAGAATTACCTAATTAATGGGGTCCAAACCGAAGGACCGCCCTGAAGAGCGCAAAAATCCCCAAGGATAAAGAGAGAGACCTCTCATGAGTTCGATCTCTCTTGGACCTGGCTCTCCAGCAAATTCTACTTCCAATTGCAGCACCACCAGAATCAAGTGAAAGTTCAATGTCCGCTACCAGACGGATGAGCCCAGCTGAGAAGCAGTTACTTCTACAGATCCGAGGGGCAGCACGGTGGTGCAGTGGGTTAGCCCTGCTGCCTCACGGCGCCGGTGTCCCAGGTTCAATCCCGGCTCTGGGTCACTGTTCGTGTGGAGTTTGCACATTCTCCCGTGTTTGGGTTTCGCCCCCGCAACCCAAAGATGTGCAGGATAGGTGGATTGAACATGCTAAATTGCCCCTTAATTGGAAAAAAAATTAATTGGGAACTCTAAAAAAAATTTTTTTTAAACTTCTATAGACCCTATAGATTCAGATTTGAACAACGGCCACTGTTCCTCTGACCTAAGCCGGGTGCCTGAAGTTAAGTACAAGTTGTCATCGTTGATAGGTGTAGTTTAACTAGTAGTGTTTATGTTGCATGATAGTTGTGTGTGTAAATAAAGTACCCTTGATCTTGACCTAACTAATTGGTGTTTGGCTCTTTGATCGATATCCGGTTGAACCCTGTAGTGGTATCATTTAGAACATAGAACATAGAACAGTACAGCACAGAACAGGCCCTTCGGCCCTCAATGTTGTGCCGAGCCATGATCACCCTACTCAAACCCACATATCCACCCTATACCCGTAACCCAACAACCCCCCCCCTTAACCTTACTTTTATTAGGACACTACGGGCAATTTAGCATGGCCAATCCACCTAACCCGCACATCTTTGGACTGTGGGAGGAAACCGGAGCACCCGGAGGAAACCCACGCACACAGCGGGAGGACGTGCAGACTCCACACAGACAGTGACCCAGCCGGGAATCGAACCTGGGACCCTGGAGCTGTGAAGCATTTATGCTAACCACCATGCTACCCTGCTACCCCTGATCCCTGGCGACTCTGAGCAGTATAATATTGATATCCAAAGAAAGAAGGACAACCTTATAGATTGCCATATTCATAGCAGGTAAAAAAGGCAACAGAGGCACCTTTTAAGGCTGCTGCATTGGCAACAGTTTTAGGAGAGGGACCATGGGGCGTATAATCGTGCTGGAGCCCTCATCACCATCTTTCACCTCCTCAGCCCATTTATTCCAACCTTGATCACTGGAGGAGACCACCCACTGGAGCTGAAAATCGCTCTGAGGTTCGATGTACCATGCGCTGGTGCCTGCTCAATGCTACTGAGTATGGTGTGCATCCTGCACATGTCAGTGCAGTTTCTGCATCCACTCCGTGATGCTACACATGGAGTTCCAAGTGGTTGCCCTTTCTCCCATGACAGGAGCCCACCTGCTCAATGCATTGAATCATTGTGGTGCACATGAGATGAATGAATTCCTCTATTCTCATCCCATAATTCTGCAGTGTCTCAGGTAACTCCAGCATGCACCATTCCATAGCATTTTGTAGAATCTGTCTGAGAGATGTTACATCTGACATGTGGGGAACGAATTTCCCAAGATAGGTCACAATGTACCAAAATCTCTCTATGTCTTTCTTACATTCTGAGGATGGAATGTTCACAACTGCACATTTCCCAAACACTTGATTTCATGAAGACCTATTTTGCAATTTTTTTTCTTCATCTTGCCTCATTCTCCATCCTGCCAGCCCTGTTTTCCTGCATGGCATGCCCTCGCTGACAGCGGGATTCTCTATTCTTGCAGCCAGCCAATGGGTTTCCCACTGTGAGCCACCGCATGCAGTCGGGAAATGCGCGGGCGTGGGTGCACTGCCAGTGGGGTGGAGAATACCGCTGATGGAGACTCCCGCAGAGGAACTGCGTTCATCCAGCTTGACCTGCGCCTAAACTCGCATCCAAGACTGAATAATATTTAGCATCAGCTAGCTTACACATGATCTTCTACTGTGGACAACCGATTATACTCTCTTTGTACTGCCTGGTTTAGGTCTTTATGATCTAGACAGTCTCACAGATTCCATCTTATTTTTCTACAATTAAAATCGGATGAATCCACTTTATTGGTTCTTCAATTTTCTTGATGATGTGAAGTTTCTCCATTCTGTCCAACTTTACTTTCAGTCAGTCTCTCAGCACTACTGGTGCCTTCCTGTCTGAGTGTATTTGGGTAACACAGTTCCATCAATCTCGATTGTGTGTTCTCCCTTTACGTAACAAATCCCTTTGTACTCACATCTTCGTACTCACTCAGAATGTCATCGGAGTGACAGTTACTATTCTCTTAATTAGCTTCACTTTTTCAGAAGCTTTGATTCCAAGAATGGGTGTTGCATAACTTTTCCCCCCCTGAGTGCTTGAGACTGGTTTTGTGTGCATTGTGACTGCCAATGACATTATGGGGTTCCCACCAACAGTCAGGAATCCTTTTACCATACATTGTAATGTCTTTAACGGTCTTCCTCATTCCTTTCTTGCCCCGCCACATGCAGATCTTTCTTATTGCTGCCAGTTGTTGTGAGGTACAGCTCAAAGCTCTGCTGAAATCTCCTCCAGCTTTCTGCAAGATTTCCCTTCCATTTGAGCTCTTCTGTGTGCTCTGTTTCACAGATGTGGAGATGCCGGCGTTGGACTGGGGTGAGCACAGTAAGAAGTTTTACAACACCAGGTTAAAGTCCAACAGGTTTGTTTCAAACTAGTGTTTGAAACAAACCTCTTGGACGTTAACCTGGTGTTGTAAGACATCTTACTGTTTCACAGAGACGTGGCTCACCCCCGCCTCACCGGACTGTGCCATACAACCTGAAGGCTTCTCAATTCACCGGGCAAACCACACCGCGTCATCAGGCAAAGTGAAGGGTGAAGGGGATTGCCTCCTCATCAATTCCTCCTGGTGCTTGGATATGGCGACCCTGGCGACCTACTGCTCCCCGGACCTGGAATACTTGACCGTGAAGTGTCGCCCATATTACCTTCCATGTAATTTCACATCAGCCATTATCACAGCGGTCTACATCCCACCTCAGGCAGAAGTGAGGAAGGCCCTGGGCAAACTGTACACAGTTATAAACAACTACGAAACAGAACATCCAGAAGCCTTGTTCATCGTGGCCGGAGACTTCAACAAGGCCATCCTCAAAGGTGTACTGCCAAAATACCACCAGCACATCTCCTGTCTCACCAGGGGCGACAACACTCTTGACCACTGCTACTCAAAAATCAAGGGCACCTACCATTCCACCCCCCGACCGCACTTTGGGAAATCAGACCATAAGACTGTGCTCCTTCTCCCGGCTTACAAGCAGAAACTCAAGCGTGAGAAACCAGCTAAGAAGGTTGTGCAGTGCTGGTCCGAGGAAACAGAAGAGCTTTTACGTGACTGCTTCAAGACAGTGGACTGGTTCATATTTAAGAACTCAGCGACCAGTTTAAATGAGTATGCCACCACCGTCACAGACTTCATCAGCAAATGTGTGGACGACTGCGTGCCAAAGAAAGCAGTACGTACGTTCCCCAACCGGAAACCATGGCTCAACCGGGAGATTGACTCCCTACTGAAGGACAGATCTGAGGCGTTCAAGTCAGATGACCTTGACATATACAAGAAATCCAGGTACAAACTCCGCAAAGTCATCCGAGACGCCAAGAGAGAATATCAAACCAAGCTAGAGCCACAGACAGACTCTTGGCGATTGTGGCAAGGACTAAATAACATAACGGGCTACAAAGCGAAGCTGAGCAGTATCTCCGGCAGCAGCGCACCCCTCCCCGATGAACTCAATGCATTCTATGCTCGGTTTGAGCAGTTCACCAACAATCCACTGTCGAGTTCCCCAGCACCCATACCCACCATCACAGCTTCCAAAGTCAGATCGGCATTCCTGAAAGTGAACCCTAGGAAGGTGATGGGCCTGGACGGGATCCCTGGTCGTGCACTCAGAACCGGTGAGGACCAGCTGGCAGAAGTGTTCACGGACATCTTTAACCCATCCCTACTCCACTCCGAGGTCCCCACTTGCTTCAAGGAGACCACCATTATACCGGTGCCAAAGAAGAACCAGGCAACGTGCCTCAATGACTACTGTCCGGTGGGGCTGACTTCAGTTGTAATGAAGTTCTTCGAGAGGTTGATCATGAAGCACATCACCTCCATACTCACAGAGCACCTTGATCCACTACCATTCGCATACCATCACAGCCAGTTCACAGCAGACGCCATTTCCCTGGCCCTACACTCATTCCGAGAGCATCTCGACAACAAGGACTCCTACATCAGACTCCTATTTATTGACTACAGCTCCGCCTTCAACACCATAATCCCAGCCAAGCTCATATCAAAGCTCCAAAACCGAGACTTGGCTCCCCACTCTGCAACTGGATCCTCGATTTTCTGACCAACAGACCACAATCAGTAAGAATGAACAACAACACCTCTTCCACAATAGTCCTTAATACCGGGTCCCCACAAGGCTGCGTACTTAGCCCCCTACTCTACCCCTGTACACACACGACTGCGTGGCAAAATTTGGTTCCAACTCCAACTACTAGTTTGCTGACGATACGAACATAGTGGGCCGGATCTCGAATAACGATGAGTCAGAATACAGGAGGGAGATAGAGAACCTAGTGGAGCGGTGCCGCGACAACAATCTCTCCCTTAATGCCAGCAAAACTAAAGAGCTGGTAATTGATTTCAGGAAGCAAAGGACTGTACACACCCCTGTCAGCATCAATGGGGCCGAGGTGGAGATGGTTAGCATTTTCAAATTCCTAGGGGTGCACGTCTCTAAAAATCTGTCCTGGTCCACCCACATCAACGCTACCACCAAGAAAGCACAACAGCGCCTATACTTTCTCAGGAAACTAAGGAAATTCGGCATGTCCATATTAACCCTCAGCAACTTTTACAGATGCACCATAGAAAGCATCCTATCTGGCTGCATCACAGCCTGGTATCTCAACTGCTCGGCCCAGGACCGCAAGGAACTTCAAAGAGTCGTGAATACCGCCCAGTCCATCACACGAACCTGCCTCCCATCCATTGATTCCATCTACACCTCCCGCTGCCTGGGGAAAGCGGGCAGCATAATCAAAGACCCCTTCCACCCAGCGTACTCACTCTTCCAACTTCTTCCATCGGGCAGGAAATACAGAAGTCTGAGAACACGCACGAACAGACTCAAAAACAAGTTCTTCCCTACTGTTACCAGACTCCTAAATGACCCTCTTATGGACTGACCTCATTAACACTACACCCTGTATTCTTCATCCGATGCCGGTGCTTATGTAGTTACATTGTAGACCTTGTGTTGCCCTATTATGTATTTTCTTTTATTCCCTTGTCTTCCGATGTGCTTAATGATCTGTTGAGCTGCTTGCAGAAAAATACTTCTCACTGTACCTCGGTACACGTGACAATAAACAAATCCAATCCAATCTGTCAGAGCTTTCAGAACCTCCGTTGTTGTATTTCGTTCATTTAGGGCACCTTGGGTGGATTTTCCATTTTTTTGGCTGCCAACTCAGGCAGGAAAAGTGGTTTGTCACCTGTTGGCTCCACTGCCAGCTTTTCATGCCATAGATTTTTCTCAATTGGTCAAACAAAATCCTGGAGGCAGACCCCACAACATCATACTGGTGTGAGCTCTGAATGGCGAAAATGCCATGGTGCAGTTCTGGGGTCAGTGTCAGGGTAGTGCCTGGAACTTTCCACTTTGGGGCTGTGTTTACCTGTGCACCCTCAGCAGATTCTCTTTGCCAGGTTTCCGTTTGTCAAAAGCTGTTGTCTCTGGGTAGGGGAGGATCACCTAATGTTTAGGGGTGGGGAATTGGAGTGTGGAAGCCTGCTAAGGATATTACAGTGTACGGTAGTAGTTTCCTGACTATTGATTGAGGGAACCCCATTATGTCATTGGCAGAGGGCGGGACAATTGGAATAGAAATCCTGATGTCCTAAAAGCAATGTTAGGGGACTCCTGTTGAATTCTGCACCCCCACCACCATTCCCTCCCACTGAAAATGGGGCCAGGAAATCTCAGCCCATATCTTGTTTTTATGATTCCGAATGACCGACAGGATTGCTGCAAACTAATTTTATTAATAACACATCTTCAGGACATGAACACACACTGCAAGGCATCTGCAGACTTGCTGCAACCTACACTTACATGTGCTATCTGACCGTCAACTCCCAGGTCAGGTGACTCCATGAAGTGCAGACTGTACCGTATTGTAACTAATACTGGAGCCCATGACCTCAATCGCTCTATTATCGTCACACCACCCATCACTTATATTAGAGCAGTTGCTGCCTTGGCCGCATTTCTTTCCCGTGTTCGCTGTCGCTAATTGAGTGGCGAACGAGATTCTCGGCCAATTAAGCAATTTTCAAATTAAATAAGCGGCTTGTGTGCATTTTTATGTCAGTATGGATTTGTGACCCAGAGATCATTGCAAAGTTAGTTTCCAAACCACTTGATACAAAAAGCAGGAATGGAAATCCTGTCCCACCCAGCTGTTCCTTAGTAAATAAACAAAACATATTCAGAAAGTTTTAACTATAATTATGAGTCCATTAGTACCCAAGAGTCTGAAAAGAGGAATAGTTTTGAGAACCTCTTTTTGAAGGTCCAATTAATGGAAACTGGCCAGGTTTTGATCTGGGGCCTTGGCCAGTTTTGTGGCACAGGGCTGGCTTCAGGTTCAATGTTTCTGACAATCTGTTTGCAATGGATTCAATTTGCGCCTGAAATTCCTTGATCTTTTGGGCTTGTTTGGCTAACTTTGCGTTGGAAGAGTCATCTAGCGCAATCTCCAGGCCAATAAGCTTCAGTACAGTGGTAAGTTTTCACTCAACTATTCTTATTTTAGAGGGTGAAGAAAATAAAGGGATATTGTTCAACCGGATTTGTAACAGTTTACAGTGATATGCACCACTGAGAAAAGAAATAGCTGGAGATATTTCAGATCGTGCAGTGTACTGAATGTGATTTTTTTCAAATAACATTGGTCGTGATTGAATGGATATTTGTGACAGTTTTACTACAGGGATGTGCTGACAAGTTGCAGGAGAAATGTAATTTAGTTGTAAATTCTATATTATCAATTCCCAATGATCGAGCATATTGACAATTGTTTTACTATTTAAGTTGCGAAGAATACTTTTAAACTTATTTCGCAGAATGTTTTAGGATTTCATGCTTGAATTATATTTTCCCAACGGTCCCAGGAAACAAAATTCAAATTGTTCTGTAGAAGATACTTCTTCCCGACTCAGAATTAATAACTTACAGCAAAGCTGTGTTGCACATGGTTGAACTGCACTTGATACAAACCCCTCAGCAATGAAAATGAGTAATCTTTATTGAACACCTCCTCCTGGTGACTGTAAACTTCTTGAACTTCACTTTCCAAACACTGAGATATAAAAACAACTACCAGCAAAATAGTTTTTTCTTGAGTTGACCTGAACAATTGCTTATCGATTAGTAATTGCCACATTGCAAAATCTTAGGTATTTTCATTTTTAGCATTTTTCTTTTTCCTACTGAAAGCATTTTCCTAATCAGTGATGCTGATCAGTGGTTGAATATTTATTTCTCCCAGTAGCTGTGATGAAGCAAGTGTTGCCGACATGTGATATAATGTAAGGTGCTCAGCAGAGCAAGGATTAACATAGAACTTGAGAGCAGCAGTGTGATGCATGGGGTCACATGGTCAGAGAACAATCCAGAACTCAACTCAGTAAGCTGCATGCCTGCATGGGACAGCTCCATGCAAGACTATCCTTAGAGCTGTACATATTTAAAGCCTACCAGTTAAAGTGTTTACATTTAAACAAACAAGCCTCAAGATCTCATTAATGAGCCATCACCACTGCAAAATAAAACCCCATATTAAATACATAATATGACATTGCTTACAAATGGAAGAGAATCCACATATGCATCACAAATATAGCATCTATTGCCTTGCTGTATTTTGCTGCCTCTTTCTTTTTCCAATTAAGTGGCAATTAAATACATAACATGACATTGCTTACACGCAGACATGGGGAGAATATGCAAACTCCACACAGACAGTGACCTGGGGCCAGGATTGAACCTGGGTCCCCAGCATCATGAGCAGCAACGCAAACCACTGCGCCACCCTTGCTGCTTCTTTCTGATACCATATTTGTTATGTTTCTTCACTGCCACAAAGAAAAAAAAATATGGAGGTGCCCACACTCTGGATTCTTGTAAAACACAATGACAGGTTTATTAAGGGTATTGCTCAATACAATCAAGATGGTGATCTGCTCAAAGCACGCGCAGACACTCTGCTGACGTCAAAACACATCACACGACACATAACCAGCAGGAATGTATTCCCAAATACATACACCCATCCCCCTATACTAACTTAGTGCAAGAACAATTAACATTTGTACAACACATCCCCTTCTGTATTATTTCGATACAAAGATACAATTCAATAAGACAGTCTTTATGGTGGACGTCTATTCGACATATTTCGGCATTTTTGAACTTGGCTACTTATATCAAAGAATTTACAGTGCAGAAGAAGGCCATTTGCCCACTGAGTCTGCATTGACCCTTGTAAAGAGCATACCACCTAAGCCCATGCCTCCACCCTATTCCCGTAACCCAGGAACCCCACCAAACCTTTTGGACACTAAGGAGCAATTTAGCATGGCCAATCCACCTAACCTGCACATCTTTGAATTGTGGGAGGAAACCAGGGCACGAGGAGGAAACCCACGCGATTGGAGAGAAAGTGCAAACTCCACACAGACAGTCACTTGAGGCTGTAATTGAACCTGGGTCCCTGGAGCTGTGAGGCAGCAGTGCTAATCACTGTGCCACCATGCCTCTGAAGTGTCCTCGCTATTTACTGCAAATAGTACTTCTTGAGTAGTTATTTCAGTATCTGTCACTATAGGCATTGAAACGTCCTCAGAAATAGAACCTGAGCAGTCTCTGGTCTCCTTTTCAACATATTGTTCTCTAGATCTTCGAAAGGTAAAATCTCCTGAGAAGTTTCTGCAAACTGACTTTGCCAGCAAGTAACTGATCAGCATGACATCACCAAATGCCTTTCATCATCTGTGTGTATGGTATATGATATTGGACCTGTCTTTGCAAGGATCATAGCTGGTACACGTTTCTAGTTGGTGGTGGAATTCCTAGCTCACACTTTCTCTCTCTGGTTGAATACTTGCTTTTTAGAGATTTTCATCTCCTCGCAATTTGTGCTTGTTGCGTTGTTTGACAATCTCTGGAATATAGAGCCAACAACTCAAAGTGTGCTCAAAGTTTCCTCTTGAACAACATCATTGTTCTGATAAGATATTAGAAATTTGTTTACTCTTCTTGATAATGTCTGCTGGTCCTTCATTGCTTTGATAGAATACAATACATTTGGCCAGTCCATTTATTGATAGGGAGATGGTTTGATATGGTGTATTCCTTTTCAAGTAGTCCTCAATCTCCTTCTGTATGGTCAACTCACATCTTCATGTGATGCAGGACTTGATGTCTGGATATTTCCTGTGAATGTCTGACAGCGTTCCTTTTTTTGGACCAAGTCACTGGATTGGTTCATGTATATCTTTGAACTTGAGGAAAAAGTCACAGGTACACTATCCACGAGCGAGAAATACAAAATATTAACAAAATGTTCTTCAGGGTCATGCTTGACTTGTAACGGCAATCGTGGTAAAGCATCAGTATTTGCATGGTGCTCTGACTTGTGATACTGGATATCCTAAGTGTGCACCATATAAATTACCATCTTTGCAATATTTTAGTTGCCAAAGAAGGTATGACTATGTGGCACAAAGATTGTAGTCAAGGGTTGATGATCCTTCAAAAGGGTAAAATGACACTCGTAAAGGTAATGCGGGAACCTTCTTCCACCAAAAATGATGCTCTAAGCTTCTTAAACTAGCTGAGCAGAATTAATTTCTGCGCTAGTAAGAGAGCGTGAAATAAATTCTATTGGTCGTTCCTCTCAGTTGTAATGAATTGCTTCGAGAGGTTGGTCATGAAATGCATCACCTCCATGCTCTCAGAATGCCTTGATCCACTGCAATTCGCATACCACCGCAACCGGTCCACAGCAGACACCATCTCCCTGGCCCTACACTCATCCCTAGAGCATCTTAACAACATCAACTCCTACATCAAACTCCTATTTATTGAATACAGCTCCACCTTCAACACCATAATCTCCACCAAGCTCATATCAAAGCTCCAAAACCTAGGACTTGGCTCCTCACGTTGTAATTGAATCCTCGACTTTCTGACCCACAGACCACAATCAGTAAGAATAAACAACAACACCTCCTCCACAATAGTCCTCAATACCAGGGCTCCGCAAAGCTGTGTACTTAGCCCCCTACTATACTGCCTGTACACACACGACTGCGTGGCAAAAATTGGTTCCAACTCCATCTACAGGTTTGCTGATGATACAACCATAGTGGGCTGGATCTTAAATAACGATGAGTCAGAATACAGGAGGGAGATAGAGAACCTAGTGGAGTGGTGCAGTGACAACAATCTATCCCTTAATGCCAACAAAACTAAAGAGCTGCTCATTGATTTCAGGAAGCAAAGTACTGTACACATCCCTGTCAGCATCAATGGGGCCGAGGTGGAGATGGATAGCAGTTGCAAATTCCTCGGGGTATGCATTCAATTCTTGAATAAACTTTCCTGTAATTTGGAAAATATATTGCCTCATATAGTCTTCTGTATCTAAACTCCAAAACCCATCTCTGCACACACTTGAGTGGAGAGATACTGTGTCGAGGAAAGATGCCAGGACTCTTACAATATCCAGGTTGTTATTATCAAACTGAAACTTGTGAAAGGATGGTTATATTCTCTGGTGATTGTTTTCCACCATGCACAGTGGGCTAAACAGCTGTCTTGTAATGCAGAACAAGGCCAACAGTGCAGGTTCAATTCCCGCACCGGCCTCCACGAACAGGTCCCGGAATCTGGCGACTCGGGGCTTTTCACAGTAACATCGCAAGTTAATGGCAACTTCCTTTTTGGATTATAATGACAAGCTCTGACTTCAGAAAAGTTTATTTCGCTTCATTGTATACATTCCCACATTCTCACATTCTTCTGACCAGTGCCATGCCTCATGATCAATCCTAAAAATAACCTCAACTGTCTTACATTTTGAGGGCGTGGTGCGTTTAAGATTGCTGACATTTTCTTTAGCTCTTTGTGTAAACCATCATTGTCGATAATATAACCAAGGTAATTTATGCATGACTTGAAAAAGTCACACTTTTCCTTTTTAACTCTCAGACTGTGGCTCCGCACCCGCTTCAGGGAAACATTCAAATTCTCCAAGTGTTCCTGTTTACTTGAACCGGTAATGAGTATGTCATCTAAATAACATTGCACTCCATTCAACCCACATAGATTCTGATCTGTGGATCTTTGAAAAAGAGCAGGTACAGATGTCAATCCAAAAATGAAGTCTTCCGCAACAAAACATTTTGTGTGTTACGATGGTAAGTATTGTCTGTAGTTCAGCGACCACATTCATCTGCAGATATGCCTGTGAAAGATCAATTTTACTGAATTTCTGCCCTCCAGAAAGCCCAGCAAATAAGTCTTTAATCAATGGCACTGGATAATGATCTACGCACAAAATTAGGTTAATGGTAGTTTTAAAATCTCCTCAAATTCTCATTCAGCCATTCAATTTTGGACAGGAACAATCACTTGTAGCAATGGCCGCTGTCCTTACTAATCATTCGAGTTTTTCTTCAACATTTGGCCTGATAGTGTATGGGTACAGTTCTAGCTTTGAGAAGTTTGGGTGTGCTGTCTGGCTTGACTTTTAGGTCTACCACAACTCCAGTCATAGAGCCAAGCAAACCTTCGAACACTTCTCGCTCTTCTTCAGAAATTGTGGCAAGTTGCTCTTTGAATCCACGAATTGATTCCCAGTTTCCCAGTTACACCTAATCTTAGCCAGTCATGCTCTGCCACATAGAGCAGGAACGTTTCTCCCTTATGATAGTGTCGGAATGTACGGCACCAACAATCCCTTGAAAAAACAACAAGGAGATCGTTTCTCTTTTTCCTGACTATTTTTTGACTATTTCCCTCCAAGTAGTGGCCCATGCAGATTCGGCAGACTTCGAAATGAGTCTGAAAAAGTTGATCTACAGGTGCAACTGGTGATTAAGACGGCGAATGGAATTTTGTCCTTCATTCCTAGAGGGATGGAGTTTAAGACTAGGGAGGTTATGCTGCACTAAATGGTGTTAGTGAGGCCATACCTGGAGTATTGTGTTCAGTTTTGGTCTCCTTACCTGAGAAAGGACGCACTGGTGCTGGAGGGTGTGCAGAGGAGATTTGCTAGTTTAATCCCAGAGTAGAGAGGGTTGGATTACGAGGAGAGGTTGTGTAGACCGGTACTGTACTCTTTGAAATTTAGAAGGATGCCGGGGGATCTTATAGAAACATATAAAATTATGAAGGGAATAGATAGGATAGATGTGGACAGGTTGTTTCCACTGGCGGGTGAAAGCAGCACTAGGGGACACAGCCTCAAAATAAGGGGAAGTAGATTTAGGACTGAGTTTAGGAGGAACTTCTACGCCCGAAGGATTGTGAATCTATGGAATTCCCTGCCCAGTGAAGCAGTTGAGGCTCCTTCATTAAATGTTTTTAAGATATAGATAGTTTTTTGAAGGATAACGTAATAAAGGGTTATGGTGTCGGGGCGGGAAAGTGGAGCTGAGTCCACAAAAGATCAGCCTTGATCTCATTGAATGGCAGAGCAGGCTCAAAGGGCCAGATGGCCTACTCCTGCTCCTAGTTCTTATGTTCTTATGAAATCACCATTCCGGACAGCCTGTGTTGCTTCGCTCTGTGTGCGGCTCCTGCAGCCTAGACTCCATTCACTTCAACATAAGCAAGCCTTCCCTGACTGTTGGTCTTCTTACTCACAGGTGCAGCCAAAAATTTGTTTAAACCTTCTGCATCAATGGTAGTTCTTCACCTGATGGCTTTATGTGTGCAAGTCTGGCCCAGAGAACCATCTGTTGCTCCCGATGCCGTCCCATAGTTAGCCAACAAAATTGTCTTTCCAGCGATTTTTCTGCCTCAATCCTCATCACCAGTTTTCTCTTCTGTTATATTTATTTTTCAAATACTTTTATTCAAACAAAATTTTCATTATAACAAACAAAACAACAATACAACCAGTCCCAACCCCATCTTATTCCTACAGTGCACCCACCCAGTCCTCCCAAACCTCCTCCCACCTCAACCCTCCATAAAAAAACAAAACTTTAACTAAAAAGACAAACCCCACCCTCCCGAACAGCTGATGGTGACCAGTTCCATGAGAAAAGATATGAAAGGCTGCCACCTTGAGTAAACCCTTCTGGTGGCCCCCTCATGGTATACTTGATCTTCTCGAGGTGCAAAAATTCCATTCGGTTCCCCAAACAAGCCGATGCCTTAGGCAGCACTAGGGACCTCCCCCCAAGCAAAACTCACCTGCAGGCTATTAGCAAGGTGAAGGCTGGGACATCTGCCTTTCTCCCCGTGTGCGGCACCGATGAGTCCAAAACTCAAAAAATGGCCACCAACACGCACGGCTCCATCTGAGCGCCCAAAATCCCTGACATTATTTCAAAAGAGGAAACCCAGAAACTAATAGGTTTGGAACAAGACCAAAACATGTAAATGTAATTCAGCGGCGCCCCAGAGCACCGCTCACACCTATTCTCCACTTCCGAGAAAAACCCACTCATATGCGCCCTAGCCAGGTGTTCCAACGTCTTGCTATATTCTGATGGCACTGATCCCATCCACAGTCTCAGTGGTCCTTCAGGACTCAGTCTTTATCCAGATAGTGATGAAACCTGACTATGATCATCCGAGGTGGCTTCCCTCATCTGGGCTTCTGGCGACTGATGGGCTCGGTCCAATTCTGAAAGGGTTGGAAAGACACGCCTCCCACCCCACCAACTTTCTGAATACTTTGGACATATAGTCCATAGTGTTGGAGCTCTGCAAGTCCTCCGGCAGCCTGACAATCCTCAAGTTTTGCATTCTGGAGCAGTTCCCAAGATCATCAACCTTGTCCTTTAGCACTCTCCACTCCTTCGCCAACACTGCCATCTCTGCCTCCAAGGAGACAATCCGAGCACCTCATCTCCACCTTCTGAATTGTTGCCCCATGTACCTCTATCCAATGGCCCATCATGTCCATGGCTGCCCGAATTGGGGCCAAAGCCCCCTCCTTTGCCTTCTTCAGATCCTCAGGGACTGCCTGCCGCTGCTTCTTAAATTCATTGGTTAAGAAGCTCACCAACTTCTCAGTCAACCACCATTTCAGCAGAAGCCATTGGCATGTTCCCCCTTGCTGAGGATCAAGGAACGTTTGATGCTGAGGATGCTCCCTTGCCTGACTTCTGTGTTGAACTATTTTATTTGAACCAGGGGGTCTTATTCCATCAAATGACACCAATTTCCTCCAAAGAAATCACCACAAACCAGGCAGAAACAGGGCAGCATGGTAGCATAGTGGTTAGCACAATTGCTTCACAGCTCCAGGGTCCCAGGTTCGATTCCCTGCTTGGGTCACTGTCTGTGCGGAGTCTGCATGTTCTCCCCGTATGTGCGTGGGTTTTCTCCGGGTGCTCTGGTTTCCTCCCACAGTCTAAAGATGTGCAGGTTAGGTGGATTGGCCATGCTAAATTGCCCTTAGTGCTCAAAATTGCCCTTAGTGTGGGTGGGGTTACTGGGTTATGGGGATAGGGTGGGGGTGTGGGCTTGGGTAGGGTGCTCTTTCCAAGAGCCGGTGCAGACCTGATGGGCCGAATGGCCTCCTTCTGCTCTGTAAATTCTATGAAAAAGTAAGGATCAAAAACCAAGTAGTAGGCTGGCGGGAGCCACTGCGTGTTAAATTGTTCACCACATTGTCACCACCGAAAGTCTTATATTTATTTTTTGCCGCAAAGAGAAAAGATATAAAAATGCCCACACTAGATTCTTGTAAAACACAATGAGAGGTTTATTAAGGGATGATGCTCATACTGACATCCGCTGACATGCTGACATCACTACACAGATCGTGATGCACAACCAGTTGGATTGTATTCCTCACACATAACAAACATTGTTTCTGCCTTATGTGGTTACGTTGAGCCAACAGACACTGTAGACATTAATTTGATTATCAAGCTCAAGTTGTATGTTTGTACATTGACTATGCAGCAACCCAATCATATATTGCAGTGTTCTTCAGAGTCAGGGGCGCGACCTGCGAGTGGGTCGCAGGCAGGTGTCGGGAGGGTTGCGGAACCATTGTCCACGGCGCTCCCGATCGCGTAAATCCCCGTGCAGCAGCCGGCTTTTCATAACGCCGGCTGCAAGCGGCCGTGAACATGTAAAAAAATAAAATTTGGCCGCATTGCGAATGCGCGCACAATGATCGGTGCGCATGCGCAAATCGGGCACGCATGCGCAGTGCGGCCGCTATTTTTTATGAACGGTTGCAGCTTTTTGTTTTACAAGTTCAGTAGTGGTTTCTATTGATTTATTCATTTATTTTATTCATTTAAGTTTTTATTTTTTTCATTTATTTTATTCAGTTTATTTTTTTCACAAGTTTGGGGGGGGGTTTTATTCATTTTTTTCATTTATTTTACTCATTCTTTTTGTTACAAGTTCAGGGGGTGTTTATTTGATAAAAGTTTACAGGAAAAAAATTCAGAACTTGGACAGATGGAGACTCCATACTTTCCGACACCGGAAGGCTTCACCTTCATCCAACAGGTTCCATTGGAGGAGCGTGTACGAGGGCCAAAGGGACCCAAAACCATTTCCTCCATTTTTGTCAGCAGCAAACAAGGTAAGAGAAAATGGTGGGTCACTCAGGTCAGCCAGCGTGGGTCGTGAAAGCCGGCGTGGGTCGCGAAGGTCGGCTGGCGTGGGTCGCGAAGGTCGGCAGGCGTGAGTCGCGAAGGTTGGCTAGGTTGGGTCCCGAAGGTTGGCAGGGTGGTAAAAATGGGTCCCCAGAAAAAAAGTTTGAAGAACACTGATATATTGTAAGTCTTTGGGCGGGATTCTCCAACCCCACGCAGGGTCGGAGAATTGGCGGGAAGCGGCGTTATTTCCGCTCCCGCAGGTTTTCGAATTCTCCCGCCGGTAAAAAACCGGCGTTGTGCAAATCCCGCCGGCAGCCTGTGAAAACAGCTGGCGCCGGCGGGATTTCATTTTATTTGCACTGACCTTAAATCTCCGGCCCGGATGGGCCGAAGTCCCGCCGACGTGGCCACGGGTCACGTCGGCGAAAATCACAGTTGATTTAAAACGGCGTCACCATTGATGATGGTTGACGCCGTTCAGTGTCGGGGGTGGGTTGCGGCATTGGGGGGGGGGTGGGTTGCGGCATTGGGGGGGGGGGTGGGTTGCGGCATTGGGGGGGGGTGGGTTGCGGCATTGGGGGGGGGGTGGGTTGCGGCATGGGGGGGGTGGGTTGCGGCATGGGGGGGGGGGGGTGCGGCATGGGGGGGGTGGGTTGCGGCATGGGGGGGGTGGGTTGCGGCATGGGGGGGTGGGTTGCGGCATGGGGGGGTGGGTTGCGGCATGGGGGGGGGTGGGTTGCGGCATGGAGGGGGGGGTGGGTTGCGGCATGGGGGGGGTGGGTTGCGGCATGGGGGGGGTGGGTTGCGGCATGGGGGGTGGTGGGTTGCGGCATGGGGGGGGTGGGTTGCGGCCATCGGGGGGGGTGGGTTGCGGCCATCGGGGGGGTGGGTTGCGGCCATCGGGGGGGGTTTGGGGGCAGCGGCGGGCAGAGAGGGGGGGCGACGGATGCCCGGGGCCAACGCACCGTCGCCCCCCCCCTCTGTACGCCGCTGCCCCTACCCTAACCACCCCCCCTCACCACCCCTACCTCCCTCCAACGCCCCTACCCCCCTCCCCACCACCCCTACCCCCCTCCAACGCCGCCCCCCATCTCTCGCAACGCCGCAACCCCCCCCCCCTCAACGCCGGGTCCCCCCCCCCTCAACGCCGCAACCCCCCACCCTCAACGCCGCAACCCACACCCCGTCCCCCTCCCTCTGAAGGCCGGTACCCACACCCCCCCCTCTCTCCTCCTCCCCCCCTTCTTCCTCCTCCCCCCCCCTTCCTTCCTCCTCCCCCCTTCCTTCCTCCTCCCCCCCTTCCTTCCTCCGTTAGTGGGGGGGGGGGGGTGCGGCGTTAGTGGGGGTGGGTGCGGCGTTGGACTGGGGTAGGGGTGGTGAAGGGGGTAGGGGTGGTGAGGGGAGGGGGTTGGGGTAGGGGCAGCGGCGTGCAGAGGGGGGGGGGCGACGGATGCCCGGGGCCAACGCACCGTCGCCCCCCCTCTGCACGCAGCTGCCCCTACCCCAACCCCCTCCCTTCACCACCCCTACCCCCTTCACCACCCCTACCCCCCTCCAACGCCGCACCCCCACACCCCCACTAACGCCGCACCCCCCCCCCCCCACTAACAGAGGAAGGAAGGGGGGGGGAGGAGGAGAGAGGGACGGGGGGGGAGGAGGAGAGAGGGAGGGGGGGAGGAGGAGAGAGGGAGGGGGGGGAGGAGGAGAGAGGGAGGGGGGGGAGGAGGAGAGAGGGAGGGGGGGAGGAGGAGAGAGGGGGGGGGGAGGAGAGAGGGAGGGGGGAGGAGAGAGGGAGGGGGGGAGGAGAGAGGGGGGGGGAGGAGAGAGGGAAGGGGGGGAGGAGAGAGGGAGGGGGGGGAGGAGAGAGGGATGGGGGGGGAGGAGAGAGGGAGGGGGGGGAGGAGAGAGGGGGGAGGAGAGGGGGGGAGGAGAGAGGGGGGAGGAGAGAGGGAGGGGGGGAGGAGAGAGGGAGGGGGGGGGAGGAGAGAGGGAGGGGGGGGAGGAGAGAGGGAGGGGGAGAGGAGGAGAGAGGGAGCGGGGGGAGGAGAGAGAGAGGGAGGGGGGGGAGGAGGAGAGAGGGAGGGGGAGGAGGAGAGAGGGAGGGAGAGGAGGAGAGAGGGAGGGGGAGGAGGAGAGAGGGAGGGGGAGGAGGAGAGAGGGAGGAGGAGGAGGAGAGAGGGAGGGGGAGGAGGTAGAGAGGGAGGGGGAGGAGGAGAGAGGAGGGGGAGGAGGAGAGAGGGAGGGGGAGGAGGAGAGAGGGAGGGTGGAGGAGGAGAGGAGGGAGGGGGAGGAGGAGAGAGGGAGGGGGAGGAGGAGAGAGGGGGGGAGGAGGAGAGAGGGGGGGGTGTGGGTATCGGCCTTCAGAGGGAGGGGGACGGGGTGTGGGTACCGGCATTGAGGGGGGGGTACCGGCATGAGGGGGGGGGGACCCGGCATTGAGGGGGGGGGACCCGGCATGAGGGGGGGGACCCGGCGGTGAGGGGGGGGGAGACCGCGTTGGAGGGGGGTAGGGTGGTGGGGAGGGAGGTAGGGGGGGGGGAGCGAGGTAGGGGTGGGGGGAGGGAGGCAGGGTGGTGGGGGGGGGGGGCGGGGTGGTGGGGAGGGAGGTAGGGGTGGTGGGGAGGGAGGTAGGGGTGGTGGGGAGGGAGGTAGGGGTGGTGAGGGGGGGGTGAGGTAGGGGTGGTGAGGGGGGGTTGGGGTAGGGGCAGCGGCGTACAGAGGGGGGGCGACGACGGTGCGTTGGCCCGGGCATCCGTCGCCCCCCCTCTCTGCCCACCGCTGCCCCCAAAACCCCCCCCCAAATTGCCGGAACACACCCCCCCCCCCATGCCGGAACACAGCCCCCCCCCCAAATGCCGGAACACCACCCCCCCCCCCAAAATGCCGGAACACCACCCCACCCCCCCCCCCAATGCCGGAAAACACACACCCCCCCCCCAATGCCGGAACACACCCCCCCCCCCAATGCCGGAAACACACACCCCCCCCAAGCCGGAACACACCCCCCCAATGCCGGAACACACCCCCCCCCCAAAATGCCGAACCCCCCCCCCCCAAAATGCCGGAACAACCCACCCCCCCCAAAATGGCCGGAACACCCCACCCCCCCAAATGCGGAAACACCCCCCCCCCCCCCCCCCCCCCACCCCCCACCCCCCCCCCCCCCACCAAATGCCGCGGAACCCCCCCCCCCCCAAAATGCCTGGAACACCACCCCCCCCTCCCCAAAATGGCCGGAACACCCCCCCCCCCCGCCCAAAATGCCGGAACACACACCACCCACCCCCCTAAATGCCGGGCAACACACCACCCCCCCCAAATGACGGAACACACCCCCCCCCAACCTGCCGGGTCTGTCTCTCTCCTCCTCCTCCTCCAAAATACGCCGGGTCTCACCACTTCCGCAGCTGGAGAAACTGACACGTATCGCGTCAGTCAGCTGCTAGCCCCCTCCGGGGAACGGAGAATAGCGGCCTTAAAGAAGGCCCCGACGCCGGAGTGATTAACACCGATTTTTTTCGCAGGCAACCCGCGTTACGAAGGGCTACGGAGAATCCCGCCCTGGATATCTTTATATCTGACGGCGCAAAAGTATGGAAGTATGCAACAACCTTGGGGAAACAAAATAGCTTTCTAATTGTGTGTGTTACCTCCATGATCACATGCCTACTTTTTATTGATTTTGAGAAGTTGTATTTTGCATGTTTATTTAACGGAGGTTTACATTGAACTGTGCATTTTAAGAAGCCATTGTACATTTTTATTGCATTCCACTTGTATTAAGAGAGTATTGATTGTTCAGATGCCTAGGTAAACTGATGTTTGCAATGGGAGCTATGCTTGTCAAGAGGTTGAAGCAACTTTGTCTTGGCATTGGTCATTTGCAAAACCAAGGGACAGTGGGCCTTTCAAACCAGTGACTCAGTTGTTTGAGGTTGTTTTTCATCAGAGTCAAGGGGAACGTATGAGAATGATGCCACTTTTCCCAACAGACTCCCATTATTTTATTGAAATACACTTGGAAATGTGAAGGAATGCAGCTACAAATGCAAAGTTATAAGAGGTTCCAACAATAATCAATGAGTTATAAGATCAAAAATAGTGATTCAACTTTGAAGTCTGGATTAAAAATGAAAAGCAGAGAGTTCATCTGCTGGACAGAGGAACAAGAGTTTAAAAAGTTTAGAAACTAGGCATAACTGGTTGCTTATGGACAACAACATTCTGTAGCATAGAACATGGTATGTCCTCTAACATAAGGCAGTTCTCAAAAAAAGGAAGTGGGGCAGGATTCTCCGAGGCCGCACTGGTTGGGAGAATCGGCGGCCGCGCCAGTTTTCCACACAACGCCGGTCTGACGAGCTCCCGCGATTCTCCCAACAGGCGAAATTGGTCCCGTCGGGTTCCGCACGGCGCAAGCCGGAGAATCGCCCGAGACACCCAAAATGGCGATTCTCCGGTACCCCCGCTATTCTCCGGCCCGCATGGGCCGAAGTCCCGACGGCGTGACTTTAGTTCACGCCGTCGCCGTTCACACCTGCTAAATACAGTCGTCAGCCAGTCATGCTGGCTGACACTGAGCACAGAGGTGGGTGAGCGGACTGTCCCGGAGTCTCCGCAGACTGGGGAAGGCTTCCCCGAGAACGCTGTGGCCAAAGGGGGGGTGGGTGGGATGCTGAATTGAGGAATATTTTGCAAACACTCACACATCTGCTTTTAACTCCAGAAATGCAGTGCAATTCAAATTGCTCAGATGCATTTGAAATACTCTCAGCAGTTATCATGAAGCAGGAATCAGATTATCTCTTCCTTTTGATAACTGAAACAGGAAGCTGATCTGCAAAGCTGTAATTATGTATCAGCTTGAGCAAGATAAAATCTAAGTCTATTTTTGTTCTTGACAACCTAAACCTTCACACTTGCTGAATAAGTCTTCAATTTACAGAAAGAAACTGTGGGCACGCACTATATTGTGGTCACCCATACGGTTCTATTTTAAAGCTTGCTCGAGTCACTTGTCAGTGGATTCAGGCCAAAGCATTAAACACTATTTTCCCATGACACACTTCCTGAATTTTTGTTCTGATCAGCGCCAGACAATATAAAAACATAATGTCCACAGTCAACTTCCTGGCTTGGCTACATTACAGTATGTTCCCGTTAATAAAGAAATATTGACTTTATATTGTTTCAAACCAAAAACGTACCCCACAGATTAACCAGATCACATTTCTTTTTAAACGGTAATTTTTGTGTGGTTTAGATGAATACTTCTGGTCTTTCAAGGTGTCACGTTTTGTAGACTGGCCGAAGTGAATGATTAACGACAGGACATCTAGTATAAATAATTTATTATGAAACAACTGTGTGATAAAGATTACTAGGATAAATAAAATAATAAACAACTAACGCAAATTAACTATTGTAGAGCTACTGCAAAATACGTCTATTCCTCCAACACAACCTACTCCCCACTCCCAAGGGTCACGTAGTGGGTTTACACTGCCACCTCGAGGTTGGAGGTTGTGCATAACATTATCGACAAACTTGCTTTATGCATGTCATCACATCTCCTTTCTTTGTAAATTGGAATTATTTACATAAATTAATTTTTTTTTTACATTTCGCCATGATATGCCTATTTACAGGTTCAGAATTTTTTTTACAGTCTGTCATACGTTCAGTCTTTCTGGCTTGTGCCTTATCCTTGAGGGTCTCTCAATGTCTGCTGAACTGGCAAAGGGTTCTTCATGTTCTTTAGTGTTTGTTGTTTGCGTTTGATGTTCTTCGTGTATTGATGTATCATCCTCTGTTGGATTTGTTCCATATTTTCTTCAGATGTTTTAGGACTGTTGCAAGCTTTTTCTGGTGGTTACATCATAAATGGTTTGAGGCATTTGGTAGACTCATCGGCAAACCTCTTCATGGACTTGGCTTGAAATCTCTCCCTTGCGTCCTTTTGTTTAGAAAGTGGTTGCCTTTCTGCTTCTGGATGAGAAGATTTGCGTAACGCTTGGAACTTTAGCAGATTGCAGTATGTGCCTTTTGTTTGCTTCCCACCCTGTATGCAGACATTCACTCTCCTGCACCATGTGCAGTTTTGTACCATGGTGTTGATATCTGGAGGATTCCCGACCAATAGACCATCTTTTTGGCTCGCTTTTTACACTTTTTCTTTCCATTGTGCTCTGCATAGAGTTCGCTCAGAACCACCGATTTTAAAGATTTCGGAATTACTATTCTCTTTTTTCGCAGCAAAACTACATCTGCAACACTCAACTCTGCTCTCACATTGTAGAATCTGGAGCAGGATTCTTTGGGAAACCTTTGCAAAGATATCTTCTCACCTTCTGCAACATTGGGTCCTTCTTAGTTTCTTCACTTAGTTTGACACCATCAATACAGATTTTCCATTGTAGAGGTTCTTTATTGCACTTCTTTACATATATCACCGAATTAACCCTGTCAGCAAAGACTTCAATATGCTTAATGACAACCAAGGCAGTCATTCTCTCTGGCTCTGCCTTTAGTATATCCATTAATGGTGCCGGCACATGTCTTGCCGCATGAATCACAGGCTTCGCATCTTCCTTTAATTGAATCTTGTACCTATATGGTAACATACCAAAACCTTGGAGCATTTCAGAGAAATCATTGCCCATGGAGTCTCCTGAGGGATAAGAGCCTGTTGCAGCATTGTCTTCACTACAGACTCGTCGGACGAGGTTTAGCTCCTCACACGCCTCAACTCCAAAGAAAGACTCGCAGTCCACCACCACTTCAGAAAATTGCTACTTGTGGGTTTTGTTTTTGTCATCGACATCAAGCTCACATGCTCCTAATTACGAGATTTAATTACCATTGTATTCTCTTAAAAATACCATTCTGGTAACTATTTTTGGTTGAATTCGCAGCTTTTTAACAATAGACAGGTTGATGAGATTGGCCCTCGTACCAGTGTCAAGCTTGACTTATCACTGTGCCATTTATCTTTAATGGTATTTTATGATTATCTGTCTTCAATTCACTATTCCTACAGATTGGTACAAATACATTACTATTTGGTATGACTTGAGTCTCCTTGTCTTCACTGGAGATGTCTACAAAGAATATGCCTTCTTGGCACACTTCATCAATAGCACTGATACTCCGTGTTTGCTCAGGCCTTTTCCTTCAATAACATTGGGTTATAAAATTATTCCTGCCATTACAGATGACACATGTTTTTCCATAGGCAGGGCAATGCTGTTTGCCAGATCACAGATGTAAAATGGAGGATCAGGTCGGCCGCTCAAAATGGCCGCCCGCACTGGGAACATGTTTTTATTCAGCTGCGTCACCACACAAATGGCGTGTGCCGCCTCTTCTGCCTTCGCACCTATATGCCTGATATTCAACATCTTGAGCTGCTTTGCAGCAAATTCACTGGCACGACATATTTGAATCACACTTTCAATTTTCAGGTCTGTTTTCCCGCAGAAGCCGCTCGCGTACCTTATCATTGAGGTTCTGAAAACTATCTGATCACGTATCATTGATGACTGGAGTGTGCTGAAGTTGCACGACTGCGCCTTCAATCGCAAGTCAGTGTTGGAAATTTCAATTGCTTGGGGACCTGCTACAATGAGCAGCAACGCGATATACCTCTCATCGGGCAGACCAAGAGCTGCAACAAACTGCTGCTAAAACACTCTCCAATTCTCATCTCCGTTACCGTTAATCGGAAGCTGTTGAGCTGCCTTGATGCCTTCCATCCCAGGCTTTGAAGTTTTACCGCGTATTGAGCACCAGATGCCAGGAGCTTCCAAGGTTAGTAGCAAATATGTGTTTCCTTCCTTATCCTTCAGAGTTATCTTTAGTGGTTCTGATTTTTTTCGTACAGAATCTTAGAGTTCTTAGTAAATCATCAAACCTGATACCATGTCATGTTCTGTCGACTGGCCCAAGTGAATAATGAACTACAGAACATTTAGTTTCAATAATTTATTATGAAACAATTGCGTGATAAGATAACTAGGATAAATAAAATGAAAAACTACTAACACTAATTAACTATTATAGAACAAAATACGTCTATCCTACAGTACAACCTACTCCTAACTTCCCTGCCACAAGGTCACCTGGTGGGTTTACGCTGCTACCTAGTGGTCGGAGGTCATGCATGACATTATGTACAAACTTGCTTTATGCATATCATCACACACACTTGATAGTCAAGTGTGTCGCTGCTGGTTCTTAATGTGAAAAATAGCATTCTAACTTTGTGAAAATCCCTTGCATTTACCTCCAAAATAGATTGATGACCTCAGATGGAAGTATTTCACTACAAAAGATAACTACATATTATTCTCAGCAGAAAAGCACAATTTCCTTTCAGATCTTTTATAATTGAGTTAATTGTGTCCTTTCTGAAACAAAGGGCAGTATTTTTTGCCCCCAGTCACTACTGCTGAAATGGGGCGAAATTCTCCGAAGACCTGCGTGACGCCCATTTCCGGCGGGCAAAAGCGGAGCGGATGACTCTGGCATCGGGGCCTTCTTTTAAGCCGTTAATCTCCGTTCCCGAAAGGGCCAGCAGCGGACTGACGCGATATGCGTCAGTTTCACCCGCCGCGGAAGTGGCGCGTTGAGAGATAGAGAGAGAGAGGGGACAGGTACCGGTGTTGAGAGGAGAGGAGAGGGGGTGGGTACCGGCATTGAGAGAGAGGGGGGGTGGTGGGTACCGGTGGTGGGGAGGGGGGTTGGGGTGTTGGAGGGGGGTAGGGGTGGTGAGGGGGGTAGAGGTGGTGAGGGGGGTAGGGGCGTTGGAGGGGGATAGGTGGTGAGGGGGGTAGGGGCATTGGAGGGGGTAGGGGTGGTGAGGGGGGTAGGGGCGTTGGAGGGGGGTAGAGGCATTGGAGGGGGTAGGGGTGATGGGGGGTTGGGGTAGGGGGCAGCGGCGTGCAGGGGGGGGCGACGGATGCCCGGGGCCAACGCACCATTGCCCCCCCTCTGCACGCCGCTGCCCCTACCCCAACCCCCCCTCACCACCCCTACCCCCCTCCAACGCCCCTACCTCCCTCCAACGCCCCACCCCCTCCAACACCCCTACCCCCCTCACCACCCCTACCCCCCTCACCACCCCACCCCCCTCACCACCCCTACTCCCCTCCAACGCCCCTACCCCCCTCACCACCCCTACCCCCTCCACCACCCCTACCCCCTCCAACGCCTCTACCCCCCTCACCACCCATACCCCCCTCCCCACCACCCCTACCCCCCTCCCCACCACCCCCTTAACGCCGCAACCCCCCTCAACGCCGCAACCCCCCCTCAACGCCGCAACCCCCCCTCAACGCCGCAACCCCCCCTCAAAGCCGCAACCCCCCCTCAATGCCGCAACCCCCCTCAATGCCGCAACCCCCCCTCAACGCCGCAACCCCCTCTCAACGCCGCAACCCCCCCTCAACGCCGCAACCTCCCCTCAACGCCGCAACCCCCCCCATCCACCCCCCCCATCCACCACCCCCCCATCCACCCCCCCATCCACCCCCCCATCCACCCCTCTCCAATGCTGCTACCCCCGCACTTGCCCTAGGTCACTGAACGACGTCAACCATCATCAATGGTTTACGCCGTTTTAAAGCTACTCTGTTTTTCTCCGACGTGACCCGTGGCCACGTCGGCGGGAATTCGGCCCATCCGGCACGGAGAATGTCCGTCTGTTAAAAATCAATGACATCCCACCCGCACCAGCTGTTTTCAGAGGCTGCCGGCGGGATTTGAACAACGCCGGTTTTTGGCCGCTCAGAGAATTAAAAACCCGGCGGGAGCAGGAATAACGCCGCTGCCGGCCGATTCTCCGACCCTGCGTGGGGTCGGAGAATTTCGCCCATGGTGTGATCTGGAGCACCCATTTCAGAATAACATTAACATTAATGTGAAGTATGCTGAATTGAGGCAGTTTTGTGCATTAGCCACTAAGATTTTTTGAGGGAAGCCAGACTCATCTTACACACCAACACAAGAATCATGGGTAGAAGAAACGTTCAATCAAAAACAAATTTAAAAATGGATCCCAGAGATGAAAGGCAGCTTGCTCACCTTGCATTAATAAAATAAAGTGCCTTTGCAGAAGTGCTGTTTGGCTCCATAAATTGTAGAATGTGGAGAACATCAGTTTCTTTTTATAAATTTAGTGTACCCAATTCAATTTTTTCCAATTAAGGGGCAATTTAGCGTGTTCAATCCACCTATCCTGCACATGTTTGGGTTGTGGGGGCGAAACCCACGCAAACACGGGGAGAATGTGCCAACTCCACACGAGCAGTGACCCAGAGCCGGGATCGAACCTGGGACCTCGGCGCCGTGAGGCAGCAGGGCTAACCCACTGCACCACCGTGCTGCCCTGAGAATATCTAATATGCTGCAATTACACGTTAAATGCTAGTGTCACACGGGAGGATTTAAACTTGTTTGGCAGGGCAGTGGTAACCAAAGCAAAGATGAATTAACTGAAGGGGAACTAGACAGTAGGGCCAATAAGACTCAAAGGAAGAGTAGGCTGGGTGTGGTTGCTGATCAAAGAGGCTCTGGTGGATTGAAGTGCATTTGTTTCAATGCAGGAAGTGTAACAGGTAAGACAGAGGAACCTAGAGCTTGGATTAGTACTTGGAACTATAATGTTGTTGCCATTACAGAGACTTGGTTAAGCGAAGGACAGGATTGGCAGCTTAACGTTCCAGGATACAAATGTTTCAGGTGGAATAGAGGGGGATGGGAAAGGGATGGGGGAGTTGTACTACTGGTTAAGGAAAATATCACAGCTGTACTGCGGGAGTACACCTCGGTGGGCTCATACAGCGAGGCAATATGGGTAGAGCTCAGAAATAGGAAGGGTGCAGTCACAATGTTGGGGGTTTACTCTCGGCCTCCCAACAGCCAGCGGGAGAGAGAGGAACTAATATGTAGGCAGATTTTGGTAAGGTGTCAAAATAACAGGATTGTTGGGGTGGGTGATTTTAACTTCCCCTATATTGACTGGAAATCACTTAGTGCTAGGGACATGGATGGGGCAGAGTTTGTAAGGAGAATCCAGGAGGGCTTCTTGAAACAGTATGTCAATAGTCCAACTAGTGAAGCACTGGACCTGGTATTGGGGAATGAGTCCGGCTAGGTGGTCGATGTTTCAGTAGGGGAACAGTTCGGGAACAGCGACCACAATTCAGTAAGCTTAAGGTACTGATGGATAAAGATAAATGTAGTCCTCAGGTGAAGGTACTAAATTGGGGGAAGGCTAATTACAACAATATTAGGCAGGAAGTTAAGAATGTAGATATTGGCAGATGTTTGAGGGCAAATCAACATCTGGCATGTGGGAGGCTTTCAAGTGTAGGTTGATCGGAATTCAGAACCGGTACATTCCTGTACGGATGCAGGATAAGTATGGCAAGTTTCAGGAACCTTGGATAATGAGAGATATTGTGAGCCTAATCAAAAAGAAAAAGGAAGCATTTGTCAAGGCTAGAAGGCTGGGAACACACAAAGCAAGAGTGTATACAAGGAAAGTAGAAAGAAACTGAAGCAAAGAATCAGGAGTGCTAAAAGGAGTCACGAAAAGTCATTGGCCAGTAGGATTGAGGAGAATCCCAAGGATTTTTCTACATATATAAAGAGCAAGTGGGTAGCCAGCGAGAGGGTTGGCCCACTCAAGGACAGGGTAGGGAATCTATGCATAGAGCCAGAGGAAATGGGTGAGGTATTAAATGAGTACTTTGCATCACTATTCACCAAAGAGAAGGAATGGTGGATGATGAGTCTGGGAAAGGGTGTGTAGATAGTTTAGGCCATGGGCAGCATGGTAGCACAGTGGTTAGCACTGTTGCTTCACAGCACCAGGGTCTCAGGTTCGATTCCCGGCATGGGTCACTGTCTGTATGGAGTCTGCACGTTCTCCCCGTGTCCCAAAAGACATTCTGTTAGGTAATTTGGACATTTTGAATTCTACCTCAGTGCACCCGAGCAGGCACTAGAGTGTGACGACCAGAGAATTTTCACAGTAACTTCATTCCAGTGTTAATGTAAGCCTACTTGTGGCAATAAAAAAATTTATTATTATTATTGAGATCAAAAAGGAGGAAGTGTTGGGTGTCTTGAAAAACATTAAGGTAGACAGGTCCCCAGGGCCTGATGGGACATACCCCAGAATACTGAGAGAGGCAAGAGAGGAAATTACTGGGGCCTTGAGAGAAATTTTTGTGTTCTCACTGGCTACAGGGGAGGCCCCAGAGGATTGGAGAATAGCCAATGTTGTTCCTTTGTTTAAGAAAGTTAGCAAGGATGATCCAGGGAATTACAGGCTGGTGAGCCTTAAGTCAGTGGCAGGAAAATTGTTGGAGAGGATTCTTCGAGACAGGATTTACTCCCATTTGAAAATAAGTGCACATATTAGCGAAAGGCAACATGGTTTTGTGAAGGGGAGGTCCCACTAACTTGATCGAGTTTTTTGAGGAAGTGACAAAGATAATTGATGAGGGTAGGGTAGTAGATGGTGTCTGCATGGACTTCAGAAAGGCCTTTGAAAAGGTCCATCATGGCAGAAGGTGAAGTCGCACGGGATCAGAGGTGAGTTGGCAAGGTGGATACAGAACTGGCTCGGTCATAGAAGACAGAGGGTAGCATTGGAAGGCTGTGTTTATGAATGGAGGGAAGTGACTAGTGGCGTTCCTCAGCGATCAATGCTGGGACCTTTGCTGTTTGTAAGATATACAAATGATTTGGAGGAAAATGTAACTGGTTTGATCAGTAATTCGCGGACGACACACAGGTTGGTCGAATTGTGCATTATCCACATTGCAGATAGTGATGAGGACTGTCAGAGGATACAGAAGGATATAGATCGGTTTGAGACTTGGGCGGAGAGATGGCAGATGGAATTTAATCTGGACAAGTGTGAGGGAATGCATTTTGAAACATCTAATATAGATGGGAAATATACAGTAAATGGCAGAAACTCCAAGAGTATTGATAGGCGCAGAACGGTGGCGCAGTGGGTTAGCCCTGCTGCCTTACGGTGCCGAGGTCCCAGGTTCGATCCCGACTTTAGGTCACTGTCGCTGTGGAGTTTGCACATTCTCCCCGTGTTTGCGTGGGTTTCACCCCCACAACCCAAAAATGTGCAAGATAGGTGGATTGGCCACGCTAAATTGCCCCTTCATTGGAAAAAAATAATTGGGAACCCTAAAATTATTTTTAAAAGAGTATTGATAGGCAGAGGGATCTGGGTGTATCGGTACACAGGTCACTGAAAGAAGGTATTCAAGAAGGCATACGACATGCTTATCTTCATCATTGAGTTTAAAAATTGGCAAGTCATGTTGCAGCTTTATAGAACCTTAGTTAGGCTGCACTTGGAATATTGTGTTCAATTCTGGTTGCCACACTACCAGCAGGATGTGGAGGCTTTGGAGAGGGTACAGAAAAGATTTACCAGGATGTTGCCTGGTATGGAGGGCATTAGCTATGAGGAGAGGTTGGAAAAACTTGATTTGTTCTCATTGGAATGACGAAGATTGAAAGGACGACCTGATAGAAGTCTACAAAATTATGAGGGGAATGGACAGAGTGGATATCAGAAGCTTTTTCCCAAGATGGAAGAGTCAATTACTAGGTGGCACAGGTTTAAGGTGCGAAGGGCAAGATTTAAAGAAGATGTACAAGGCCAGTTTTTTACACAGAGGGTGGTGGGAGCCTGGAACTCGCTGCCGGGGGAGGTAGTGGAAGCAGATACGATAGTGACTTTTAAGGGGCATCCTGACATATACATGAAAAGGATGGGAATAGAGGGATATGGTCCTCAGAAGGGTAGGGGGTTTTAGTTCAGACGGGTAGCATGGTCGGTGCAGGCTTAGAGGGCCAAAGGGCCTGTTCCTGTGTTGTAATTTTCTTTGTTCTTTGTTCTTAAACCAGTATTGTAGCAAAAATTCAACACGTGGCTTGACTTTGAGTAAAGGAAGTAATATACACTGCAGTGTTTCAATGATCAAATAAACAAACCTGCAATGTTTCAACATGCCACTTGCTGGTTTAATTCCTGCTTTTACGTCTGTTACTCCACTTCACTTTTGAACAAGAACTCTCTGTTCATTGTGGATGAGTGGTTATCTTTCTGAGCAGGGGAACTTTACTGAACCAGAGCAACACTGACCATCAATCACCATCTATTACTCACAAGAGATTCAGATAAAACTCATGAGATCACCAACCACTCTTCCTCTGCCAGATCAAACATAACACTCCCAAAGATAGCACCATATTTGTTCCCTCGGATCTTTTTCTGTCGTAAATTGGCTTAAATTCATAATATTATCTGATATTTCAAAAAATATCCTTTCGCAATTCATTTTGGCTGCTGCGATTCTGCAGGAAACATTCAATTGCTGATTACAATGTTGCCCAAATTGAGAATTGTATGCCTCAGTATTTTGGTGTCACTGTCCTTCTGGAGTTTGCACATTCTCTCCGTGTTTGCGTGGGATTCACCTCCACAACCAAAGATGTGCAGGGTAGGTTGATTGGCTACGCTAAATTGCCCCTTAATTGGAAAAAATGAATTGGCTACTCTAAATTAAAAAAAAGTCAGTGAATGCATCTTCAAATGTAGTATCCTGTATAACTGCACCGCCAACCTCACAGGCATACTGCTCAATGCATCACATCCCCTTCACTCATCCATTAGCACTGTCTAGCAATCAGGACTGTTGCCTAACATTCAGGTGCTCACCCTCACACACTTACCATGGCAGGAAACCTCCTACCTACATCTCATAGTATCCACGTACTTGCAATTATTCATCTATGACAGACAAATCAACCAAACATATTGTATAACACTCACAGGCTCTTTGCTCCCTCTTGCAGAACAAGGTAGTCATAATAGGTGGCAACAACAATGAACTGGTCAGGGTCAGGCACAACTACATCTCCTCATCCCCCTGGAGGCGATTGTAGTATAAGGGTTCCGCACATAAAGGGTTAATGTGCAACTGAGTACAGTACTGCCCACATAGTGGTGTAAGCAGGCACATGACCCAACTTCAGGTGTCAGTGTGGTGTTGAGTAGAGATTGGTAAAGACCTAAGCATGCAGATAGCTCCTAACCTGTACCCTTTACTGCACATGTGTAAATAGTTCTATATGTTAATAAAGATTTACAGTTAGTCTACTGAAGATTGTGTAGGCTTCTTAAAGAGACACTGTCCTGTAACCAATACTCTCCCAGCATAGATGATGCCCAGTATTATTAATCTAGCACTCCCGAGGTAATAACAATCTGCAGCAATGAAGCCATCCAGCATAACTCTATGTTCTCACTTTAAATAACCTCTGCTATCCCACATCTACCTCATTCTGCAATCTGCCATGATATATTTAATGACACCGAGGAGACGAGCAGTAAACAAACATACATTTATTTACACTATTTACAAAGGTCTGCATGTCACAGCATTTCACCCCCAGTACAATCCTAGCTGGGAGGACTAACCATGCCAGGCCCTGTTTTGGGCCTGCTTTTATTTTAGCTCATAAGGAGCCCCAGGTGGGTGGCCTCCGCCCCCTACCTGGGAAACCCATACTCCACGAGTCCCACGGGGAGATCAATGATGCTTTCCCGTGGTCCTTGTGGGGGTTATGACAATGTACAAGCTGTAGATGGGGAACCACAGACCTTTTGTATTTCCCCTACCATTCCTCCCTTCACTCCAACCATCCCCTTGCTCATTTGGGCATTCAGATACCAAAGACACGCCATCTGGTATGAGGATGAAGACCCAGGGAAGAGCAGACTTTGGCATCAGTCAATCTAACACTCTCTGATACTAGCTCAGATATTGGCACTGCAAAGGTTAGCATAGAGGAAGAATTTGCACGGGCTAATCGCACAAGTGGACAGTAGCCATGCCAGAGAAAAAGAATGGCAGGTGTACCAGCTCCCTGGAAGCATGGTCACAGAGTGGAGAGCAGCCAAAAGTCAGTCGACAGTGCCCACGGCTGGAGGGACCAGAAAATCCTGACCACAGATGACTTCTTCTGCCAAGGTGTATGGGGACTTTGATGAGGCAACATCAGCAAAAGGCTGATAGGCATTCACATAAAATACTTTGTGCACTGGCAGGCCTGCAAAGAGCCATTTGGCACTGTTAAGAAGGATGAAGGAGATAGCTGCAACTTGGCACAGAGTTTCGTAAACCATCATTCTCAGTGAGGAAATTCTGGCCAACTACAGGTGGGCACTTGCAGACATAGTCATAATCAAACATCTGGTGGCAAATGTTGCGGCTTCTATTGCAGTAAAAGCAGAAGTCACCCACCAACTGAGTATTGCAGTGGAAGCTCGGACTAAGGCCATGAGATCCATCCTTGTTGCCATAAAATGGCTGCTTGGTGTCATGTCGACTGCTGCCTTCATGGCTGTGGATGCTAGTGCTGAAAGGAAGTTGAGTTTCCTCACAGTAGCCCGGCAATTGGCACTCCAAGAAATTATTAAAGTTGCTGAAGTGCCATTCTGAGGGGACTGCTGTCTTCTCTCAGGTTGACAGCACCTGTGTTCCCACCATAGCTACCCTACCAGTAACCTTGCTGTTACCTGTCAGCCAGCCAGGCAAGATGTTGCCCTTGATGAATAATGCAATCTGAATCTGTGACCTCAAGGCTTTGAGCTGCTCAAAGGCATCCTGCAAGGCCACCTTCTGCCAAGATAGTTGGAATTAATCAACATGATGGTTTGTGTGTGGTGGCATGTGAACAACATGTTCAGAATGTAGTGTGATGCATCTGCCCATTGAGATGTGGTGGTGGTAGAGCTGCCAACCCACAGTTGATGGTTTCCTGCACCACTGGAAACTCGTTAGCCCAGCAAAACCACATGCCAACTCCTGTTTTGTTCTACATGGAGGGGAGAACATGAAGTCCTCTTGGTAACCTCCCAGATGCAGAGATGTACAGTGCATTAAGATTTGTTGTTGATGACACAAGCTCCAGCCTGAAAGGTGTCGACAGTGGAGAAATTGAGGACCACAGTGACCTTGACGATGATTGGCAGTGCCGCACTCGCCCTGCTCTGTGGCAGTTCTGTGATCACCTCGTTGGTGAAGGAAATCTGCCACAGATGCTGCTCCTGGCTGAGGTGGAGATTGGAGAAGTGCTCTCTTAAGGCATTGGTGAACAAGCCCTGCTGCTGAGAGCCCTCTTCCACTCCCTCTATGAGCAGTTTCTCCTCCTCATCCACCTCTGCTCCACTTCCCTCTGGTGCCACAGATCAAGAACGACTTCAACTACAGACACAGTCAAAAATGTTAACTCAAGCATCAAGTTAGTGTTAAGATATTGATTGACTTTGCGATCTGCCTACTGTGCACACTTACAGTGCATGAATGGGATGCCTGTGTTTGATCAGTCTTCAAAACATGGTCATTGGCAAGAGTTGGACTGTAAGTGCTAAATCAGAGCCGCCCCCACAGCTCTATTCTACCACTTGTAGCTCGACAGAGTCTAATCTTGTTGCCACCAAATCTTATTTTAATTAATATGCTAATGTTAGCGAAGAATTGGAGTACGGTGTATGTTGAGGCTTATTCATTTTATACTCATGCCTCTTTTGTTAATATTTAAAAATTGAGAGAAGTATATCCTGCAGTGGTACAGTTATTAAGCCTTTTATCAATAGGTTTCACATTGATTGTCATGTTGATCTTTGGCTTTTGATCTTCGCACTCCCCCAACAATATCGGATATCAATGTGGACGTTCTGATCTTATCCTTGCAAACTTTGTTTTCTTGACATCTGTATAATCAACTGTCTGACTTCAGAATAGTTCAAACATTGGAGGTCTCCGATCAAACCAATACAAAGCAGCAATCAGCAAAGCTAAACAAATGCTGAGCCAGTACAATGCAAGTCAGAGGAAGTCTGACCACAGCTTAAGCCTTGCATTCAGATCTGGTGCGGGTACATGCTGGTGACATTTAATTGCGAGAGGAAATGAAGCTACACGATAAAGTTGTTTGCCCTGCAAGTGAGAGTGGGGGTTGGATGATGAGTATGGTATACATGAACTGCAAAGCAGGTGGCTCAGCCGGGAATCCATGGGTATGGCAGCTCATTGCCATGAATTTTCATCCTGATGCACCCAAACCTGGCCAGTTTCGCCAACTGGCCAACGTGTGGGAGTGGGAATGCAGTGGCAGGAGGCTACTGCCAAGGACATACTTGATCTGTCCCTGACTGATAGGCGGGGTGTGGGTGATCTGGCTCTGAGGGTGAGCTGGGAGAGCTCTGGGAATCAGAGCCCATGGAAAAGAAGGCCCAAGGCTTCACTGTGAGGCCGAGTGCAGCAGTCATAGAACATAGAACATAGAACAGTACAGCACAGAACAGGCCCTTCGGCCCTCTATGTTGTGCCGAGCCATGATCACCCTACTCAAACCCACGTATCCACCCTATACCCGTAACCCAACAACCCCACCCCCTAACCTTACTTTTATTAGGACACTACGGGCAATTTAGCATGGCCAATCCACCTAACCCGCACATCTTTGGACTGTGGGAGGAAACCGGAGCACCCGGAGGAAACCCACGCACACACGGGGAGGACGTGCAGACTCCACACAGACAGTGACCCAGCCGGGAATCGAACCTGGGACCCTGGAGCTGTGAAGCATTTATGCTAACCACCATGCTACCCTGCTGCCCATCCTGCTCATCCTGGTCGAAAAGCAATTCTAAATAAGTTTTGAAGACATGGCTGGCTGAGCTTTCTCTGACCCACAATCTCCCTCCTGACAAGTTTGACTTGATGGCGAACTATGACCATCACAGCGTGGTTCCTGATGATATAATTGGATCCAAATCTGCATATTCAAGCAAGACGCTGACAGCTCGAGATGGATGCCGAGCTCACCTGTTCCAAAAGGTTGGTTAATACTTGAGACATTTGGTAAACCACTGTTGCACCTCTATTAGAGGATGTATGGTAGGACCTGTACTACAGGTACGTTGGTAGCCCCTGAGTATAAATATGTGTGTCCTCCATGCTGCTGCCATTTCGCCAGCTGCTGTGGGAGGCCACACATCTTAGAGCAATAAAGCCTCAGTTGTATCCAACTCAAGTCTTTGTGCAATTGATCGTGCATCAATTTATTGCTCTAAAATTTTCAAAAGATGGACCTCCGTATCAAACTGGGTCACCTGCAGCTGGATCTGCATTCAAGCGACGCCAAAAAGGACTTTCAATACTGGCTAGCTTGTTTCAAGGCATACATCAACTCTGCGCCCAGCCCTGTCTCGGAGGCTCAGAAGATACAGATCCTGTACTCAAGGTTGAGCTCCAGTGTCTTTCCGCTAATCCAGGATGCGCCGAACTACGCCGAAGCCGTCACGTTTTTAAAGAGAATTATGCTCAGAAGACGAACACGCACTTCGCCAGGCACGTACTCGCCACTCGCTCTCAACTCCCTGGTGAGTCCATAGAAGACTTCTGGTGAGCCCTAATCCCACTCGTCCAGGACTGTGACTGTCAGGCTGTTACGGCCACTGAACATTCTAACCTCCTCATGCGTTTGTTACGGGAATTGGGTCGGACCTCATATGCCAGCGACTGTAAGAAGGGACCACGCTCGACCTAGCTGAGACAAAGAAACTAGCGCTCTCTAGGATGGTCGCCTCGCACAGCGTTCAGGCCTACACCCCCAGTCGCGCAGCCCACCCCTCCTACGCAACGTGGACCCCACAGCCGGCCGCCCCAGTGAGGGCCAGACCCAGCCAATACGCCTGCGCCAAGCACCAGCCAGCGAATCCCGGGGGTCCCCGATGTTACTTTTGCGGCCAGCAAATACACCCCTGCCAACGCTGCCTGGCCCGCGTTGCCCTTTGTAAGGCTTGCAGCAAGAAGGGGCACTTCGCCACGGTGTGCCAGGCCCGCGCAGTCGCCACTATCTTCCCCACCCCCCTCATTTACAGACAATGGACGCCGCCATCTTCACCTCCCAGGATCACGCGCGGCCAGTGGGCGCCGCCACCTTCTCCCCCTCAGTCCAAGCGCAACCAGTGGGATGCCGTCATGTTCCCCTCCGAGCAGCACGTGCGGCCCATGGGCGCCGCCATCTTGTTCAACCCCTGCCACGTGCAGCCCATGGGCCGCGCCATTTTGTCCTCCTGAAGATCTTCAGGCACCGCCATCTTGTCTCCCCCACGGCACATGGGCACCGCCAGCGTTCCTGGAATTGTGCCCCCCGGGCTCTCCACCACCCCACACCAGCAACGACTGACCACAACTCGCCTCAGTGACCATCAACCAGTCTCGTCCGTAGAACCTGGCCACCGCATCGACCAGAGTTAAAATCAACGGACACGTGACCTCTTGCCTGCTGGACTCCGGGAGCACCGAAAGCTTCATCCACCCAGATACGGTAAGGCAATGCTCCCTTGCGGTACATCCCACCAACCAAAAGATCTCCCTGGCCTCCGGATCCCATTCCGTGACGATCCGGGGTAGTGTACGGTCACACTCACGGTCCAGGGCGTAGAATTCAGCAGCTTCCACCTCTACGTCCTCCCTAACATCTGGCTGCCCTACTACTCGGCCTGGACTTCCAGTGCAACCTCCAGAGCCTAACCCTGAAATTCGGCGGGCCCCTACCGCCCCTCACTGTGTGCGGCCTCACGACCCTAAAGGTCGAACCGCCTTCCCTCTTCGCAAATCTAACCTCAGATTGCAAACCTGTCGCCACTAGGAGCAGACGGTACATCAGCCAGGACAGGACCTTCATCAGGTCTGAGGTACAGCGGCTGCATCGGGAAGGCATTATCGAGGCCAGCAATAGCCCCTGGAGAGCCCAAGTGGCAGTAGTTAAAACTGAGGAGAAACACAGAATGGTCGTGGACTACAGCCAGACCATCAATCGGTACATGCAGCTCAACAAGTAACCCCTCCCACGCATATCTGATATGGTCAATCAGATTGCACAGTACTTCTCAACGGTAGACCTCAAATCTGCCTACCACCAGCTCCCCATTCGTAAATCGTACCATCCATACACTACCTTCGAGGCAGACGGCCGCCTCTATCACTTTCTTAGGGTTCCCTTCGGCGTCACCAACGGGGTCTCGATCTTCCAAAGGGAGATGGACCGAATGGTCGACTGGTACGGTTTGCGGGCACCTTTCCGTACCTAGAAAACATCACCATCTGCGGTCATGATCAGCAGGACCACGACGCCAACCTTGCCAAATTTCTCCACACCGCCACTCTCCTAAACCTCACCTACAACAAGGGAAGTGTGTGTTTAGCACGACCCGCTTAGCCATCCTCGGTTATGTGGTCCAGAACGGAGTTCTGGGGTCCGATCCCAACCGCTTGCGCCCCCTCATGGAGCTCCCCCTCCCCCACTGCCCCAAGGCCCTCAAACACTGCCTGGGGTTATTTTCGTACTATGCTCAGTGGGCCCCAAATTATGGGGACAAGGCCCGCCCACTCATACAGTCAACCCATTTTCCCCTGACGGCCGAGGCACAACAGGCCTTCGCCCGTATCAGAGCCAATATCGCCAAAGACGGGATGCACGCAGTAGACGAGACACTGCCCTTTCAAGTAGAGAGCGACGCATCAGACGTTGCCCTAGCCGCCATGCTCAATCAGGCAGGCAGACCGTGACATTCTTTTCCCGCACCTTTTATGCCTCAGAAATTCGGCACACATACGTCGAAAAAGAGGCCCAAGCTATCGTTGAAGCTGTGCGGCATTGGAGGCATTACCTGGCCAGCAGGAGATTCACTCTCCTCACTGACCAACGGTCAGTAGCCTTCATATTCAACAACACACAGCAGGGGAAGATCAAGAATTATAAGATCTTGAGGTGGAGAATCGAACTCTCCATCTACAATTACGAGATTCTGTAGCGCCGCGGTAAGCTCAACGAGCCCCCAGACGCCCTATCCCGAGGTACATGTGCCAGCGCACAAGTAGACTGACTCCGGACTCTGCACGACAGCCTTTGTGACCCGGGCAGTCACACGGTTGTACCATTTCATAAAGGCCCCCAATTTGCCCTACTCCGTCGAGGAAGTACCGACAATCACCAGGGACTGCCAGGTTTGTGCGGAGTGCAAGCCACACGTCTACCAGCCGGACCGTGCGCATCTGGTGAAGGCCTTCCACCCCTTTGAGTACCTCAGCATAGATTTCAAAGGGCCCCTCCCCTTCACCAACCGTAACACGTATTTTCTCAGTGTGGGCGATGTGTACTCCAGATTCCCCTTTACCATCCCATGCCCCGATATGACGTTTGCCACCGTTATCAAAGCCCTCAACACCATCTTCGCTCTGTTCGGTTTCCGCGCCAACATCCACAGTGACAGGGGATCCTCCTTCATGAGTGATGAGCTGCATCAGTTCCTGCCTAGCAGGGGTATCGCCTCCAGCAGAACGACAAGCTACAACCCCGGGGGAAACAGACAGGTAGAGAGGGAGAACGGGACGGTATGGAGGGCCGTCCAACTGGCCCTACGGTCCAGGAACCTCCCGGCCTCTCGCTGGCAGGAGATCCTCCCTGATGCACTACACTCCATTCGGTCACTACTGTGCACCACCACTAACAATACACCCCATGAATGTCTTTTTGCCTTCCCCAGGAAGTCCACATCCGGGGTGTCGCTCCCGACTTGGCTAGCAGCTCCAGGACCCGTCCTGCTCTGTAGGCACGTCCAACTCCACAAGGCAGAACCGTTGGTGGAGAGGGTGCAATTGTTCCATGCAAACCCCCAGTATGCCTACGTGGTGTACCCCGATGGCCGCAAGGATACTGTCTCCCTCAGGGACCTGGCACCAGCAGGTTCCACACCCACACACACTCCTCCGGCCCGGCGGCACCCTCCCCTCCCCCGGCGCCCCCAGCAGCAACCCATCCCCGGGACCATCCATTCTCCCACTGCCCACGCACTAGGATGAAGAGGATTCCAGCACGCTCTCGGAGTCACCGGACATCAGGCCAGCATCTGCATCGCCGCCACCACTACGTCGCTCCCAGTGGCACATCAAGGTCCCGGACCGGTTAAACCAACGGGTCCACTGGACTTCAAAAGACACTTCTTTTTCCTCTCTATCAAATATTGTAAATGGAAAAACCATTTGTTGTATATAGTTCTCCACCACCCCCGCCGGACTCAATTTTAACAGGAGGTGAATGTGGTAAACCACTTTTGCACCTCTATTAGAGGATGTATGGTAGGACCTGTACTACAGGTACGCTGGTAGTGCCTGAGTATAAATATGTTTATACTCCATGCTGCAGCCATTTTGCCAGCTGCTGTGGGAGGCCACACATCTTAGAGCAATAAAGCCTCAGTTGTATCCAACTCAAGTCTTTGTGCAATTGTTCGCGCATCAAGACACAGTGAGAGCTAACAGAAGAGCTAACCCGCTGCATTCTGTCCCCTCCCCACTGCATCCCCCCCCCCCCCCCCCCCCCCCCCCCGACCCCCGCACCTTCCTTCCCAGATCCATCTGGTTTCTGCCAGCGGACAAATAAAAACCATAGCCTGATATCAAGACTGAACTATGAAGAAAGACTGGCGAGATTTAAGCATTTCAGTCTGGAAGTAGGTGTCTGAGAGGTGACCTTATTGAGCTATGATAGGTATAGGGATAGAAGCAGTCAATCCAAAATATTCCTTCTAATGAAATTGTCAGATTCAGAGAAGGGAGAGCACAGATTCAAGCCCCTGATAGGTAAATATAGAAATGACATAATAGTGAGTGATCAGCATTCCGAATAGACTTCCAGCTAGTGGTGAAGGTAAAAACCTTTAGACCATTGATGAAAGAATTGGATGTTTAGCTAGGGAGGCCCAGAAAGGATGAAATTTGATAGATCAAAATGACCTTCTTTATGTATCCTCAACTGCAGTCAATCTGAGCTCGTAGTCATTTGGACAAAATGTAAATGTGGCATAATGTTCCCATTTGCTTTGATCTCTTTATATGCTTCATGATGAATCACTTTATATGCTAAATGTTCAGAAATTAAAATGATGGGTTTATGCTGTTTTGCAGCTTTCACATTAATGTTTTCCTGTACATTTTAACCCATCTTCTTCACACCTCCCAAATCCCGCATTCAGACATCATAGCAGAGAGCAGGAGATCTCCTTAGCTACTGACAACAATGTGCTTTAAGTGTGTCATATTGGAAACATCTGTGGGATTAAATGCATTCAAGTATTTATGTGATTTTTCACTTGAATAACTGCAAAGAAATATTCTTGCGTCTGAATTTTTAACAACTGAAGCTTGAGTTGATTATTATATTTGGCCCACATTCCTTATATATCAACAGTTAAATGAATTGCAATATTTTGTAATTAATAGAATAAGTGGTATCCAATTCAAGATAGTCCAGTTCTTTCTGTTCTCAGAAAGGGCTGGGGGCTAAATAGAATATTGGAGAGATAAACTGAAGGAAAGCCAAGCAGACAAGTATGAAAACTGAAGCAAAAATAATCCACATATAACAATTTCCATCAATGAATCTCATAATTTTAGAAAATGGAACACCGTACTGGGGTTTGCTCAGGGAAATATTGGTCAGCTGAATCATGTCATGTGTGACTGGGCAACTTTAAAAAAAACTAATTAAACATAGAAAATAGGTGCTTTCATTTTGCTCACTAATATCTTGTGTGGGACCTTGTCAAAAACCTTTTGAAAGTCCAGATACACAACATCCACTGGTTCACCCTTGTCCGCTCTACTGGTCACATCATTAAAAAATTCCATAAGATTTTTCAAGCATGATTTCCCTTTAATGTATCTATGCTGACTTGGATCTATCCTGTCCCCATTTTCAAAATGCTCAGTTATTTCATTCTTAATAATTGACTCCAGCATTTCCTCCCCCACCGATGTTAGGAGAATGGTCTATAATTCCCCATTTTCTCTCTCCCTCCTTTTTTAACAAGTGGGGTTACATTAGCTACCCTTCAATCCATTGCAACTCTTCCAGAATCTATAGTATGCTGGAAAATGATCACCAATACGTCCACTATTTATAGGACCACTTCCTTAAGTATTCTGAGATGCAGAGCATCAGACCCTGGGGACTTATCGGGTTTTACGCCCATCAATTTCCCCAATACAATTTCCTGACTAATAAGGATTTCCTTCAGTTTCTCCTTCATGCTAGACCCTCTGCCCCCTAGTATTTCAGGAAGGTTATTTGTGTCCTCCTTAGTGAAGTCAGATCCAAGTAATTCTTCAATTAACTCGGACTGTTTTCATTAAAACGACGGAGGTTGAGGGGTAACAGATAGAGGTCTACAACATTATGAGGGGCATGGATAGAATGGATGGACAGGCACTCTTTCCCAGGGTGGAGGGGTCAGTCACCAGGGAGCGTAGGTTTAAGGTTCGTGGGGCAAAGTTTAGAGGAGATGTGCGAGGTAGGGTTTTTACACAGAGGGTAGTGAGTGCCTGGAACGCGATACCAGGGGAGGTTGTCGAAGCAGGTACATTAACGGCATCCAAAAGCCATCTCAACAAATACATGGATAGGATGGGGATAGAGGGATACGGACTAGGAAGTGCTGAGGGCTTTGGCCAAATGTGGTATCGTGACCAGAAAGGCTTGGAGGGTCGAAGGGCCTGTCCCTGTGCTGTATTGTTCTTTGGTCTGCCATCTCTTCGTTGCCTATTGTGAATTCACCTGATTCTAACTGGAAGGGACCTACTTACTCTCGTATTCTATTTTCTCTTCTGAATTAAACCCTTTGTCCTCCTCTCCTGAATTTTTAATTTTTCCCAGGCTTGCTGCTTTTTCTGGTCAATTTATTTGCCTCCTCTTTGGCTTTAACACTATCCCTGATTTCCCTGGTTAGCCATGGTTGAGCCATCTTCCCCGTCTTACTCCTGTGCCAGACAGGGATGTATAATTGTTGAAGTTCATCCATGTCTTTTTTAAATGTCTGCCATTGCCTATCTATTTGCCAGCTTATCCTAGCCAATGCACGTCTCATACCATCAAAGTTAGCTTCCTTTAAGTTTAGTACCCTAGTCTCAGACTTAACTGTGTCACTCTCCATCTTAATGATGAATTCTATCATATTATGGTCACTCTTCCCTAAAGGATCTTGCACCATATCATTGTTAATTAATCCTCTCTCATTGCACAATACCCAGTTTAGGATGGCCTGCTCTCTAGTTGGTTCCTCGACATATTGGTCAAGAAAGCCATCCCTTGCACATTCCAGGAAATCCTCCTCCAACGCATTGCTGCCAGTTTGATTAGCCCAAACAATATGCAGATTGAAGTCACCCATAATAACTGTTGTATCCTTACTGCACGCATCTCTAATTTCCATTTTATGCCATTCCCAATCTCTCAACTACTGTTTGGTGGTCACACAACTCCCACTAATGCTTTTTTGACCTTTGGTGTTTCGCAGCTCCACCCATACAGATTCCACATCGCCCAGGCTAATGTCCTTCCTTACTACTGTGTCAATCTACTCTTTAACCAGCAATGCCACCCCACCTCCCTTTCTTTTCCTTCTATCTTTCCTGAATATTGAGTACCCCTGGATGTTGAGTTGCCATCATTGGTCACCCTGAAGCCAGGTCTCCATGATCCCAATTACATCATATCCATTAATGATTGTCAGCACAGTTAATTCATCAACCTTATTACAAATGCTCCTCACATTGAGACACAGAGTCTTCAGGCCTTTTTTTCACATTTATTGCCATTTTAGGTCTTGACTTGATTTTGTTTTCAGATAAGTTTGAATAAATATCAATTGGGAACTGTGATTCTGGATGTTATCATTGACATTTCTATCAATCAATACCCAAACAGTTTGGAGCATTTCCACTGTCTCATTTAACCATCTCTGAAGAAAGGGTTTAGATTGATACTTGACTCTGTCACAATTAAATCCTGCCACCAGTTGTGATAACTGACGATTTTTTATATTAAATCGAATGACTGATAACTTTTTAAAAATTCATTTGCAGGATGTGGGCCATCTCCAATAAGAAATAATCTAATCATTGCCCCATGACATTTTTCATGGCATTCCATCGCTGAATTTTCCCCTATCAACATCCTAGTGTTACTATTGACCAGTACAAAAACTGGACTAGCCATATAAATGCTGGCCGGGATTCTCCGGAGCTGCCCGTCAGTGGAGGGAAAGCTGATGGCCTGATGAATCAGGTGTCAGGCGAAAAACGGTTTTCATGCCAACCATGAAACCCGTTTTAAGTCTCGCAGCTGACCCCGCCAGCCGTGTCGAGCATCCTGATGTCCCCGCGAGGTTCCCACCCAGACCCTGCGAGAAAATGCAAACATTTCATTAGAGCTGTTTTGTCTGTAATTTACAGGCAGGATGCCTGATTGATTCACTGGCTTACTGAATGCTCCAGCACCCATCCCCACATTCCACCCACAGCCAAGTGTCTCGCTGCCATGAATTGGTGCCACATCTGCGAAATGGAGCCCGGTGACTTGCAATTGAGGGGTGACATAGGGGTGTGTACCCTCCCTAAAAATGTCCTCAGGATGCCAAGGGGGTCTTTCATGGGAGCTGGGGGTCGGCTGGACGGCATCAGAATGGGAGCCTTTCCTGGGATGGGAGTCGTTTGGCTGCTCTTCCCATCTGTAGCCTTTAAACCCTTTAAATAGTCTGTCAGTATCTCAGAAATGCATTTCTGTGATAATAAAGTGAAAGTGTTCCCATCTGTACCCTGAACGCTTTAACCAGTCAGCCAGTGTTTTAAATTCAAAGATCAGCGAGATGAAGATAAAAGTATTCACTTTAATGTGGTGCAAACCTTTGAAGTGGTTTTATCACAGTCAAAGTCATTGCCCTTTAACTTGCTCTAGCCGGTCTGTATGCCTAGAAGCTTAAAAGCTTTGACTGCATCGTTTACATTCAATTTCCTTTTACTGGATTTCTGATTGACAGGTACAGGCAGCTTCAAAGGGAGGTTTAAGAATGTTTATTTATGTAGCTTTACAGAAATCCAATAACTCAGAGGGGCAACTGTTTTTCTAACCACAGCTTTTTTAAGAAGATTGTTTTGGCACCCTGGGTAATGCATGGTCAATTCCAGCCCCACTCATCCTGGAGTCACAACACAAGTGAATTAATCAATAAATCTTATAATACCCCAATTGGTCCTTGGCTGTCCAGTAATTACAATCACCAGGTTTGTAAGTTGAAAAGCACTTACTGTTTATTTATAACACGAATAAAGATTAAATATGCATTAATTACAACTGGATAACAAACAAGTTATCCTACTAACCTCCCCCCTTAACTGTCCCACCCTCTATCACACACACAAGACAGACAAACACAGGGGGGTGAAAAGTGATGAAAATAATAAGGGTGAAGGTCAGAAGATAAGAGTCTTTGCTTCTCATGGTGGTTCTGTAGCAGGCTTTCCTCGCAACATGTTGGTTGAGCAAAGTCCTTAGTTTGCGGCTGGTAATGGTCTTCTTTGCAGAGTAATTTCTTCAGTACAGTTCCCACCAACAGCAGGTCTTTTGGAAAGTCACTTTCGTTTTTATCAAACTGGACCTTCGGCTCGAGGTTCACACTCAGGCCTATCTTTTTCTTGAGACACTTTGTCTCACATCAAACCCTACTTCCAGCTGTGGTTTGACTTCAGGCCTCTGCATCCTCCAGAGAACGGTGCCCCAATTTGCTGGAGAGAGATTCAGCTCTCACAGTGGCCTTCTGAAGAGGGTTCAGCTGGATCTTTGGGGAGATAAGTAATTAGAACCCTCCATCCAATCTGCAGAATCAAAAGTGAAATTAAACTGGAACCTTATGATTCTGACAACATTACAGTGGGATCAGATCCAATCAACACCTGTTACTGGGCAGAGCACTGCCATTTTTGCCCAGCATTGTTGACCATCCAAATCAATCAAACTGAGTCATCATTGAGACTGGCCAATCGGCAATCTCCATTCAAAGTCAGCACAGCCTCTGGATCCTACTGTTTGAATTAAAGACGCAGGCTGATTACCTTAAAGTCACAGATCCATTAAACATCCATGGATCATAAATATAACAGCAAAAATAAAAGATTAGGGGAGTAAGGGAATAAAAAGAACAAACGGGAAAGACACTTACAGGATGTCTCTTTGTTCTCAAGCACCTACAGCTGCTGGACATATGCAGTAAAAAAAACAATTCGCCACGAGGGTGAATTTGGCAGCAGAGTAGCAGGCATATGAAAATGATTTGTATGGCTGTCTTGGAAAGGAATTTGACAAAGTAAATAATATTTCATATTATTTGCTTTTAGGTTATTGTGATAACCCTCATGAGGATGACAGGTGAAATCGCTAATTGATCCCCACCCACTCACCCCCACCATGGGCTTTATCGAATACGGGTTTCCGTGGTGAATGGGCAGACACCAGCCCAGCTAGGGTTGGTTTGCGGGACATTTAAATGTTGCTCACAGACCCAACCGGCAGTTCCCGCTAGTCCTGGGTTGGGACATTTGTTTTGTCTGCCACGGTAGCAACTTCTTTTCAGTTTAAAATAAACCAGTTTGGCTTTTCACTCCACACTTCCTGTAGTTATATTTACCATGCACCAATAGAAAAGGAGATTTAGTGCCCTCGTCTGGTTTGAAGTGTTGAGTGCCATCTGTCCCTTGTAATCTCATCAGTAGATTCACATGATGGTATTTTTTATTATTTTCTTCTCACTCATTCACAAGATGCAGCTGTTATTGGCAGTTTTGAATTTCTCTGGAGAAGATGATACTGAGCCACCTGCTTGGACTATTGCAGCCTGTGTGGTGAAAATATTCTCTCAGTGCTGGTGGGTAAATTCAGGGATTTTCAGTTAGCAATGATGAAGGAAGAAAGACGTGTTTCCAGGTCATGGATAATTTGTGACTTAGAGGAGAACTTGGAGGTGGTGATGAATCACTCGTCTGCTGCCCATGTCCTTCTCGGTCAGTCTCGGGACGCGGCCCCAAAGACCCCAGTGCAGTCCCGGGGGAAGTCTCCAATCACTGGCCATTCCACTCCTGTATTTGCTACTGATAGAATCATGCGTGTGCCCATCCGCAGCAAATATGTGGAAGAAACTCTCTGTGATTGGAGGAGCAGCAACATTGGTGGCAGCAAGTGTGCTCTGGAAAGAGAGGTACTGGTGGGTGTGGAAGAGAGATGTGATTGCCGGGCCAGACAGGGGAGAGAGTGGCTGCAGAGCCAGACATGGGACAGAGTGGCTGCAGAGCGAGACAGGGGAGAGAGTGGCTGCAGAGCCAGACAGGGGAGAGAGTGGCTGCAGAGCCAGACAGGGGAGAGAGTGGCTGCAGAACCAGGCAGGGGAAAGAGTGGCTGCCGGGCCAGACCTGGGAGAGAGTGGCTGCCGGGCCAGACAGGGGAGAGAGTGGCTGCCGGGCCAGACAGGGGAGAGAGTGGCTGCAGAGATAGACAGGGAGAGAGTGGCTGCCGGGCCAGACAGGGGAGAGAGTGGCTGCAGAGACAGACAGGGAGAGAGTGGCTGCAGAGCCAGACAGGGGAGAGAGTGGCTGCAGAGCCAGGCAGGGGAGAGAGTGGCTGCAGAGCCAGACAGGGGAGAGAGTGACTGCCGGGCCAGACAGGGGAGAGAGTGGCTGCCGGGCCACCCAGGGGAGAGAGTGGCTGCAGAGTCAGACAGGGGAGAGAATGGCTGCCGGTCCAGACAGGGGAGAGAGTGGCTGCAGAACCAGACAGGGGAGAGAGTGGCTGCAGAACCAGACAGGGAAGAGAGTGGCTGCAGAGCCAGACAGGGGAGAGAGTGGCTGCCGGGCCAGACAGGGGAGAGAGTGGCTGCCGGGCCAGACAGGGGAGAGAGTGGCTGCAGAGACAGACAGGGAGAGAGTGGCTGCTGGGCCAGACAGGGCAGAGAGTGGCTGCCGGGCCAGACAGGGGAGAGAGTGGCTGCAGAACCAGACAGGGGAGAGAGTGGCTGCAGAGCCAGACAGAGGAGAGAGTGGCTGGAGTGCCAGACAGGGGAGAGAGTAGCTGCAGAGCCAGACAGGGGAGAGAGTGGCTGCAGAACCAGACAGGGGAGAGAGTGGCTGCAGAGCCAGACAGGGGAGAGAGTGGCTGCAGAGCCAGACAGGGGAGAGAGTGGCTGCCGGGCCAGACAGGGGAGAGAGTGGCTGCCGGGCCAGACAGGGGAGAGAGTGGCTGCAGAGCCAGACAGGGGAGAGAGTGGCTGCAGAGCCAGACAGGGGAGAGAGTGGCTGCAGAGCCAGACAGGGGAGAGAGTGGCTGCAGAGCCAGACAGGGGAGAGAGTGGCTGCCGGGCCAGACAGGGGAGAGAGTGGCTGCAGAGCCAGACAGGGGAGAGAGTGAGTGCTGGACCCAACCAGACAGGGGACAGAGTGAGTGCTGGACTGGGCCAGGCAGGGGAGAGAGTGGCTGCTGGACCCGGCCAGGCAGGGGAGAGAGCTGTTTTGTTATGCTCTTGACGTAGCATAAGCTGCTTCCTTGATGTGCACTCTGACATAGGAAGGTTCAGACTTGGAGATAGCTTTAACATGTTTATTAAACTGTTAACAATTCTCCTACTTGGATTCGACTCTCCTGTTAATCCTGCTATAGCTACTCAGACTGACTAACCAGTCTGCTACAATCCACGTGGTGGGTATGATGTGTTTCAAATCAACCCCGTGTACTCACTGAGAGTCTCCACTGGAAAGGGGAAGATCATGTGTGCTGTGTCCTTTTATATGGGTTGGTGTAATGCCCTCCTGTGGTAGTGTCATCTCTGTGTGTGTTGACCCATTGGTCGTGCCCTATCTGACTGACCTATTGGTTGACTGTCTGTGTATTATGATGTCTCTGGTGCTCCCTCTGGTGTCTATCTAATCTACGTGTATTTACATTAACCCCTTGTGTATTTATAGTGATGCACATCACCACAAGAATGACTGCTGGACCCGGCCAGGCAGGGGAGAGAATGACTGCTGGACCCGGCCAGGCAGGGGAGAGAGTGACTGCTGGACCCGGCTGTGGTGATATGCATCACTGTAAATACACAAGGGGTTAATGTAAATACACTACAACTAAGTAAACACTAGAGGGAGCACCGGGGATGTCATGACATGCAAACATACAGCTAATGAACATATAGAATAGGACACGACCAATGGGCAGTCAAGACACCCAGAGGTGACACTACCACAAGGGGGCAACCCATATATGAGGACAGGGCACACATGTTCTGTCTTTTTCTACAGGGGACACTTAGAGAGTAGGACAGGGGCAGATCAGAAGCATCACACCCACCACGTGGCTTAGAGCAGACTGGTTAGTTAGACTGAGTTACTATAGCAAGATTAGCAGGAGAGTAGAACTCATAGAGAACTGTGCTAATGGTTCAATAAATCACTTGAACACACTTCAAAGTCATCGAGTTGCAGCCTGTGTTATGCCACAGTACATAATACATCACCAGCAAGGCAGGGGAGAGAGTGGCTGTCAGGCGGGGCAGGGAGAGAGTGGTGTTGGGCCAGGTGAGGGAGGAAGGGGGTTCCAGGCTTGGCCGGGTTTGGTGGAAGGAGAGTTTGCCTCTGGAAGAGGCAGTGGTGCAGGTGGAAGTGGTGAGGGTGAAGTGACTTGCTGCCTGGTAGTGTGGGAGAGAGAGAGTGTGGGTGAGTGTGTGCATTGGTGTGGGGAGGGAGTGAGAGAGAGAGAATGACTGTGGGTGAGAGAGTGAGTGTGGGAGAGTGAGAAAATGAGTTAGTATGGGAGATAGAATGAGTGAGTGGAAAAGAGCAAGAGTGAGTGAATGTGGGAGAATGATTCTTTGATTCTGGGTTTGGGAGAAAGAGAACACGAGTGTGTTAGCATGAGCTACTAGGAATTGCATATAACCTAACTATAAATAAACCAAAGTTCTTTATGCTTACTCGGTGTGGGCTCCCCATGTCCTCATTAAAACCGGCTCCGCAGAGATCGAGGTGCCATCTTTAAATGGCACGCATTCTCATTCCCTCACAGACACTTTCATGTCATCACCATCTCATCTGCCATTTGCTTATATTTTATCATCTGACCCTCCTGGGGAAGGCTCATCACAAACAGCATTTCACCCAATCTCTGCTCCATTCCCTCTGATCACAGGCCTTTCTTACACCTTCATACAGGCCAAGATGCCACATAACAAGCAAGAGTGAGCCCAGACTGACGGAGTGGTGGCTGAGGTACTCGCATTGATCGAGTTCAAGAAGGTTGCTTGTGACTTTGCTGTGAAGGACAAGGAGTTGCTTTTGTGGGGAAGGGGAGATTGGCCTCTCACAATGGTCTAGTAAGGATCTTAGCTTCATCATCTCATCAGATCGTGATAATCAAAGTGTGTCAAATCTATTCCGATATAGCTTACATTCATCCACTAAGTCTCCTTTTTCCATTTTTCAGGTGCCATCAGACCACGGCCATCCAGGCAGCTAAGCAGTGGCATAAGCCCCGAAAGCACATCCAAAGATAAGGGGGCTCATGATGAACCATCACAGGGTTCACACACACCGTCCACCAGTGCAGAGACATGGAGGAGTCCATCCATATTCGATCTGATAACATGGCTCCAACATGCAAATGCCTCAAGGCCACCATGAGTGGGTTGGCATCCACCGTGGAGACCTTGGTCCAGCAGGTTTTGCCAAATTTGCGTTCGTCCCTGCAATCCATGGCCACCCGCCCCAGTGTATACAATCGGGAGGTGGGCAACATGAGGATGAGGCACCTTGACCTACCTTCAGCTTCCCCATCTCATGCAGGTGTCAGGATGGGGCCCTCTCGCACCAACTGGGGGGAAAAGCATCAGCTAAAAGCCTCGGAGGCTTCTATTCAGGACATTCTCAAGTGTGTGGAGACGCTCAGAGTTGTCTCTGCCAGTGCCAGCATCCACTCCAGCAGCATGGACCACTGAAGGTGCTTCTGTCCCTGAGCAGGAGTAAATTTGGTTCAAAGGGGAAAAGAGATGCTATCAGTTAGGTTTACTGCAAGAAATGCTTTTCAGAATAGAGTGCTGGGAGTTGGGTAATTAAGGGAGTCAAGGAAGGAAGAGAAAGAGGTGCTCTTTTGCTTTTTGCTTTTTAACTTTCTCAGCCTTCAGGAAGTGGTCATTCTCTGCAGCAGGAAAAGAAACTAATTATTTAGTGAATATCTGGTACGTGACTAAGGTTTATTCTAGTCCTAAGGTTCAAAATAGTATGGAAAGGTTAATAAAATATATAAGAACAAAAGTAAATATATAATTGAATAAAATATTGAAATAGTTAAGGATGCCTTGGTTCAAACATGGACAAAAGAGCTGAATACCAGAGGTGAGGTGAGTGTGACTGTCCTTGACATCAAGGCATCATTTGACCGAGTATGGCGTCAAGGAGCCCTAGCTAAACTGAAGTCAATGGGAATCAAGGGTGAAACGCTGCTGATTGGAGTCACACCTGGCACAAAAGAAGATGGTTGTCATGGTTGGAGGCCAATCATCTCAGCTCGAGGACATCACTGCAGGAGTTCCTCAGGGTAGTGTCCTTGGCCCAACCATCTTCAGCTGCTTCATCAATGACCGCCCTTCCATCATAAGGTCAAAAGTGAGGATGTTTGTGGATGACTGCACAATGTTCAGCACCATTCACGACTCCTCAGATAATGAAGCAGTCCATGCCCAAATGCAGCAAGACCCGGACAATATCCAGGCTTGGACTGACAAGTTACAGTTGCGCCATACAAGTGCCAGGCAATGACCATCTCCTACAAGAGAGGATCTAACCATTACCCCTTGACATTCAATGGTATTACCATTGCTGAATCTCCCACAATCAACATCGTGGGGGTTACCATTGATCAGAAACTGAACTATTAATACTGTGGCTACCAGGGCAGGTCAAAGGCTAGTAATCCTATGGCGAATAACTCACCTCCTGACCCCTCAGAGCCTATCAACCATCTACAAGGCACAAGTCAGGAGTGTAATGGAATACTCTCCACTTTCCTGGATGAGTGCAGCTCCCAACAACACTCAAAAAGTTCAACACCGTCCAGGACAAAGCAGCCTGCTTGATTCCTCCTCTTTCCACAAACATTGAAACCCTCCACCACCGAGAATCAGTGGCAGCCTTGTGTACCATCTACAAGATGCACTGCAGTAACTCACTAATGTTCCTTAGACAGCACCTTCCAAACCCAGGACCACTACCATCTAGAAGGACAAGAGCAGAAGATACCGGGGAATCCCACCACCTGGAGGTTTTGCACTCACCATCCTGACTTGGAAATATATCACCATTCCTTCACTGTCGCTGGGCCAAAATCCTGGAATTCTCTCCCTAACTGCATAGTGGGCGTACCTACACCCGAAGGACTGCAGCGGTTCAAGAAGGCAACTCATCGCCACCTTCTGATTTGGAGTTGGGGACCAAGGGCAATGTGTCCAAGTTTGCAGATGACACTAAGATGAGTGGTAAAGCGAAAAGTGCAGAGGATACTGGAAGTCTGCAGAGGGATTTGGATAGGTTAAGTGAATGGGCTCGGGTCTGGCAGATGGAATACAATGTTGACAAATGTGAGGTTATCCATTTTGGTAGGAATAACAGCAAACGGGATTATTATTTAAACGATAAAATATTAAAGCATGCCGCTGTTCAGAGAGACTTGGGTGTGCTAATGCATGAGTCACAGAAGGTTGGTTTACAAGTGCAACAGGTGATTAAGAAGGCAAATGGAATTTTGTCCTTCATTGCTAGAGGGATGGAGTTTAAGACTAGGGAGGTTATGTTGCAATTGTATAAGGTGTTAGTGCGGCCACACCTGGAGTATTGTGTTCAGTTTTGGTCTCCTTACTTGAGAAAGGACGTACTGGCGCTGGAGGGTGTGCAGAGGAGATTCACTAGGTTAATCCCAGAGCTGAAGGGGTTGGATTATGAGGAGAGGTTGAGTAGACTGGGACTGTACTCGTTGGAATTTAGAAGGATGAGGGGGGATCTTATAGAAACATTTAAAATTATGAAGGGAATAGATAGGATAGATGCGGGCAGGTTGTTTCCACTGGCGGGTGACAGCAGAACTAGGGGGCATAGCCTCAAAATAAGGGGAAGTAGATTTAGGACTGAGTTTAGGAGGAACTTCTTCACCCAAAGGGTTGTGAATCTATGGAATTCCTTGCCCAGTGAAGCAGTTGAGGCTCCTTCATTACATGTTTTTAAGGTAAAGATAGATAGTTTTTTGAAGAATAAAGGGATTAAGGGTTATGGTGTTCGGGCCGGAAAGTGGAGCTGAGTCCACAAAAGATCAGCCATGATCTAATTGAATGGCGGAGCAGGCTCGAGGGGCCAGATGGCCTACTCCTGCTCCTAGTTCTTATGTTCTTATGTTCTTATGAAACTAGGGACGGGCAACAAATGCTGGCCTAACCAGCGATGTCCACATCCCGTAAATGAATCAAAAAAAATGGCAGAACAGGGGAGATGTCACATCTCCGGCATATAGGATCTCCTGGATGTCGGTTTGACCCAGCGAAAACACATCTGCAGTAAGTATTTGAGGTTCAAGCAGCTTTAGCTCAGAGTTTATGAGCCGGAGGCCGAACTACAGACACTGTGACGCATCATGGAGGGGGAAGGTTACCTGTATTCTTTGTACTAGGAGGCAGTCAAACCTCTTAGGACAGGCTCTTCCAATTTGGTCAGGGACAGGAGATTGTGACTGCGAGTGAGGCAGGTAAGGAGGCTTGGAGGGCTGGAACACAGGAGTCCCAGCATTTACAATTGTCCAACGGTGTGAGGACTTTTCAACTTGTTTGTAGAGGGAGGGCTGCAGAGTGGATGAACTAACTAACTACAATATTTGTATTTGAATGCACATAGCATTCGGAAAAAAACAGATGAACTGAGCAGGTACATAGAAATAAATAAATATGATAGCCAGTTTGAGCGTAGACTATCCCAATGATACAGGTTCCATTTATCCCAATACTGGAGCCTCGTGTCCCACAAACCAGAATCCATTTTCCCACCAGTCTTTAAGCCATGCATTCATCTCTCTAATTTGATAGCCGTTATGGAGACATGGGGCGGAATTCCCTGTTGCCGACGCTGATATCGATATCGGCGATCGGGCGGAGAATCCCTTCCGATGCCCAAATCGGTGGCAGTGCCGGTTTGACACCGGTTTTTGAGTCTCTGCCCCCTCCAAAATGATGTCATCGCATCATGCAAATGCTCGCATTCTAAGCATTGTCTGGCATCTTTGAATTTGTCTTTATATATGTTTCTGGAACATACCTCTTCATTCACTTGAGGAAGGAGCAGTGCTCCGAAAGCTAGTGTTTGAAACAAACATATTGGACTTTAACCTGGTGTTGTAAGACTTCTTACTGTGCTCACCCCAGTCCAACGCCGGCATCTCCACATCATGACTAAAACCATGGACCAAGGCTTGTTGCTCAAGATTCCAGCAGTTTTGACTCGAGACAAAATGGTTTGATCCTCGTTGATTCGTGATGGCTGGAGTGAGTTGGGGCGGGGCCTTGTCTTGAAGGCACAGCTGCATTTGAGATGCTTCCTGCCCTGACGATACGATGCACACTGATTGATGAGGGCTGCTTGCGTTGGTGATCCAGCTGATAGTCTTGGTTCTGCGGTGCAGGACATTGAAGCCCAATTTCAAGAGTTGCAAAGCATCTTTATGGAGGCAGTGGTGGCCCACGAGGAAGTTCTTTTAACCAAGACAGCGCCGTCTCTTGCGATAGCCGGCCTCTGCACAGTTGAGTTCCTGTTGTGTGGCCTATTGTCCATCCTGAGGAATTTGGGTGAGGATGAAGGGGAACCGTGGGGAGCCCAGTTGTGCCTGGTGTCTCTGGTGAGGTGGTGGAGAAGTTCCCATCCATGTTTGAGAACTCACTGCCATGTTTTGAGAATCTTGATCTGGAGGTCGGGCAGCTCAGATTTGATGGAGCACATTTAATCCTGTCTCCAAGGCCTGGGGTTGGCTTGATCTTCCATCATCTGGTTCGAGAGGAGTTGGGATTGCCTGAGCTGGCTAGATAAACTCCCCCCTGCTGAAGCCTAGGTAGCTGACCGCCTGGGCTGAGTCGAGTCCGTATGTTTGAAGTAATGCAGTTCATGTTCCAATCATTGGAACCCTTGAAAGACCTGAAAGAGTGCCCTCTGTGCTAAGGTGGTTTTGGATGAGGAATTCATCCTTGGTATCAGAGACTCTCAGATACAAATCCATGTCGGCTTTTGGGTGGACAAATCCTTTCTCTTTTTGACTCATCCTAGTTTTGGGGGGTTGGTCCTGCAGTTCTGTTGGGGGGGGGGGGGGGGAGGGTGTCGGCCCTCCCTCTCAGTGTGCTCCTTAGCGTGGGGGTCTCTCTGATGAACCTCCTGCCCTAGTGTGGGTTTCCCGCCATTTAATTATTGTGACCAGTTTATATTCCTTTTGGTTCTTTGCCCCATGGCATCCTATAGTCCTCTGAGGGCGATACTGATGCTGGTGGTCCAATGCTCCATTTGGTCCTTTGATCCGGGGCTTAGTGTGAAAGTTCGGACTCTTGTTCTTAGCTTTTGTTATTGCTCTCTTTTTACTTCTTCTATAGGAGACCCGATACTGAGTATCAAGGTTAGGTTGTGCCTGGTCCTCTCCTTGTCTTTGCCATTTGCCATCATGAAGGTATAGGATGGTACCTGTCCCGATGTTGATCTGGGAAAGAGGTTAAATTGTGCTGGAAGAGTTAGTCACTTTCTCTCAGCACTGGGGTTCTGGGGTATTGTGTTCTTCAGTCATTTTGTTTTATAGCAATGGTGAGAAGTAGATTCATAATATTCTCTGTATACTTTTTGGGTGTAGATTAGCCATCCATTGGAGAAAAGAACATGTTGGAGACTTTGTCCCTGATCTCTCCCTGTTTTGTTTGCTCCCAATTATGTAATGACTGTCATTTTGTGGCTGTACCTGCTGTACATTGCTATCTTGCTAACAGCAAATGGGATTATTATTTAAACGATAAAATATTAAAGCATGCTGCTGTGCAGAGAGACTTGGGTGTGCTAGTGCATGAGTCACAGAAAGTTGGTTTACAGGTGCAACAGGTGATTAAGAAGGCAAATGGAATTTTGTACTTCATTGCTAGAGGGATGGAGGTTAATACTAGGGAGGTTATGTTGCAATTGTATAATGTATTAGTGAGGCCACACCTGGAGTATTGTGTTCAGTTTTGGTCTCCTTACTTGAGAAAGGACGTACTGGCACTGGAGGGTGTGCAGAGGAGATTCACGAGGTTAATCCCAGAGCTGAAGGGTTTGGATTACGAGGAGAGGTTGAGTAGACTGGGACAGTACTCATTGGAATTTAGAAGGATGAGGATCTTATAGAAACATTTAAAATTATGAAGGGAATAGATAGGATAGATGCGGGCAGGTTGTTTCCAGTGGCAGGTGAAAGCAGAACTAGGGGACATAGCCTCAAAATGAGGGGAAGTAGATTTAGGATTGAGTTTAGGAGGAACTTCTTCACCCAAAGGGTTGTGAATCCATGGAATTCCTTGCCCAGTGAAGCAGTTGAGGCTCCTTCATTAAATGTTTTTAAGGTAAAGATAGATAGTTTTTTGAAGAATAAAGGGATTAAGGGTTATGGTGTTCGGGCCGGAAAGTGGAGCTGAGTCCACAAAAGATCAGCCATGATCTCATTGAATAGCGGAGCAGGCTCGAGGGGCCAGATGGCCTACTCCTGCTCCTAGTTCTTATGTTCTTATATTATGTTCTTTGTTTCTATGAGGCAATTCTTTGCAAAACAAAAAACAAATATCTCAATAAATAGACATTTTTTCAAAAAACATGTTTTTGTGAAAGAGAAATCATGTTTAACCAACTTATTTGTGTTTCTGAGGAAGTAACATGTGCTACGGATGAAGGGAAACAAGTGGATATACTGTACTTAGATTTCCGTAAGAGTTTTGATAAAGTGCTGCATCAAAGGTTATTGTGAAAATAAACAGTCATGTTATAGGGTGTATTGAATTGGCATGACTAAAAGATTAGCTGGTTAACAGGAAGCAGAGAGTAAGTATAAATAGGTCTTTTCAGGTTGGCAAGATGTAAAGATGGTGAGTCACAGAGATCAGTATGAGTACTTCAACTATTTCTAATTTATATAAATGGTGTTGATGAAGAGTGCCACACTTATTATCACCCATCCCCAATTCAGGAATCTGTGTGCATCTTCTTCGAGTAAACAATGTGATAGCCCTATTACCTACTTGCTTGTCAGTGTTTTGTGTACCTTTGCAGGGTCCCACTTCCCAGCCCTCGCCTTCCATTGTTCATCTTCCTCATCACCTTACTTGCGCCTGTGCCTGCCATTGTGCCACCTTGCCCTTCCCCACACTTCTCCATTACCCCTCTTGTGGTTTCCACCGGTTCCCCTCACCCATGCAAGGTCCTTTTTCCCCATTGCCCCCTTGTCTTCGTCAGCTCCACACTCACTTCGCAAGCCACCAGCAGTCGAACTTTGAGCGATTGAGGTGGAGGCTGCATGAGTCCCGCTGTGCAGTGCTGCACAGACAGAGAATGGTGTAAGGCACCAGGACCTGAAGACCCCTGTACTCCCCAATCCCTGCGCAGTACTGATCTGAGAAGGTGAAACAGGTGAGCCCATGAGATCTACAGACAATGCTGTCCATAAAGATAAGCTCGGCATGGAGCTGGAGGGCACAAACTGGTTTTGCATGAAAGAAACAGGTCGGCTGTGTCTGTTGCTCTCACTTCAAGGTGTTGAGCGAACTGAGGTCTGCTATGTGTATTCCCTTCATTTTCAAATGGGTTTGAGGCTAACATAATTTCTGGCTGGCGAGACACAAGATTGGAAGTTCTGACGAGGTTCCAGTTTGTATATTATATACAGAGTTTTTACACTTTTTTTGATTGTGCATTTTTTCTCAGTCCAGGATCATCGAGCAGAAGTACGAGACATCTGGAGGCATTTTTTTGGGGATTTTAATGTTTTATATTATTAGTGTTTAGCATTTGTAAATATGTTTAAAATGCAAATTAAGTGAAAGGAAAATATATTTTTTTTAACTTTGGTTTGTGATGAGACTATTAATTTCATTAAAAAGGTACTTTACTGTGTATAGTGAGTTTGGAGAAAGTGACAGAAAGATTTTATTTTCACTTTGGTTTGTCATGAGGATATTATTCCATTAAAAGAACTGTAATGGATAGAATGAGTTTGAAGTGTATGTAATCTTCAGCAAACATTCACTAACGAGTATGATTGTCCATCAAACATATTCCGTGTTACTGGTCACGGGTTCTGTGCGTCCTTTCATAGCTGATCAGCCCGATCCGAGAGCCACATCTTCAATCACTCACTTGGCAGGAGTTTCCAAAAAGAAGGATCGGTCCTTGAACTCTAGATCGCCGGTATTCTTTTCTCAGGCTCCTTTTCCGGGCCTCCTCTTGCCACCGGGTGCTCTCGAAGAATGTGTCCCTTTAATCAGGAGGTTACTTCAATTAAGTCTCTTCTGAGCAAGGGTCTCCCAGGCATTGATGTCTATCTTCCATTTCTTGAGTTAAGCCTTCAAGATGCCATTGAAGAGCATCCTTTGTCCTCTTTTTCTGGGTGAAGAAGATTTGCTTTGGCAATTGACGCTCTGACATCCTATGCATATTGCTGGCCCAGCGGAGTTGGTTTCAGATAATTATGGCCTCGATACTGGTGCTATTGATTCCTTCAAGGACACTAATGTTAGCACGTCTGTCCTCCCAGCTGATTCAGAGCTAAAGTACATTTGGATTTTGCAATGCATTTTAAGCTATGTTGTTTAAGAATGTCCCTGATGTAATTTATAGATTTATAGAACAGTACAGCACAGAACAGGCCCTTCAGCCCTCGATGTTGTGCCGAGCAATGATCACCCTACTCAAACCCACGTATCCACCCTATACCCGTAACCCAACAACCCCCCCTTAACCTTACTTTTTAGGACACTACGGGCAATTTAGCATGGCCAATCCACCTAACCCGCACATCTTTGGACTGTGGGAGGAAACCGGAGCACCCGGAGGAAACCCACGCACACACGGGGAGGATGTGCAGACTCCGCACAGACAGTGACCCAGCAGGGAATCGAACCTGGGACCCTGGAGCTGTGAAGCATTTATGCTAACCACCATGCTACCATGCTACCAAACTGTAGCATGTTCATCCTTACATGCCTCAGTGCTTACTTCAACTGCTTTAGCAAAGTTTAATGCCTCCATTGACATATGCAAGCCTCTTGTAAGCTAATGTGAACCATCTCTCTGACAGGTAATTGCAGAACCCAGTGCAGATTCAAAAAGCGCAATCTAAATAAAAAAAGTCAATTCTGGGTAGGATTAGCGGGGTTACTCCCTGTGCTTGTAGCTATTTTTAAATGGTGTCCAGATCTCTCAACACCCAGTCGCAACCCCGGGATGCCCATAACGCCTCAACTCAACTGTGGAGAGTCCTTGACCCCCGTTGAACCCCACCTCACATAGGCAGGGCATCACCGGGCCCAATCCCCAGCATGGACAAAATCCCAGCCTGGCACCTTGGTCCATTTCGGACCTTGGGTGACTGTGTGGAGTTTTCACATTCTCTCCATGGCTGCATGGGTTTCCTCCAGGTGCTCTTATTTTCCCAGTCTAATGATATGCAGGTTAGGTGGATTGGCCTTGCTATATTGCCTCTTAGTGTCCAAAGGTTAGGTGGGGTTATGGGGTTAGGACTGGGCGTGGGCCTTGGTTGTGTGCTCTTTTGGAGCATCGGTGGAAACTCGATGGGCTTCATTGAATCTATGATTCGGTAAACACAAATCAAAAAACTATCAGATGTTACAAGGACAGAGACAGCCAAAAGCCCTGGGGCACTTTTAAAATCTTATGACCATATCTAAATTAAAACATATGAACATTTTTAAGCATGCTACACGTAAACTTATACAATCGTACAGTGCAGATTTTATAGTTCCACAGATTTGAAACAAATAACAAAATCTATGTTCACTTACAAACAATGATCACATTTCATTTTTTAAATGTGTTTTTTACAAACATGTGTAAAATGAACAGTAACATACACAACAACGCACTCAATAACCTCACGATCCATAGTTTGTACAATTTTTACCCCATTTTAACCCCCAACCTCCCTCTCCCCCTCTGCCGTGATAAACACTTCCTCAAACATTGTCATGAACAACCCCCATTGCGTCTCAAAGCCCTCCTTCGACCCCCTCAACTCAAATTTGATCTTTTCCAACTGTAGAAAATCATACACGTCCCCCCAGCCAGATCGCCACCCAGGCTGGCGTACCCGACGTCCAATTCAACACAATCTTCCTCCAGGCAATTAGAGAGGCAAAGGCCACAATATCGGTCCCTTTCTCGTCCATCAGCCCCGCATTTCCGAAAACCAAATACCACCACCATTGTGTCCGGCCTGACCTCACCGCTTTCCAGTACCTCTCCAACTTCTCACAACCCCAGAACATGTGCGCATGGTTTGCTGGTCCCCGCACGCACTTCTTGCACTCGTCCCCCACCCCTGAAAGAACCCATTCATCCTTGGCCGAGTCATATGCACCTATGCACTTCCCTGAACTGAATCAAGCTCATCCCTGCGCAGGGGGAGGTTGAGTTCACCCTGCGCATTGCCTCACGCCACAGACCCCAGTCTATTTCCCCCCCAACTCCTCCTCCCATTTGCACTTGATGTCACCACTTGTTGCCCCAGCCACCCATACAAATCTCCAATCCCACCCTCTCCCGTCTCGTCCAGGAGCAGCAATTGTTCCAGTAAGATATACCCCAGCAACCTGAAAATGTCCTCCACTCTTCTCTTGCAAAGTCTCGCACCTGCATATACCTAAATTCACTCTTTCTGGGCAACTCAAACCTCTCTCGCAACTCATCCAATTCCAAAAACTGCCCTTCCAGACACAAGTCCCTCATCCTCTCCAGACCCGCCTCCCTCAACTTCTCGTACATCCCAACATTCTGCTCTGGCTTAATCCTATGGTTCCCACACAATGGTGTCAACACCAACAACCCTTCCAATTTAAAGTGCCTCCTCAGCTGATTCCACACCCTGACACTCGACTGTACCACCGGGCTTCCCGTATGTTTCCCCGGAGCTAACGGCAGCCGGGCTGTCAGCATGACCCTCAAGCTGGATCCCATACAGGACTCCTCCAATCTAATCCACTCTGCCCCGCATCACCTCATCTTCTCCACGCTCGCTGCCCAATAATAGTGCAGCAGGTTGGGGAGAGCCTTCCCCGTCCATACAAACTCTGAGATCACCGTCTCCAGTTTCCGAAAGGCATTTGGGATAAAGATCGGTGGGGTCTGGAAAACAAACAGGAACCTTGTCAGCACATTCATATTCATGACCTACACCATCCCTGCCAGTGTCAGGTATAGTGTGTCACATCTATTAAAATCCCCCCTAATCTCCTCCAACATCGTTGTCAAATTCCACTTGTGTATCATAGCCCATTCCCTTGTCACCTTGATCCCCAAATGCCGGAACCTTTTCCTAGCCACTCAAATGGCAACACCTCCAAATTGGTACCCGCCCTGCCACATTCACCAGAAACAACCTGCTCTTCCCAACGTTCAGCTTATATCCCAAGAGCCCAAAATCTTTCCAATATTCCCATGATCCTACCCATACTCTCCAGCGGGTCTGACACAGACAACAGATCATCCGCCAACTGCGACATCCAGTGCTCCCTGCTCTCCCTGACAACACCCTGCTACTCCACTGACCCACGAAGGGCCATCGCCAAGGGCTCAATCGCTAGTGCAAATAACAACGGCGAAAGTGGACACCCCTGTCTCTTACCTCTGCACAGCCCAAAACTCTGTGAGCTTGTCTCATTCATAACTACACATGCCACTGGAGCTACATACAACAAGCACACCAATGTCACAAACATTGGTCGAAACCAAAACCTATCCAAGATCTCAAATAGATACCCCCATGCCACCCGATCAAAAGCCTTCCCTGCATCCATAGAGTCAATGGCACTCTGGCACCTGCCCCACCGACAGCATCATAACCATATTTAACAGCCTCTTTATGTTGCTGGGAGCCTGCCTGTCCTTTACAAAACCCATTTGATCCTCAGCGACCATCCTGGCATACATCCCTCGATCTTTCCCGCCACCAACAGAGCCAGCATCTTCACAGTGTTCAACAACGAAATGGGCCTATATGACCCACACTCCAGCGGATCCTTCCCCTTCTTCGGGATTAATGTAATCGAAGCCTGCATCGGTGTCTCTGGCAGCTCCCCCTTCTCCAGTGCCTCACTAAACATCCCAAACAAGTGCGATGCCAACTCCATTGCAAACTCCTTCTAGACCTCCGCTGGAAAACCATCTGGCCCCGGGGCTTTCACAGATTTCATCCCTGCTAATACAGTTGATCACCTCCCTTAGACCCAACAGCTCCTCCAATACCTGCCTCCTCTCTTCTTCCAACCTTGGAAACTCCAATCCGTCCAGGATCCGTCCCATATCCCTTTCCTCTCTGCCTGGCACTGCCTGATATAACTTCTCATAATACCCCTGGAATAATTCATTTATCTCCCCGGCTCTGACACCTCACCCCTCTCAGTTCTCACCTTTCAAATGTCCCTGTACGCAGCCTACCTCTTCAACTGATGAGCCAGCAAGTGACTCGCCTTCTCCCCATATTTGTATTGAACCCCCCTCACCCTCCTTAACTGCCCCACTGCCTTCCCTGTCTTCAACCTATCAAACCTCCCCTGCAACCTCTTTATCTCCACTAGCAACTCTTCAGTGGGGGCTCCAGCATATCTCCTGTCCACCTCAACTATCTCATCCAACAGCCGTCCACACTCCTCCCTCTGCCTCCTGTCCCTGTGTGACTTGATCGAGGTAATCTCACCTTGGACCACTGCCTTTAACGCCTTCCAGAATGTGGCCACCGACACCTCCCCATTCTGATGATTGACTGATTTCCACACACTCCCCGATCGCTAACCTCACCTTTTCACAGAACCTCTTATCCGCCAACAGACCCAAATCTAGCCTCCATCGTGGCCTCTGCACCTGCCCCTTGCTGAGCCTCACGTCCAGCCAATGCGGTGCATGATTGGATATTACAATTCACTCATATTCTGCCCCAACATCCACAAAAACACCGCCCGGCTCACCACAAAGAAATCAATTCTCGAGTGCACCTTATACATGTGTGAGAAGAAGGAGTACTCACTCCTCCCTGGATCCTTAAACCTCCAAGGGTCAATCATTCCCACCCACTCCATAAACCTTCCCAACTCCTTCGCCATCTTTAATCTCCCCATTGACTTGGGCCTCGAATTGTCCACCCTCCGTTCCAACACGCAATTAAAATCTCGTCCCATAATCAATTGGTGTGTATCCAAATCCAGGATCACTCCCAGCACACCCCTTACAAACCCCACATCATCCTAATTTGGTGCATACACATTAACTAGCACCACCGGTGTCCCTTCCAACACCCCACCTAGTATCGCATATCTTCCCCCTGGGTCCCGTATTTCCTTGGCCCCTACAAACCCCGTTCTCTAGTTCAACAAAATATCCACCCGTCGCGTTTTCAAGTCAAACGTCGAGTAGAATACCTGTCCTAGCCATTGATGCGCTAATAATTGCACACAAAGACACGAATCGGTACAAGAGAGGCTTTATTACCGTGAGATGTTATTCCCTCGATTGCAGCTGTAGAATGGCAGCTCAGGAGAGCTCATGAATATTTATACTGCTCCCTGTGGGCGGAGCTAGCCGGCAGAGGCTTACCGACAAACCTGTAATACAGGTACTGCTGTACATCCCCTAATACAGGCACACACATATATATACAGTGGTGGATCACCACAGCCATTCCTTCCTCAGCCTAACCTGGTCACTATAGGAAGATCACCTGCAAACTCCTCAAGTGCGCAAAGTCCCGGGGCCTCTTAACCGGCCCATTTAACCCCTGAAAGTTGCACATGACAATTACTCCCGGAGGCTTACACCTCCAGTCCTCTCACAAAAAGAGCTCCCCCCACCCTCAAGCAACATACATCACTATACCCTCCAACCTTTACAGATGCAGCTCCTCCATCTCACACCAACTCTCAGTTCTGCTCCACTTTTTGGACCCTTATGAAGTTATTCACATCTTCTGGCATTTCAAAATAATACTCCTGGCCTTCGAATGTGACCCACAGTTTCGCCGGGTACAGCACCCAAACCGAATCTTCCTTCGGTACACCACCTTGGCCCTGTTGAAACCTGCATGTCTCTTTGCCAGCTCCGCATCAATATCCTGATATACTCGGACATGGTTCCCCTCCCATTTGCAGTCTTGCTTCTCCCTGGCCCATCACAAGATCTTTTTTCCTTCTCCACGAATTTGTGCCACCGCTTAATCACCGCCCGCGGCGGCAACCCCGCTCTCGGCCTCTGCCTGAAAAACCTATGGGCCTTGTTCACCTAGGGGTCCTGTCCAGCAATCCTTGCTCCACCAGCCCGGCATCGTCCTTGACATATTTTGTGGCACTCACCCCATCCACACCTTCTGGCAGCCCCACAATCCATAGGTCCCGCCGCCTGGACCTGTTTTCTTGCTCCTCCACCTTCGCCCTCAGCGACTTACAAAAGTCCCCAAGGGCTCCCACCTCCACCTCCAGGGACATGCTCCGGTCACTCTGGTCAGATGCCACCATCACCACTGCCTTGTACCTTCGCCACTTGTGCCTCAAGGCACTTTTCCACTCAGTCCATCGCCCTTCGCAGAGGTGCTATTGCTCCATCGATGGCCTTTGATCAGTCGCCGTGCATCTCCTTCCACTGCTGATAAAATTAATCTTTGATGAAGGACATTAACTGTTCCATCTGGGCCTTTCCCACTGGTGTCGACCCTTCCCCCTACGCCGTTTTCACAATTGTTGTTGCGGCACAGGTCCCCTGCAAATACTTAGCCAGTTTTTTGACTTTTTTGCATGGTCCGGTAGCGAGTAGACATACCAATCTTGTGGAGAACCTCCCCCTCGACACCTTCTGCACCACTTTCCTCCCGGAGCTACCCCTCTAATGGGTATAAAGTGCCCAAACCATCACCTTCGAGCCGGAGCTGCCCTGCGTGCGTCCATTCACTCCATGGCCGCAACTGGAAGTTGAAATATCACTTTTAGTCATAAAAGTAAGATTAAAAATTACTTTAAAAGAACTAATAACAGCAATGCCTGTATAAAAGAGAAAGCAAAACAACTGTTAAATAAAGCTTCTATATACCTTTAAAACACTTGTTAAACATGTTGCCTGTTGTCTTCAATATAAATCTGCATTTTAAATGCCTACCCTCATTTGATGTCCCCATAGCTGCTGTGTCACAAGGGGGCCTGGCTACATCGATACTGTGCCCCGCTGGAGAAGTTATGGGCCAGGGTGTTTTTATGCTGGCGAGTTGCTGACAATTTAGCTCTCGCTAGGTTCTCTGCTACCGCCCGCCACCGAACCTACCCCAGAGAATTCCTTTCAGTATTTCTATGGCTGGTTTAGTCAAGTTTCATGTCAATGGTGATCCAAGATGTGGGATTTAATGATGGTAATGTCATATAGTGTAAAGGGGAGGTAGTTAGACACTTTCTTTTTGGAGATGGTCATTAACTGGTGCCTGTGTGGTGTGAACTGACTCTGCACTTGGTCAGTGGTCTTGTTGCATGCAGTTATTGAGGAACTGCAAATCCGACTCAACACTGCAATGATCAAGAAGCATCCCCACTTCTAATCTTATGAAGCAGCTGAAGTTAACTGGTGGGCCGAGGATATCCCTGTCTGGAGCAACTCTTGCAGTGGTGATCTGGGGCTGAGTTATTGACTTTCAATAACCACCGTGTCATCCTCCTTCATGTAGTGAAAAACGGCTGAGAGCAGAAATCATTATAAACGGCAGGCTTCACAAAGTTTCTCTGGGTTAATTGCATATTGAAATCCTCATTCCAGTTTTCAAGGACTAACCAATTTATTTGCTTCAAAGCCGTGGTAAAACACATTAAATCAGTATGTTGAATGCATATTTGGTGTCAAATTCAAATTCTCTTCTGCTTTGCACAATACGAGTATGCAATTTGTGAACAAATTTTCATAAACTAATTGCCTATCTTAGTGGCAGGCATAATGGATTGCTGGAACATTTCAAATTAGTGAAGTAATTAGCAATTTTGCAACATGGCACAGGATGTTGTTTACCTCCGATGTGCCCTTTGCACAAGTTATCTCATTAACTGATGTACTCAGCAAAGCCTGTTAACAAGGTAACATTTTTGAATAGACCCATAATCATTTGAGATGTAAAATATGATTAAGTGACAAGAGTAAGAAAAATACAATCCAAAGCTGGTAAAGAGGATTAGACCATAACACATAAGAAATGATGGGACTGCCTTCGGCAGTGCATACTTTGCTATTGCATCATATCAGATGAGTTTTATGACCTCCAGTAGTGGGGCACAGTTATTCAAACTTTCATGTACCTTTGGTATACACACCATTATGTGCTGACATTCTGGGTGGGATTCAGCGGGCCCATTAGCTACAGGCGCAAATCCTGTCATGGCCACTAAATCTCACAAGAGGGTCATAACGGGATTTGCGCTGGCAAAATCTTGGTTTGAGATCTTGCCCGCCCCCTGCTGATACCATAATTGCTGGGCTTGAACCTGATTTGCATGCATTTAAATATAATTAAATGGTTTTACGTCATAGCATCCGACCTTGTGGATTGCTCCCCCACTGGTGTCGGGTTGTCATATCAGTGAGAATCACGTCTGGTTTTCAAAAATCTGGAGGCCCCAGGGTTGAGGGCCAAGGATGGGCATTGCCCCCTGACACCCTGGCAGTCCCCCAGGCAGTATCCCCTGGCACTGCCCCAGGGGAGCACTGCCAGTGAGCATTGCCAGAGGGTAACCCTCCTCCATTGGGGGAAGGGGCTCTACTTATGTGTATTGGGGGGAGAGGAGTGTGTACCGACACAGCACAGGGGCGACAGTGCCGCCCCCTCTATACTTCCCCGGTGGGAGGGTATCTGCCTTGAAGTTTGTGCAGGGGTCCCTGATGGCCGTGGGGGATGGGAGAGAATTTTCTTCATAGGTTGGGGCACCCTTTAAAGATGGTGCCAGAGTGATGGTGCAAACCATGTCCCCCGATTAGAAAACTTGGCTGTATTTCTGGAGAGAAACACACCAGATTTTAGCCAGAACCTGACACTATGAACGGGTTTCTCCATCCCAGCGCACCAGATTTCTGGTTCAGCACACCGTCAGGATTCTCTGTTTCGCTGGCTGGTCAATGGGGTTTCCCATTGTGCAGTCGCCCCACGCTCCATAGGTCCTGTCGGGAAACTCCCAGGCTGCTGGTAAAATGGAGAATCCCGACGGCGGAGAATTCAGCCCTTTGTTTTTTTTGGGGAGGAAATACTACCCTCTATCTGTCCACAGTGTGTGAAGGAGTTAGAACCATAGAACAATGGAAAAGTTACAGCACAGAAGGCTATTGGCCCATTGTGTCCATGCTGACCCAAAGAAACCAAGGTGCTCTTTCTAATCCCATCTTCCTGCACATGACCCATAGCCCTGCAGCTTACAGCATTTAAGGGGAAACCCAGATACTTTTAAAAAGAATTTAGGGTCTCTGCCTCCACCGCTATCTCAGGCAGTGAATTCCAGACACCCTCTACATAAAAAGGTTTGTCCTCATGTTCCCTCTAATCGTCTGCCACTTAGATTGGATCTATGTCCCCTGGTTTGTGAACTCTCTGCCAAGGGAAACAAGCTCCTCCTGTCTACTCTATCTCTACCCCTCACAATTTTGTATACCTCAATCATTTCACCCTTCTCTGTTCCAAGGAAAACAACCCCAACCTCTCCAATGTCTCCTCGTAGCCACAATTCTCCAGCCCTGGGAACATTGTAGTAAATCTTCTCCGCATTCTCTCCAGAGCAATTATGTCCTTCATGTAATGCGGTGACCAGAACTGCACACAATACTCCAATACTTCACAAGTGTCTTGTACAGTTCCATCATTATATTCCTACTTTTGTATTCTGCACCTCTGCCAATGAAGGAGAATATTCCATATTCTTTCTATACAACCTTATCTACCTGTACTGCTACCTCCAGAGGCCTGTGCATTTCCACACCAAACTCTCTCACTTCATCTACCCCTCTCACTATATTCCCATTTATTGTGCATTCCCTTTTACTGGTTCACCTCCCTAAGTGCAGTTATCCAAATTGAACTCCATCTGCCACTTTCCTGCCCACTCCACCACCCCATCTGTATCACTTTGGAGCTTACAGCTATCCTCTACAGTATCCACTACATGGCCAATGTTTGTGTCACCTGCAAATTTCCTAATTGTGCCCCCTTGTTCAAGTCCAAATAATTAATATGTCAACAAACAGCAGGAGTCCCAGCACCAAGCTATGCAGAATATCAATTGAAACAGCTTTTATTCACAAGGGAAGCCATTACCTTTTGTTATCTGTTACTAAGCCAACTTTATATCCAATTTACCACATTACCCTCTATCCCATGAGCTTTTACTTTTTTGACCAGTCTGCCATGTGGCACCTGGTCACATTCCTGACTAAATTCGACACCATCCACTGCAAAACCCTCATCAATCCTGCTTATCACTACCTCGAAGAATTCAATCAAATTTGAGAGGGATGACCTCCCCTTAACAATGCCATGATGACTAGTCCGTACCTTTCTAAATGCCAGTTTATCCAATCTCTCAGGATTGATTCTAACAATTCAAACACCGAAGTATGACTAGCCTATAATTATTTGGCCTTTCCTTCATACCCTTTTTAAACAACGGAACCACATTTGCATTCCTCCAGTCCTCCGGCACCTTTCCTCTGTCCAATGAAGATTGGAAAATAATCCTTAGAGCATCTGTTATTTTCTCCCTGATGTCCTTCAACTTCCCGGAAACAATCCATCCGGGCCTGGTGAGTTATCCACTTTCAAGGATTACAACTCCTCTAACACTTCCTCTTTAAATATGATTACTTTATCCACTATGTCACACTGCTCCTCTTTTTCGCATCATCCCTTTCCTTTGTGAATACGGAGCCAAAATATTTGTTTACAATTCTTCCCATATCCTCTTCACACAAGTTCCCTGCTTCATCTCTGATAGGTCCCACCTTTTCCTTAACTATCCTTTTGCTGTTTACGTACTGGTGAAACATTTTGGGTTTTCCTTAATCTTGCTTGCTAATATTGTTTCATGCCCTCTTTTTGATTTCCTTATTTCCTTTTTTACTTGATCTGTGTACTTTCTATACTCCTCTGGGCTAGGCTCCAGAGGCTATCTGGAGTGTTGAGTTTTTTGTGACTATCATAAGCTTTCTTTTTCTGTTTAATCTTCCTGGTATTTTTCTAGACAACCATGGGGATTTATATTTAGCAGTACCATTCTTATTTTTGAAAGGGGATAGTGCAGCCATCTAAGGTGGCCACCTACAAAGGATCATGGGAATTATGGCCAACCCAGGACTCAGACAGATATAGAGCCTATGTGTATCTGAAACACAGGTAACCAGTCCTGATCGAAATCCCCGCTCGTTTGCATTTTAATGGCCCATTTTCCCAGGACAATAATACTCCAATCAAGCAACCTGTACAGTCACAGACTGATCGATGCCACTCCCCTCACTCAGAAAGCCCAACTGCCAAGGTCAATGACCGCTAAGGACCCATCCACCTACCAAGGCACCCACCCCTTTATTGGCTGAAATTGAAATCAAAGACAATGATCAAAGCCCTATTAAACTATTGTGTCCAAGGTTCAGGACAGCCCCAAAGAGCACAAAATTCCAGAAGGATAAAAGAGAGCATAGCCATGTGTTCTATCTCTTTTGGATCCAGCCTGTGCCAACCTAATGGTAGCAGGAACAGCCAGCCAAGTTCAAGACCAATGATCGCTACCTGACGGATGAGCAGAGACAGAGCCACTTTCTTCGAACCAGCCAAGTGAAATCCAGAAAAAGGCCTTATCCATTTGCACAGTGCCAGTCGCCCTGAAGTTAAGTATAGGTTATTGTAGCTGATAGGTGTAGTTTAACTGGTAGTAGAAGTTGTGTTTGCATGTCGAGATAACTTTTGTGTATGTAAATAAACCATCTTTTGAACTAACTAACTGGTTGTGTGGTCATTTGATTGATATAAGGGAAGGTTTGTGGTTCACCAACATTATTAATAGAGCAATAATATGCCTGCTCTGTACCCAAAGGATCTCACTTATAAATACTTTCCACTGGTTTACCATCCTTTAGCAGTTTTGTCCAATTTTATAAAATTTGACTTCCTACAGTTTAAAGCCTTTATTGCGGATTTATCTCTGTCCTTTACCATAATAATACTAAATCTAACTGAATTGTGGTCACTATCCCCGGTATGGTTTCCCACTGTCACTTCACCCACTTGCCCATCTTTGTTTCCCAAGACTAAATCCAGAATTGTGTTTCCTCTTGTTAGGCTTGTCAGGTATTGTTTACAAAATAATTCCTGGATAGAGTATATTAATGTTTCGCCCTAAATGCTCCTTATATTGATTGAAACCCTGTTGATATTGGAATAGTTAAAGTCTCCGACTATTATTGCCCTCTTATTCCTACAGGCAGAAATTTGTCTACATATATGTTCTTCTATCTCCCGCTCACTATTTGGGGGTCTTTGGTATACTCCTAGTAGTGTGACTGCCCCTTTTGTATTCCTAAACTCAACCCAGAAAACCTCATTCATGAATCCCTTTAGCATATTATTCCTTTTCACAACTGTAATTGATTCTTTAACCAATAATATTCCCCCCTCCTTTTTTGTCGCCCACTCTATCCTGCCTGAAAACTCTGTATCCAAAGATATTGATCTGCCTATTCTTCCCCTTCTTTAGCTGGGTTTCCATTATAGCTACGACATCCTGCTGCCGTGTGCCGATCTGTGCCCTTAGCTCATCTGTCCTGTTTGTAATACTCCTTGCATTGAAGTATAAAGAGCTCAACCCCATCAATATCCTTTGGTGGACACTGTTTAACCCTTGTTTCTTTTGTCTGTCCGAGTTACTGACTATATCACTAACTAATGTTCCGTATTCCCTTTCCTGGTCTGAATCTGAAGGTGGGACTCTTCGGCCTTGTTCGCCCGGTAACTGGAGAATCCCGCTCGATCTCATACGTGGCTCGCCCGTGGCATTCTTGTGGTGGGCGGGGTGGGAGAATCCAACCCTGACCCATTTAAGTCTACCCTTGGCTTTCCGGCCCCCACCATACTAGTTTAAAATCTCACTAACGGAACTAGCAAAAGCCCTCCCAAGAAGATTGGTCCCGGCTGTGCCTGCGTACAACCCGTCAAGCTTGTACAGGTCCCACCTTCCCCAGAACCAGTCCCAATGCCGCAAGAATCTAAATCCCTTCCTGGTACACCATTTCTCCAGCCCTTTGAGCCTCTTATTCCTGCTGCTGTTAGCATGTGGCACTGGGAATAACCCTGAGATTACTATATTTAGGACCTAACTTCCTATATTTAGTTTTCAGATCCTCATTCCTTCCTTTTTTAACCTATGTTGTTGGTACATATGTGTACGATGACCAGTGGATGCTCACCCCCCCATCTCCAGCTGCTCCATGACACCCCTCACCCTGGCACCAGGGAGGCAACATACCATTCTGGATTCATGTCTGAGGCCACAGAATAGCCTGTTTGTACCCCTTATAAGCCCTGCTGCTCATTTTCCTCCTCTTCTGTGCAGCTGAGCCATCCATGGTGCCATGAACTTGGCTGGTGCTGCTTTCCCCTGAGAGGCTATCCCTTCAAACAGTGTCCAAAGCGGTATATCTGTTTGAGAGGGGTTTGACCACAGAGGACTCCTGCACTTCCCTCCTGAGCCTTTTACTTTGTCTGATGGTCACCCATTCCCTTTCTGCCTGTGAAATCCTACCTGTGGTGTGACCACCTCGCTAAAAGTGCTATCCATGACAATCTCAGAGTTGCAGATACTCCAGCTCTGAAATGTAGTTAACCAGCAGGCTCAGCTGGACACACCTCCTGCACATCTGGGCATCATGGATACTGGAATCATCCCTTATTTCCCACACTATCCAGGAGGAGCACACCACAGGTCTCAGGTCTCCTGCCATGACGTCTCTCTAGATTAAGCTAGTTACTCCCATTAAAAGAATTTAATTCAGCTAGGGAATTTCCTTTGTTTCAAACACTTCTATTATAATCGAACGTCCATACCTTTATTTAAGCTAATATACTATACTTAAAAAACAGGACTCTAAAGGTCTCACATACCAATCAGCTGTTTCCTTTGGAACGGTGTCACTTTCTGAACTCTGACGACACCTCCGAATGCCACTGTTGGTGGCCCAATGTTCCTCTCTGCTACTGTAAGGTAAGAGAGTTGCATCATAACCTGATATCTGTTCCTCATTAAAAAGTTTCTGGAGCAAGTATCTTTGACTTGAGGTCCATGAAGTAGTGGCCACATGTAAATGTCTTTAAGGTCCTGTGGGAAAAGGAGATGATGAATCCTTCCAAAGAGTTGCTTGAACTAACAAGTCAATTTGCAGGATACTTTGCCTCCAGGTACCACAATGTAGTTGGCTCGTAGTGAGACAGTCCTGTGTATCACCCTCTTCATACACACTTGGAGTTTCAGTGCCACGGTATATTATCCTCAGTGTGGCTGGGGTGGGGAAGAGACCACCGCATACCACCTTCTGACATGTGCCTTTGCAAAGGAAGTCTAGAAAGAGATGCACTGGTTTCTGTCAAAGCTCATCTCAAGGCACTCTATAAGGCAGGATTCTGTGCTCTTATGGGATGTTCCCAGGGACACACAGCACAAAAACCATCAACTCAATGAAAGATGCTCTTTAGTCTGCCAGAAGCTTGATTGTCTTCCAGTGCAATGAGCTGTCCATGGCTGAATATCGCACACTGGCACATTCCAAGGTCAAGGACTATGTGCTGAAGGATGTACTAATGGGGAAACACTACAGTCCTAAGGCCCTTTCACCACAGTACTCTGAGAGGTTGGTATCTATTGTTACGACCTGTCCCTGGGCAAGGTCCCCTAATTTGTTAATTTCACAAACGGGACTCCAAAATTTGCTGCTCTCGGGTGAGGTGGTACGAATTGGCTTCCCATTCTTTACTGTTGGTGGCAACAAGGTAATTTAAAAGGGATCTCTTCCCCCTGTGAATACATTTTCCTTTTCCACTTTTAAGAAGGAGCTAACTTAACCAGGCTTCCTTGAGTCAAAGAAAGAGTAAATTTCTTAGTTCCTCAAAACCTGAGAAAATAATAAAGATGCAACACGTACATTGGCACACTGATGAGAACTGAGAAGTTAACAGTCCAATAAAGTTTAAAAAGAGTATACAAATCAGTCTTTGGCTTGCCTGTGTATTGCAGATGGTGGTGTGATATGGCCATTAAGTTGGGTGATTCCGCTAGAGCTGTCTTTGGCGGTTTATCAGTTAGTTTGGAGACTCTAGGTTCTGCAGGATGAATGAAAGTATGTCCTCTCCCCTTTACGTTGTGGCTTTTGTTGAATCTTGCCCCCAACAGCAGAGAGGGCGAGACACTTTGCCTATTTGTCTTTCCAGGGGTGATTGGCTGCTGTTCCATCTTGTTTCTGTTTCCCTCACAAACTGGCACATCAGTATACACAGACCAGGTTTGCAGCTAGCTTTTTTTTAACAGATTTCTCTGTTGTGGTATTTTTAAAGGATAGATTTGCAGACCACTGAGGTACAAACAAACAAGCGCTTTATTGGAAAGGTGTTTACTCTACAGGGTGGGAGCAAAGACTGCCTGTTTGCCCTTGCAAACGGCCGATGATGTCATCAATAAATCACTTGATCTGACTCTGAAAGTAATGAATTAAATGAAAATCGCTTATTGTCACAAGTTGGCTTCAAATGAAGTTACTGTGAAAAGCCCCTCGTCACCATATTCCGGCGCCTGTTCGGGGAGGCTGGTACAGGAATTGAACTGTGCTGCTGGCCTGCCTTGGTCGGCTTTCAAAGCCAGCGATTTAGCCATGTGCTAAACCAGCCCCATCTTGTTCCAACTGGGAACAGACAGGAATACACAACACTTTCCTCCCCTTTTGCATTAGAGGATCCTGCAATGAAACACAGTATAACATTAACAATCAAAATGTACAATATGAACAATTAACAAACACAACAGTCAATAAGTTAGACAGTTTGGAGGATGTCAATTCCTGTGTCGTTGTTGTCGAACCTTGAGCGTCTGCGTTTTCATGCTGACTGTATCCTCTGGTGTTTTTGGTTTAGTTTGGACATCACCTGTAGTTGTCCCAACTGGAGTCAACATCATGTTCACAGGCTGACTTGGTGTTGAAGTGTCCTCAACTGGGGCACTGTCCTCCACAGTTGTTTCTGATATTTGTTAGGTTCTCAGGAGTGTTTAAGCCTTCACTTGACATCATTTGTTGCGGACTCTCGGTTGACTGTCTCTGGCAACTTCGTTCTAGCTGCTAGATGTTGATTAGCGTGTCTGCTCCACATTACGTCATCCTGAGTTTGAATGGTGTAGGAGACCGATCCTGTCTGTGCTAAAACGATGGCAGGTGTCCACTGCTCACTGGTGGTATAGTTCCTTGCCAATACCTCTGGACCTTTCCAACAACATGGCATTCAGCCCTTTACTCATGTTGCAAAATCTAACTTACTGTTTCCTCTCAACAATTTCTCTTGCCTCAGGCAGCTTCAGCATATCAGACGCTGCGCACAATGAATGTTTTACCATGAGTAATGTTGGAGTCTGGAGAACTTTGGGTTGTTGAATGTGTTGTATTACTATATGTCATCAGTAATTGGCTGAGTCGTTCAGACAATGAAACTTACTCACGAGTTACCTTCAATAATGAATGCTTCATTGTTTGAACAAACCTTTCAGTCAGCCCATTTGTGACAGCATGATAAGGAGTCGGTTGGATGTTTTGGATTCTGTTCTCCTTTGGAGAATTTGTGACTTCTTGCAAAATGAACTGTGGCTCATTGTCGCTAACTTGTTCAGGGTAACCAAATCTTCCAAAAATCTTACCCAGTCTTTTTGTTTTCCCCAAGGATGACTGAGTGGGGATTCAGCGGGCGCCTGGTTCCGGAGGGAGACCGTATCCTGCCGGCCATCGGGTACGCCACATTGGCGTACTAAGGGTTAGCATGAAGGAGGTGTACCCTCTAGACCAGCAGGTCCGACTTGTGTGCCCGCACGTGTTTGTGGGGCAGAATGGGTCCAGGAGCTGCCCGCCAGGTTGGGAGCGAGGTCCCGGAGGAGGACTTCCTGGGGAAGACAAGGAGACGTTCATGAGGTGTTTCGTTGGTCGTGGTACACAGTAATGATCGAATGGAGTGGAGTGCATTAGGGAGGGCCTCCTGCCAGCGGGAGACTGGGAGATTCCTGGACCGTGGGGCCAGTAGGACGGTCTTCCAGACCGTTCCGTTCTCCCTCTCCACCTGCCCGTTTCCCCAGGGGTTATAACTGGTCGTCCTGCTTGAGGCAATGCCTTTGCTGAGCAGGAATTGACGCAGTTTGTCGCTCATGAAGGAGGACCCCCTATCGCTGTGGACGTAGGCAGGGAAACCAAACAGGGCAAAGATGCTGTGGAGGGCTTTAATGATAGTGGCAGCGGTCATGTCGGGACAGGGGATGGCGAACGGGAGTACTCGTCAATCATGTTCAGGAAGTATGTGTTGCGGTCGGTGGAGCGAAGGGGCCCTTTGAAGTCCATGCTGAGGCGTTCAAAGGGGCGGGATGCCTTCACCAGGTGGGCTTTCTCTGGCCGGTAGAAGTGCGGCTTCTACAATTTGGCAGTTCCTGGTGACGGTCCTGACCTACTCGATGGAGTAGGGCAGGTTGTGGGTTTTGATAAAATGGAAGAAACGAGTGACCCCCGGGTGGCAGAGGTCATCGTGGAGGGTCCGGAGTCGGTCCACTTGTGCGTTGGCACATGGGCTGCGGGATAGGGCATCAGGAGGCTCGTTTAGCTTCACGGAAAGATACAAGATCTCATAGTTATAGGTGGAGAGCTCGATCCTCCACCGTAAGATCTTATCGTTCTTTATCTTGTCCCGCTGTGCATTGTTGAACATGAAAGCTACTGACCGTTGGTCAGTGAGGAGCGTGAATCTCCTGCCGGCCAGGTAATGCCTCCAATGCCGCACAGCTTCTGCTATGGCTTTTCAACGGTGGAAAGGCGGATTTCGGAAGCATGGAGGGTTGGTGAGAAGAAAGCCACGGGCCTGCCCGCTTGGTTGATTGTAGCCGCCAGAGCTACGTCGGATGCATCGCTCTCGACTTGGAAGGGAAGGGATTAATCGATTGCGTGCATCGTGGCCTTTGCGATGTCTGCCTTTATGAGACTGAAGGCCTGGCGAGCCTCTGCCGACCGGGGGAAAACCGTGGATTAGATTAGTGGGCGGGCCTTGTCTGCGTAGTTGGGGACCCACAGTGCGTAATATGAAAAAAACCCCAGGCAACGTTTCAGGGCCTTGGAGCAGTGTGGGAGGGGGAACTCTATGAGGGGGTGCATGCATTCGGGGTCGGGGCCTATGACTCCACCGTGCACTACGTAGCCGAGGATGGCTAGACGATCGGTGCTGAATAAGCATTTCTCCTTGTTATAGGTCAGGTTAAGGAGACTGGCGGTATGGAGAAATTTGCGGAGGTTGGTGTCGTGGTCCTGCTGGTCGTGGCCTGTAAACCGTACCAGTCAACCATTCGGCCCATCTCCCGTTGGAAGTCCGAGACCCCATTTGTGACACCAAAGGGAACCTTTAGGAAGTGGTAGAGCCACCCATCTGCTTCGAATGCAGTGTACTTGCGGTCATCCGAGCGAATGGGGAGCTGTGGTAGGCGGATTTGAGGTCCACCGTGGAAAAGACCTTGTATTGTGCAATCTGATTGACCAAATCAGATATGCGGGGCAGTGGGTACGCATCGAGCTGCGTATACCTGTTGATAGTCTATAATCGATGACCATCCTGTGCTTCTCCCCGGTCTTTACAACCACTACTTGAGCTCTCCAGGGGCTGTTGCATTTCAATAATACCTTCCTTCAGTAACCGCTGGACTTACGACCTAATGAAGGTCCGGTCCTGGGCACTGTACCGTCTGCTCCTGGTGGCGACAGGTTTGCAATCAGGGGTGAGGTTTGCACAGAGGGAAGGCGGATCGACCTTGAGAGTCGCGAGACTGCAGACAGTGAGGGGGGGGGGGTATAGGGCCGCCGAATTTAATGGTTAAGCTCTGGAGGTTACATTGGAAGTCCAATCCTAGGAGTGTGGCAGCGCAGAGGTGAGGGAGGACGTAGAGTCGGAAATTCTTAAACTCTCTTCCCTGGAATGTGAGGTTAGCCATGCAGTACTCCTTGATCTCTCAGAGTGAGACCTGGAGACCAGAGAGATTCTCTGGTTAACTGGGTGTATAGGGAGGGAGCAGGGCCTTACCGTATTGGGGTGTAGAAAGCTCTCTGTGCTCCCGAAGTCGGTCAGGCAGGATGTCTCGTGTCTGTTGGTGTGTACCGTTGTCGTAGCGGTCGAAAGAGTTCGGGGCCGAGACTGGTCCAGAGTCACTGAGGCGAGTCATGGCAGAAGCTGGTGGGATTCCTCGGGCAGTGTGCGGTCATACGACTCGGGGTCTTGAGACTCCAGCCAAGGTGACGCCGCCCACAGGTCGCACATGGCTGGGGGTGAGCAAGATGGCGGTGCCCATGAAACGCACGTGGTCCCTGGGGAACAAGAGGGTGGCGCCCGGGGTCTGCATGTGGCTCGCGGGATCGAAGATGGCGGCACCCACGGGCCGCACATGACCTGCGAAGAGAGTAATGGCGGCGGGACCGTTTCGCCCCCGGAGACAGCGGCAACCGCCCGGGGCCTGGCATACCGCCACAAAATGCCCCTTCTTTCCACAGCCCTTGCAAGTTGCGGAGCGGGCCGGGCAGCGTTGCCGGGGGTGCTTGGCTTGCCCGCAAAAATAACATCGGGGCCCCCCGGGGTTGCCTGGCAGCTGCGCGGCACATGCTTGTGGGGGGTTGGGGGATGCGTCGGAATCGGCTGCGGGTGGGGTCCACACTGCCCATGGGGCTGCTGCTTGGCCGGGGACATACGCTCGGGCATTGCGAGAGGCGACGTCTCAGGAGCTTGCGAGGGCCCGTGCCTCCTTGAGACCTAGCGTCTCTTTTTCCAGCAGCCGCTGGCGGATCAGGGAAGACAGCATACCTGCAACGAAGGCGCCCTGGATTAAAAGTTCGGTGTGGTCGTTGGCTGAAATTTGCGGACAGACACAGTTCCTACCTAGTACCAGCAGTGCGCGGTAGAATTCGTCTAGCGATTCCCCCGGAATTTGTCGTCTGGTATCTAGAAGATGTTGGGTGTAAACCTGATTTACTGGGCGGATGTAGTGTCCTTTCAACGGGGTCATTGCGTCCTCGAAACTGTCTGCGTCTTCGCTGAGCGTGTAGATTTCTGGGCTCACCCTTGAGTGGAGAACTTGCAGTTTCTGGTCCTCCGTGGGTGTAGTTGTGGCCTTCCTGATGTATCCGTTGAAACATGCCAGCCAGTGTTTAAAGGTCGCCGCTGAGTTTGCCGCGTGGGGGCTAAGTTGCAGACACTCCGGCTTGATGCGGAGTTCCATTCTTCAAATCTAGTTCAATAAATTGATACACGATCAATAACTCCCGAAGCAAGATTGTAGGACAATTGAAGGCTTTATTGAACTAGATGTTTCCCCCAGCAGCGCAGGTACAGAATCCAGCAGCTAGGGAAACACAGACTCTTATACTCCGCCTTCCTGGGCAGAACCAGCAGGCAGGCTTCACCAATGATCTTACAGCATCAACCTAGGTACTGTAATACCCCTATTACAGACTACCACAAGACCACTAACCATCCATGAGGAGAGGGCCCTAGAACTCGTAGGTAGACCCGAGGACTGGGAGGTTACGGATGCAGAGGTCGGGGGCACACAACCAAGTGAGACCCCCTACGGCCCGCCCCCCTTCTCCCCTTCTCCCCTTCCCCCATATCCACCATATCCCCCATGTGCCATATCCTCCTTCCCCATATTCCCCTTCCCCCATATCCCCATGTCCCCTTCCCCCATGTCCCCCATGTCCCCCATATCCCCCATGTCCCCTTCCCCCATATCCCCATGTCCCCTTCCCCCATGTCCCCCATGTCCCCCATATCCCCATGTCCCCCATGTCCCCTTCCCCCATATCCCCATGTCCCCTTCCCCCATGTCCCCCATGTCCCCCATGTCCCCCATGTCCCCTTCCCCCATATCCCCATGTCCCCCATGTCCTCCATGTCCCCCATATCCCCCTTCCCCATATCCCCATGTCCCCCATAGCCCCCTTCCCCCATGTGCCCCATGTCCCCCTTTCCCCATATCCCCCATGTCCCCCATAATCCACTTCCCCATATCCCCCATCACCCCCTTCCCCCATATCCCCCTTATCCCCCCGGTCCCCATATCCCCCTTCCTTCATATCCCCCTTCCCCCATATCCACCATATACCCCTTGTTCCCCATATCCCTCTTCCCCCATATTCCCCATGCCCCCTTCCCTCATATCCCCCATGACCCCCTTCCCCCATATCCCCCGATCACCGCCTGCGTGTCTAACCATGCAGCTGTATTGTGTATTGCAGGACCAAACTTCGAGGCACCCGTCCCCGCGGATGCCGATCGTCCCCAGGATGATCCAGGGCGGTCACGGGACAGGGAGCGACCCGGCCCCTCCGGCATACGACGCCTCCAGGACGTCCCAGGGCGGCCACGGGACAGGGACAGACCCGGCCCCTCCAGCATACGACGCCCCCAGGATGTCCCAGGGTGGCCACAAGACAGGGACAGACCGGGAGCACCACGGAGACGACGCCCCCGTCTCGTGCGAGTGCGGCGATGAAGGCGGGTAACACCCAGCGACGAGGGGGGCAGCCACAAGCCCCCATCGCAGCCAAGCCATGACACCCCAACCCGGACACCCCAACCCAGGACACTCCTACCCAGGACCCCACTATCCAGGACACCCCTACCCAGGACCCCACTATCCAGGACACCCCTACCCAGGACAACCCTACCCAGGACACCCTACCCAGAGCACCACTACCCAGGACAACCCTACCCAGGACACCCCTACCCAGGACACCCTACCCAGGACACCACTACCCAGGACACCCCTACCCAGGACACCCTACCCAGAACACCACTACCCAGGACAACCCTACCCAGGACACCCCTACCCAGGACACCACTACCCAGGACACCCCTACCCAGGGCCCCACTATCCAGGACACCCCTACCCAGGGCCCCACTATCCAGGACACCCCTACCCAGGACAACCCTACCCAGGACCCCACTATCCAGGACACGCCTACCCAGGAGTCCCTGACCCAGGACACCACTACCCAGGACACCCCTACCCAGGACACCCCAACCCAGGACCCCACTATCCAGGACACCCCTACCCAGGACAACCCAACCCAGGACCCCACTATCCAGGACACGCCTACCCAGGAGACCCTGACCCAGGACACCACTACCCAGGACACCCCTACCCAGGACACCACTACCCAGGACACCCCTACCCAGGACACCCTACCCAGGACACCCTACCCAGGACACCACTACCCAGGACACCCCTACCCAGGGCACCCTACCCAGGACACCCTACCCAGGACACCCCTACCCAGGACACCCCTACCCAGGACACCCCTACCCAGGACCCCACTATCCAGGACCCCACTATCCAGGACACGCCTACCCAGAAGACCCTGACCCAGGACACCCCAACCCAGGACACCCCAACCCAGGACACCCTACCCAGGACACCACTACCCAGGACACCCCTACCCAGGACACCCCTACCCAGGACACCACTACCCAGGACACCCCTACCCAGGACACCACTACCCAGGACACCCCTACCCAGGACACCCCTACCCAGGACACCCCTACCCAGGACACCCCTACCCAGGACACCACTACCCAGGACACCCCTACCCAGGACACCCCTACCCAGGACACCCCTACCCAGGACACCCCTACCCAGGACACCCCTACCCAGGACACCCCTACCCAGGACACCACTACCCAGGACACCACTACCCAGGGCCCCACTATCCAGGACCCCACTATCCATGATGCTCCTACCCAGGACACCCCTACCCAGGACACCACTACCCAGGACACCACTACCCAGGGCCCCACTATCCAGGACCCCACTATCCATGATGCTCCTACCCAGGACACCCTGACCCAGGACACCACTACCCAGGACACTGACACACAGGGGACGGGTGGACAGGAACCACCACCCCAGGGGTTCATGGACTTTGGGTCGGACGAGGAGCATGACACAACGCCACTGTTATCTCCTACACCCTCCACCATCGCAGAGACACTCACCTCGGTTGGGCACTTTAGCGATGAGGCTTCTGGTACACTAACTGGTGAGCACAACACAACCGTACCAGTACAGCAGGTGGAGGTAGGAGCAGCTGAGGGGCCGGGAGGTCAGAGGGCATCCCGGCACGAGCAACCATCTGCCGCCTAGACGGGTCCCGGGTTCCTGGCGTTACCACACCCACCCGTAGACCCGATGCAGTCACCGACCCAGGACGATCGAAGGGGGTGACGGCCGGCTTGCGGGAGCTGCAGACGCAGGTGGAGGAGTGCGCCCGCGTCCAGGAGCAGGGAGTGGTGCCTGAAACTGCAAGTGTGGCGTCCGCGGTGGAGGCAATGGGGGTGACGGTGTCAGACATGGGGAGCAGTACGCAAGGCCTGGGGCTTTCCGTGCAGGCAGCCATGAGCCAGAGCCAGCAACAGATCGCAGAGGTGCTCAACGCCATGGCGCAGTCCCAGCAGGCAGTGGCCCAGTCTCAGCAGGCCATCGCTGAGGTCATCGGCGCCATTGCCCAGGTGCTGGCCAGCGTCGCCCAGACACAGACAGGGATGGCCAACTGCCTGAGCTCTATGGCTGCAAACTTGCAGACCCTTGTTGATACCAGGGTGGGCCTCCAGGACTGGCAGCGCCAGGTGTCGGGGGGGGGGGGGGCGTCGGGTGCTCGGTCCGTTTGCATCCCCGACCCATGTTGAGGCCCGGGGGCCATCGGGCACACCAAGGGAGGAGGAGGTGCTTGGACCCTTCCCGGATCCCCCTGTAGGGGAGGTCCCGGAACACCGCGACACCTTGGACCCCCCCCTTCCGCCCCAGATGCATCTGGTGGGCAACGGGCAGGACAGCCTGGCAGTTCGCCATCCCAGTCGCCGAAGCCGCAGCCTGGCCCATCTAGGCCGGGCCGCCCAAGGAAACGGCCGCCAAACGGATCCCGAGTCACAGGGCAGGAATCACAGGCGTCTACCTCCAGCTCTGCTGTACCATCTGGGGAACCACCTAGACGTAGTCATAGGGCCTGCAAGGCCAAAAAATTAGACACTGAGTAAGTTGGCATGGGTGCAGGGCACAGATTAGTTATATGGACTCGGGCACGTGTATGAACTGTTTGTTATTAAAATCACTTTCACACCTACAGAAGCTGCTTTTGTGCTCTGTCCGATGCGTGCGGGGTGTGGTGTGAGGTGAGAGCCAGTGTGTGTGTGAGGGGTGATAGAACGTCAGCCTCAGCTGAGTGTGCCCCCCATCTCTCCCCGGGTCGCCCTCGCCACCCCCCCCGGGGCAGAAGATGGGACCGTGCGCCTCAGTGGTCCAGGTGGAGGGAGGATGGGTCAGACATTGTCCAACGATGTAGAGCCCAGAGCTCATTGCAGAGGGGGTTGTCATCATCCTCCATGGCCTGCAATAGATACGCTTCCACCGGCGACCGTGTTAGCCCGGCCCGTGGTGCCGCAGGTGGATGTGCAATGGAGGGGTCGTATGCATGAGGGTGGGGGAGGGTGGTTGGTGGTGGATGGGTGGGAGGGTGAGGGTGGTTGATGGTGGGTGGGTGGGGGGGGTGAGGGTGGTCGGCTGGTGCCGTGGTGTGCAGTCTGTGCCCATGTTCGGCGATTCCCACGCCACCCTAGTCAGTGAACTGGGAGGCTTTCAGCCTGTCCCATGCCCGCTGGACCAGCCGGTAACGGTGGGCAGCCTCCCATTCATGTCCAGCCCATCTGACCTGACCATTGTCCCGATCCTCCTCATCTGGGGTGGACTGCGCCTCGCCCTGCTGCTACTCCACTTCCCCCTCCTCTGCCTGCGGCACATCACCCCTCTGCTGGGCGATGTTGTGCAGGACGCAGCACACCACAACGATGTGGCCGACCCTATCTGGGGGTACTGGACGGCCCCTCCAGAGCGATCCAGGCACCTGAAACGCATCATGAGCAACCCAAAGCACCTCTCTATCACCCCCCTGGTCACTACTTGGGCATCGTTGTGCTGTTCTCCGCGTCAGTCTGTGGCCTCCGTATAGTCGGCATCAGCCACGACCGCAATGGGTAACCCCTGTTGCCCAGTAACCAGCTCCTCAGCTGGGGGGGGCGTCTCTCGAACATGCCGGGGTGAAAGACTGCGCAAATACGAATGAGTCATGTACACTGCCCGGGTACCGGGCGCAGACGTGCAGGATCATCATGCGGTGGTCGCAGACCACCTGAATGTTCATGGAATAAGTCCCCTTCCTATTCGTGAACACGGCCCTGTTGTCTGCAGGTGGCCGCACGGCAACGTGCTTCCCATCGATCGCCCCCTGGACCATGGGAAACCCGGCCACGGCAGCGAAGCCCATGGCCCGGGCATCCTGGCTCGCCCGGTCCACAGGGAACCGGATGTAGCGTTCCGCAATTGCATAAAGGGCGTCTGTCACTGCCCAGATGCGCCGGTGCACCGATGCCTGCGAGATGCCGGACAGATCCCCAATCAGCGCCTCGAATGACCCCGTGGCATAAAAGTTCAGGGCCACCGTAACCTTGACGGACATGGGGAGAGGGTGTCCTCCCCCAGTGCCACGCGGTGCCAGGTGTGCCATCAGGTTGCAGATATGGACGATGGTTTCCCGGCTCAACCGGAGTCTCCTCCTGCATGGCCGGTCCGTGAGGTCCTGGTACGACGAGCGGGCCCGGTACACAAGGGGCCTCATCGGGCGTCTCCGTCGCCGTGGCACCACCTCCTCTTCCTCCTCCCCTTTCCCATGCTCGTCCCCCTCCTCATCCTGTTGGGCAGGCGGCCCTCCAGCCTAGGCGGCTGCCACCTGCCCCTCTGCGGCACGCTCCTTTGCGGCAGCCTCCGCCGCCTCCCTGGCACGCTCCTCCTCCTGCTCCCAGAGGGCAACATGTAGACGTGCGGCTCCCGTCACGGCGGCCAACTTCAGTGGGTGATCATCAAACATAACGGCCTGCAGGGGGTGGGGGGTGTGGGGGGACAGATGACATGTCATCATTACCCCCCCACCCCCCCACCCCCGCCAGGTGCCGTGGACTGCATGGCCGCGACAATTGGAAGCCGACACCTGGCCAGGCGGACAACCTCCCAAACTCTCCCCCTCCCCGGCACTCACCCACCCTCCTCCCCGGCACTCACCCTCCCCGCCCCGGCATGCCCTCTCCTCTCCCACTCTCCACCCCCCCACTCCACACACCCCCCTCCACACACACCCCCTCCACACACAAACCCCCACTCCACACACAAACCCCTCCTCCACACACATCCCCCCTCCACACACACCCCCCTCCACACACACACCCCCCCCTCCACACACATACCCCCCTCCAAACATGCATCCCCCCCTTCACACACACCCCCTCCACACCGACTGCGGCCGCGCCATCACTTCTCCTACGGCCATCCCAAGCCGAGACCTACCTCCGCGCTGGCCGGCGTCAACCATCAGAACTGGTTGACGCCGTTATATAGGTGTTTTAATTTACGCTGATGTGACCCGTGGTCACATCGGAGGGATTTTGGCCCATCCGGCCGGGAGATTTTGGGCAGCCCCGGGGCCCATAGCGTCGCGCCGGTCCCCGCCATTTTCCGAGGCAGGCGACACGATTCACATCGGGGCAATTTTTGGGGGGTCGGAGAATTCGGAGGATGGCGGGGGTGGGATTCACACTGGCCCCCGGCGATTCTCCGACCCAGTGGGGGGTCAGAGAATCCTGTCCAATTTTTATGAACATTTTGCCATGGCCCTTCTGGCCATTCCCTTGGGCGTAATGGCATTGACGGTGGCAAGTTTCAAACCTTTGCACAGGACGAACACATGCCCACCTTCTCCTCAATTTCGGTATCGAGCCCTGGTCACCAAAAATAACTTCTGGCTCTCTCCTTCAATCTTACTATCCGTACTATCTCACAATGACCTTCATAAAGTTGGTTTAGGATGCTTAACAATGACAGGATAATGACCCTCATTCCCAGAGGAAAAAATCAGCCCGTATTGAAAGTTTGAGTCTTCGGGTAATGTATTGCTTCAACTCCAGGTTTGCTCCCGCGCTCTTGCTACAAAGTTCCATGTCCATAACTTCTGATAGTAGTGGATACTTCTTAACTTCCTGCAGTTACAGGCGTGCTATCGACTTCTTTGAAATAGAAAATATTACCATTTGAACTATTAATTGACAACTTGTTAAAGATAAAGGTAACCAAGAGAGTGCATCAGCATTCCCATGGAGATTTTATTGACGATATTTTATTGTATATATACTGACAACAGATATATCCATCTCTGCATCCGGCTCGCTGCTGGAGATGGAATACAGGTGTGCAGCCCAAGTGTCATTGTCGGTGGCCAATGATCAGTTAGTAAAGTAAATTTTCTTCCATATAGGTATTGGCGAAAAAGTTTGATTCTGAAATTGATACCCAGAGCTTCCTTCTCTATCTGGGCAGCTGAAATTGTTCGGGGTTAACTTATGATGGCCAATTAGTTTGATGAGCGTGAGACTCAGGAATGTTAGAGGGCACAATTACTCTCTGAATCAGGAATAGGAGACCCTAATAGGCATCATTACTTAGACTGCATCATTTTAAGATCTTACTGATGTCAGGTCTTTGCGCTTAAGACTCCTGGACGGCAACTTCATGATTTATAAATGCTACCACCGCCACCAACCCCCCCTCAGCCCAGTTTCATTCAACCAACCCTTTAGGCCTTCCTCCTTCTGTCTCATCACCCCCTTTCCCTCCACTTCATGAGTCCTGCAGCCACAGATGCCCCCATATCCCTTGCCACTAATCGCTGAGTAACTCAGCACTCATTTTCATTTTCTGACAACACAGCCTGCCGACTGACACAGCGCTTTGAAAACATTTAAGAATGCACAGCCTGTAGGCTCCGGGAAAACTAACACCACACACTACCCACTATCCCCAACCTAGAGGAGGCCCACAATGCCTCAACCCCCCACAACAGCCTTAAACCACCCCTGGATCTGGACAGTGGGAACTGTCCCCTTGTACACCCTGGTACAAGGTGGAAAGGTGGCCTGACCTCCTTCCTCCCTCTCGGAGATCATGGCACCTGGTTCCTGTTTACAAAAACCAGTAGTAATTAGTGCCCGCATGACATTACTCTGGTAGATGGGAATATTGAATGATTCTGAAGATTCAAATTTTAACTCGCTAATTACATTAAAGTGGATTCAAATTCATTCAAATCAGGTTCTCGCCCTTCCTTATCATGAACCAGATTGTGTCAACTAGAGGGCCCGGAAACATCACATTCTGAAACCTCGCTAGCGCAAATCTGTTTTTGGCCTCTCGTGATATTTTGTGGCCATTACTGGATTTTCACCTACGGTTAATGGACCTGCAAAATTGAATCCTATATTTTACGCTCTGATTCAACTGAGTACTCTGGATCATTTACCACTGATTTAGTGAAGGTATGAGAGCTATGGAGCATAAAGAGATAAGAGCATGAATGGAAAATACATCTATTGGCTTTATTCTACAAAAAACATGAAACGGGGATAGGGTGGAAATGAGTGTTTAAGTGGGTCGGTGCAGGCTCGATGGGCCGAATGGCCTCCTTCTGCACTGTATGTTCTATGTTAATTCTTCAATTAATTTCAGTAAAATATATCCATTTAGGACTGGGCATATCCGTCCACCTTTGTATTTTACATTCTCCTTATCCTTCACTGAATTACATTTGATTAATAGAGAATGTAGTGTTTTTCACCTCATCTTCAACACATTTTCTCTTAATTATGTGTGTAATACAAGAGGGATAACAATGACTGCTCTAGATATTGGGCATGGTTCAATGGAAAAGAAACAGTCCGGTTTTGGGTGTGTCAAATTTGACACCTAGGCTACAAACAGTCTAGTCCGGCCTTAGACAGTTACCATGGAGAGGAATGACGTCAGTAGCTAGGGAATGAAGTAACAGGAAGTAGAGACAATTTCTGCAGTCTTCTGAAGGAGGGAAATTATACTCATCCAGTATTGGATGATGGACAAATACCCCAATAAATTTGTGATAGTGAAAGGGTTGAGCGAGATTCATTTCCCCAGCTGGCACATTGGCCCAAGGCCGATGATGTTTACTCCTTCAGGTAGGGAAACAGCTCCAGCATCTTCTTTACCTTCTTGCCTCGATGATCCATTTTGAGAACAAGTGAGGCGCGGAGGGAATCTGGAGGTTTAGATGAGAAAGGCATGTGTGGGACAACAGCAGGACATACGAGAAATATACTCAAGAGTCAGGGTAGAGATTTAGGAGAGCAGAGTAACTGAGAGAGAAAAAAATAAACAGAGCCATAATGATAAGGGAAAGAGTCCTGGAATAGTGATTAGAAAAGATATACAGAATGTTCTGTTACAGAATAGACTGCAAGCCCTGTGGTTTATTTTGAGAAGTCCCATATCATTGATGGGATAAGCCAGCCTGCAGAATGCATTCTTGCCTTCCAGCAAGATAAAGCAATAGAATTATTCTTGAATGACACTGGAATTTATCCTGAAATTAAAAAAAACAGTTAATGCATATGTGAGAATATGGTCCTGAGGCAAGTGGGTACCGGATAGTAATCTTACATCTGCACTTCCCATTGAATGTACTGAATAGTAGAACATACCGATACAGGGCAGTTTAATCTACTATCACTTTACTTACATTATCATTTTATATTTCAAACTAATTTATTTTAAGGTCTTTGCATTTGCTGGAATATATATCATTCATAGAGCAAAGTAATTCAATTCTGCCAGTGTTTCTGTTTGTGTTTCTGTATTATTAATGCTCAGGATATGAATTGCAAAGAAAATTCAATTTACTCAAGCCCCTTTATTTGATGAAAAATACAGATGTTAATTCTGTTTCTGTAGTCTTTGTGCATACTGAATGTCATTGCTGTTTCTTTGACATTCCTTGGGCTTTATTAAAAACAACGCTGACTAACTTTCCATGACTTGATCACAATTGAGATCCCTGATTCACAACAGTGACAAGTGGAAGCATGAAGATGCCTCAGTTTGTCCCTTCTCAAGGAACCAAGGCTAGCTTGCTCAGGAAAATAATAGAGGAGTTTTGGCATCTCAATATGACTGAAAAAAAACAATGTGGCAAAAGCATTTAAAAACTTTTCTGAATTACACAATGTATTGGATACTACCACCAGCACTCGTACATGCCGCAATGCACTCAGAATACTTCACAGCCTTCACCTCAGTAGGAAGACATAGAATCGTAGAATTTACAGGGCAGAAGGAGGTCATTTGGCCCATCGAGTCTGCACCAGCCCTTGGAAAGAGCACCCAACTTAAGCCCAGGCCTCCACCCTCTCCCTGTAACCCAGTAACCCCACCTAACATTTTGGACACTAAGGGGCAATTTAGCATGGCCAATCCACCTAACCTGCATATCTTTGGACTGTGGGAGGAAACCGAAGCACCGGGAGGAAACCCATGCAGACATGAGAAGAATGTTCAAACTCCACACGGGCAATGACCCGGGGACGGAATCAAACCCAGGCCCTCGATGCCGTCAGGCAGTAGGGCTAATTATTATGCCACCGTGCCGCCCTATATTTCTGCAGTTGTGTGTTATGGGAATTTCAATTTAATAGAATAATAATAATCACTTATTGTCACAAGGAGGCTTCAATGAAGTTATTGTGAAAAGCACCTAGTCGCCACATTCCGGCACCTGTTCGGGGAGGCTGGAATGGGAATTGAACCCGCGCTGCTGGTCTTGTTCTGCATTACAAGCCAGCTGTCTTAGCCCACTGTGCTAAACCAACCCCTAGTTTTAGTTTCACTTTTAGTTTCACTTTAAAATATGCCTGCATTTGAATTAAGTTTTACAGCTCTAACAGGTACAGGGTACAAAAAACTGGTTGAAGGGTGATGTGGAGCTTTTTGAAATAATTGTACTGATGATGGGAGAGTTTGGAGACAGGCACTGCCGAGACAGACAGTGCTTTGGATGGACAGCTCGTCCGTGTGAATTAGTTGGTGATTGCAGAGGTTACATAACCATGAGAAGCATTTGGCACACACATCACACTTGAGTGACTGCTCCCCGGTGTGCATGTAATCATACCATTCTGTTAACACACAAATTTTACATGATGTCTTGGAATAGCATTTGGAATGTTTATTAACCTCTCTAGCCACACTCATGGAATTTAAGGCTAATTAATGGACAATTCACTAACTTATAAACAATATTATAATCACTTTTACTGAATGTGCTATTTATATATTTATTTACAGTCTCTTTCTGACATATGAATCCAGTTCCATGTAACCCATCCAGAAGAATGTTATACTGAGATACATAACACTATGATAATAATCACAGGGTAAACTGTGACATTTTGTTAGGGTGATTAATATTCTACATTGCATGTTTGAGAGAAATAAAATGATATGAATGCACTGAGGAGGAATTTCTTCTCTCAAAGGGTTGGGAGTCTTTGGAACTCCCTGCCACAGAGAGCACTGGGCGCAGATTCCTTGTGTATATTTAAGGCTGAGATAGGTAGATTCCTGATCCGTAAGGGAATCAAGGGTTATGAGGAAAGGGCAGAAAAGTGGACATTCCTATTGAATGGCGGAGCATGCTCAATGGGCTGAATAGCCTACCCCTGTTCCTATTTAGACATAGACATAGAATTTACAGTGCAGAAGGAGGCCATTCGGCCCATCGAGTCTGCACCGGCTCCTGGAAAGAGCACCCTACCCAAGGTTAACACCTCCACCCTATCCCCATAACCCAGTAACCCCACCCAACACTAAGGGCAATTTTGGACACTAAGGGCAATTTATCATGGCCAATCCACCAAACTTGCACATCTTTGGACTGTGGGAGGAAACCGGAGCACCCGGAGGAAACCCACGCACACACGGGGAGGATGTGCAGACTCCGCACAGACAGTGACCCAAGTGGGAATCGAACCTGGGACCCTGGAGCTGTTAAGCGATTGTGCTATCCACAATGCTACCGTGCTGCCCTTATGGTCTTATTTCTTATGGTCTTATGTTCTTAATTCTCATCAAATAACATTTCTTATTTCTGATGGAAACAGCACCTTGGTGTTAAAAGCAAGAGTACATTTACATAATATAGAACCAATGGTTAGGATTTAATGCAGAGGCTTGGCCCCTCCCACTGTCTGGAATTTTAGCTGCCACCTACAGCAACTCTGGAAGACATGACAATATTTTGCATGATTCAGGCCTGTTAGTTGCCAATGATTGTTGCTTTTGACCCCAGAGGCAGGAATGCCACCATGATGAGGCGGTGAACAATCAAAGGGCCCACAGACGTTCAGTCCCAGCTATCCCAGTGATGACTACTGCTGAGACCACAGTCAGTCACTGACCAGGAGCAACAAAGGAGGTTGCAGAAATGGGTGAGTAAAGCAGGCTTGCCAGGACAAGTCTGGAAGGTTGCAGAAAGTGTTCAAGGAGGGATGCTGACACTTATTGGAACAAGAAACTACACAGGGCAGAAGGTACCCAAATACGAGAGACACTACCCAAGCCTGCAGGCCTGGGTTTCCAGCCAGTGGATGGGGCTGGAAGGACTATTGCGTCGGCGGTGGTGTTGGTGTTAGTCAGGTCAACTCGGAGGTCGTCGGGGGGGGGGGGGGGGGGGGGGGGGAGAGTTGGTGGGATAGTCAGGCACGAGGCTGTTGGGGGGAGAGATAGTTGGGTTCGGTTGATGGGGCATCTTGGCTGTGGTGCTCAGTTTGGTTATACTGGCTAATCACTGAGTTATACTATAAATTGTACATTTCCAGGGTAAATCAAGGTAAGTCCTGTGAATGTGGCCCAATCTCTGAGACTGAAATTCGGTGTAAGCGACACTTGCAGCAGGGTAGCATGGTGGTTAGCATAAATGCTTCACAGCTCCAGGGTCCCAGGTTCGATTCCCGGCTGGGTCACTGTCTGTGTGGAGTCTGCACGTCCTCCCCCTGTGTGCGTGGGTTTCCTCCGGGTGCTCCGGTTTCCTCCCACAGTCCAAAGATGTGCGGGTTAGGTGGATTGGCCATGCTAAATTGCCCGTAGTGTCCTAATAAAAAAGTAAGGTTAAGGGGGGGGTTGTTGGATTACGGGTATAGGGTGGATACGTGGGTTTGAGCAGGGTGATCATGGCTCGGCACAACATTGAGGGCCGAAGGGCCTGTTCTGTGCTGTACTGTTCTATGTTGTGTGGTGCCCCAGGCAGTGCAAGGCAACCCACTGGAAGTTTACATTTCCTGGGCATGCGTATACACCACAACTTCCTCAGGATCTTAATCTGCAATAGCAACTTAAGTCCAGATTTTACTGCTCTGAACATTGGAAGATTCAGGTCATTATTTGATGCCAGTTCACTGCAAATACATCACTGCCTTGGCTTCAAACATACAGAATATATATCTGGTGGTCTCGTCACGTGCTGTCAAGCTCCCCATCACTGGTAAAATATGAACAGCAGTGAGAAAAGGCCTTTAAGTGGCTGTTAATTGGCTCAGAGGTGAGAGGGCTGCTTGACATCTACCATGCAGCCAGTACAATTCCAGCAGAGGAAGGTAGGTGATGGGCACGGACATTTCACCTGACTGCATGCCCTCCCCTTGCTTGTCACTCTGCTTCCAAGACAGGGTTGGTGATAAAATTCCCACTAATGTATAATGTGTAATTTAAACACTGCTCAGCCAAATAACTTGTAAATTACAAATTATACCTCTTTTCGAGCTCTTCTATAAAAGTGTCCATTTCTCTACTCCTTAGTGAAGGTGGGGTAAAGACTTGGTGGCAAGTTTCTGCAGTTGTGTAAATCTTTGCTTTCTCTGACTCGAGAATTGTGAGCAGGTGACCTAATTATGGAAGCCCACTTGCACATTTAATGAAATTGTTCCCTTCGTATAATATTTATCGTTTGGATTTCTGGTTTACAAATACTTTTTCATTTCAATATTGGCGGTCTATGCTGGAGACGTCAGGTATGGTCAGTGAACATTATCTACGAGAACATGGAAAACCATGTTGACCCTGTCATGATACGCAAACATGCAACTAATGACCACTCAGAGTAGGACACAACCAATGGGCAGTCAGGACACTCAGAGGTGGCATCACCACAAGGGGGCATGACATAAACACTATAAAAGTGATGAGGCAATCACATCCTGCCTCTTTCCACAGACAGACATCTGGAGAGTTAGACAGGGTTGATCAGCATCATCACACCCCAGCATGTGGCTTAGAGCAAACTGGTACAGTTAGACTGAGTTACGACAGTTAAATGAGCAGAGAGTCGAACTCATTTGAGAACTGTGTTAATAGTTTAATAGACACATTGAACTCATTTCAGTCTTGAGCATCCTTTAGCTAAGACTACAACAAGTAGCAGCCTGTGTTATCTGAAGCAGCATAACACAACAAACCCATATGTATTCACATTATCTATGCTCAGAATTCATTGTGGTCAGTGGACGTAGCTCCCACAGGCTCACAACATGCACTTTGATGGAGCAATGTTGTGAGTTGCTGTTGATGCTTATAGCAACTGACAGGCCATGTGTTGAATTTTATCTAAAAAAGGTGTTTAAAAAGAAAATATCACCCAAGCCTGCAGGCCTGAGTTTCCAGCCAGTGGATATGGCTGTGAGGGTAGTCACGTCGGCGGTGGCAGTTGGGAGGGGGTTATTCAGGTCAGGGATGGAGGGGATAGTCGAGTTGGTAGGGTAGTTGAGTACGAGTGTGTGAGGTAGGGGGGAATGAGAGTTGGGTTCGGTTGATGGGCGATGATGGAACTGTCTTGGTTGGGCAGGTCTTACCTAGATAATTACCCTGGAAATTTCATACTGTGTAATACCTGGACTGTGAGCAAGAGATAATCTGAAACCACTTTTAACACATTGATGGGAGTCCGACATTTTAACTATATCTTAACATGGAAAATCATTTGTATTATAGTGTTGTAGAAATAAATATGTTGTTCGTATATAAGGAAATAATGGCAAACAAATTTCCCCAAATGTGTCCAGTATTTTTTTTTGGTTGTTCCAAAGAGTTTATATACTAAGAAATATACTACAAACCCGCAAGAAGCAGGGTGTTAGAATTTGTATGGCAGTGATTTGAGGGCAGCAACAGTGTGCCAGAAGTACATGTTGGAGTATTCCAGGCAGTCAGTGGGAGAGTTGCTGCTTGGGTTATCAAAGCAGCTCGAGATTTCATCCTGCATACTAATAGTCCATTAGTGGGATCTGTAACCTTTTGGATTTGGCAGTAATCCTCAATTATCTTTTCAGTTTTTGTTGCCAAATATTGAAATAATAGTTTTGGCAGTATTCGCTGCCAAAAAGTATTTTGCAAAAGCACCTGACCAAATTGAAATTATTCTCTGTACACATTTGGACAGAGCATAATCAGATCCAGCTGAGACCTCTTCTGTCAAGTTATATTTGTCATTGATATATCCCTCAGCTGAAAGAACAAACACTTACCAAAGTGCAGTCATTTCAGTTTTACTTATTGCACAGATATATAAGATTTAAATAGAAATGACTGCATGTTTTTTGTTCTGTTTTATTATCTAGAAAAGTATTTCTTGGTTCCAAGTATTCTCATTTACTTCGATATTCATACAGTTCCAAATATTAAAAGATTTAAGTTATTTCTCAAAAGCAGAATCAGTCAAAGAACACCAACCTTTGTAGAATCCCGCAAAAGACTAATGACAAAATTAATGAGAGAGACAGTAGCAAGTGTTAAGAATCCCGCTGATATTAAATGCGAGGTTATTCCAAAACCCAGAAGGGTAATTTGGAACACCAGTTCCTAGTGGTGTATATTTTCAATTTGGTATACGATGTGAAAATATACGCAAACCAGGGAGGAATAGTCAGTCTATTGTAATGAATTAATAAAGAATATTTATTAACTTAAAAGAAAGCCACACAAGAAGGACTATAACATACTGCAGCAGTACACTTAACTGCACAGATGGCTAAACACACAGTTTTACATGAATTTACCTGTGTTTCCTAAACTCTGAGACGCCCCTTCTTCCCATACAACATCCAACATTATATAATTCTATGAGCTAACACCAGCAGATAATTACCATGCACTGGTTGTTTGTCTACATCTGGGAAAATCATCATCAGTTCCAGTGAATGCATAATCTTCTCCGTTCTAGCCTTGGATTTTAACCAGCTGCCCTTCTGGCAATAATTTGCTTTCCATGCTTCAAAATATCCCCAATTAATTATTACTAATCACCATCCAATAACTGTTTCCCCATGTCTTGAAATCCTGGGTGAACCCCCACTTTTGTTGCAATCCCAGTTGATGTTATATCTGTGATGTTCTTGTCAGGTGGCCTGATACATATTATGAGAACACTTGGAACTAAAGCTTTAAATGATTTATTAACATTAACTGTGTAAACTATATACAAAACAACAGATAAATAACAGTAAGATCAAGCACAAGCAACCTCTCCCTTCAGCTTCCTCCAGCCAGTCTGCCATCACCTGACTCTAACATTCACTTATAAACTAGTAAACTCCTAGTGGTTAGTCAGTGGATTAAAGCACAGCCATTATATCACCACATTCCCTTTCCTTTGAAGAAATACATTAATGCATTATCATCAGTATTTTTACATATGATATCATGAGCTAATGAGTCTAACGGTATTAATTTTAAAAATTTAAACTGGTTCAACATATATATATATAGCATGTACAAATAGTCCAAATACAAATTTAGTCAATCAGGTTTACTTCTGACTCTGGTTGATCTTCTCAAAGTTTGACCTTGCTGCTCAGAACTTGTGGCTTCAGTGCTCTCCATGACATTCTCATGCTCAGGAAATGCTGAACTGTCTGACCCTGCAGCTGACGTTGATTCTGACGTGGATTCGTCATCCATCAAGTTGTTGTGAAAGTCTTCTCTGATTTTAAAGAGTGCGCGACAATTTCTTCTTAAAACCAACATATCCTCTGTCTCTACATTGTAGGAACGAGGTGCTACTTCTTCAAGTACAATGGCAATTTTCGGCCAATTGCCTGAATCTTCCACTCTCACAATGTCATCACTACTCAGAGGTGGTAGGGTTCTTGACACTCTATTAAATAACTGATTTTGTGTTGCTTTAATGTTTTGCATTTCTTGCAGTACCACTGCATTCTCCTCCTCCTTTGCCAAGTATGGAAGTGTGGTACGCAACCTTGTACTCATGTGTAATTTGGCTGGTGATCTACCATATGACAATGGTGACGCTCTGTAACTCAAGAGTGCGATATATGGATCATATTGGCTTTCTTCAACAATTGCTTAGAGGTGTAGTTATTCTTCTTGTTGCCTTTATGACAGGTTTTGCATCCTCTTTGAGTTGCATCTTATAGGTGAATGGTAGTGTACCAAAACTGTGACTACATCACTGAATTTTCTGATCATGTTTTCAGAATTGTTGGAGTGTTGATCTAATCCATTGTGGATACTATATACCAACTGCACTAGACCTAATTCTTCACAGGACTGATCATCTAATAATGAATCCAAGCCCTCGGATCAAATATAGAATGGGGTGGAATAAACTGTTCATCACCACGACACTCAGGTCACAAGCACCATTACATTTAACGCTCAGAGATATTTTGTGATTTCTTCTGATAGGCTGATTTTTTAGGTTTTTGTAAATCAGTCATGCTGATTAAATTGGCTTTGGCACCAGTGCATAACTTCAATTGGACCACTGTACCATTCACTTCAAGTGGTAGCAGCCATTTATCCTCATCAACCGCATTTATTTTAAATGGAGTATTAGTTTGCATTTTTTTAAGTGTTGGAGAATTTTTTGATGTCTCCAAAAGATTATTCTACTCCAACAAACAATGGTGTTTCATCACTTAGACTGTTTCTTGCACTGTGCTGACTGATCAGTTTGAACTTAGAGTAACAATTCTGAGCAAAATGATTTTTTTTCCTTTGCATCTGGAACAAAACATGCCAAATGCTGGAAACCGCCTTAATTTGTGCCTTTGACCACATCTTTTACTTTGTCCTGATCTTTAATCTGGTTGCTGGTGTGCGAGGAGCTGCAGAAACTTTCCAGCTTTTTTTTTTGAAGTTTCCCACCTTTTTGGAAAAAGGGCAGCAACAGAGTGTTTTCCTCCAAGAAGACACTGTCATTACTGAGAAACATTTTAGAATGCTGTGCTGGTAGCTCGTGAGCCTAACAAATCTTAACTGTTCCAAACACAACTCCGGTTCCCTCAGCAACCTTTCCCTCAGCGTATTTTCATTCACAACAAACACAATCTGGTCCCAAATCATGGAAGATTCCACCGCATAAAAATTAGACGTTTTACTTATTAACTTTAAATCAGTGATTAAATAAATTATGGACTCCTCTGTCGTCTGTAAACGTGATCTAAACACATAGGGCGCAATTCTCCCATCGGGAGACTAAGTCCCGACAGCGGAGTGAAAACCGGAGTGTTTCACTCCGGTGTCAGAGGCCGCTCCCAGCCCCCTATTCTCCCACCCCGGGGAGGCTAGGAACGGCTTTGCGTCATTTACGCGCGCCGGGCCTTGGCGCCGTGTAAACGCGGCGCCGCATAAATCACGTGGCTGGCACCGCATAAATGACATCACCCGCGCATGCGCAGTTTAGCCGGTGCCAACCCGCGCATGTGCGGTTGCCATCATCCCTGAGGCCGCCCCGCAAGAAAATGTCGGATGGATCTTGCGGGGTGGCGGAGGAAAGGAGGTTCTCCTTCAGAGAGGCCGGCCCGCCGATCGGTGGGCACCGATCGCGGGCCAGACCCCTTTTGAGGCCCCACCCCCACCCCGGTGCAGGAACCCCCCTCCACAGGCTTCTCCCCCCCCAGCGTTCCCGCACTGTTCCCGCCGGCAGCGACCAGGTGTGGATGCCGCCGGTGGGAACCCGCCATGTTGGGCAGGCCGCCCGGCCCATCCGGGCCGGAGAATCGCCGCTCGCCCATTACAAACGGCGAGCGGCGATTCTCCCAGCAGCCAGCCGTGATTCTCGCCGCACCAGTTTTGGGGGGCATGGGAGAATCGCGTGCGGGTGCCGAGGCGGCGTGGCAGGACTCGCGCGGCACCCCAGCGATTCTCCCACCCGGGGTGGGCGGGGGAGAATTCAGCCCATAGTGTTCATAAATTTCATTCTTTCTCGGGCTCCAATGTGCATCAACCCTTTGAATTACTTTGTTAATAATTTTACTATCTTCATCGTTTGCAAATTTAAACATATTAAACAGTAATTGCTTCGGCTCCTGCCGCTGTTAGGAGCACCGCTACATTACATGAATCTGATTGATCTTCTAAATTTACTGCAATAAGAAACAAATTAAATTATTATTTAAACACATGGCATGGCAGTTGCTGTCCACAATATCATGAAATCTGAGACTCATTGGTGGCTTCAGGGACTCCATGTTGTGAGTTCCTGCAGTCTGCAAAATCTCTGTGGACCTCGTGGCAGGCTGATGGTTTTTTTCTCAGTGTTTAATACCATCCAACTCTGGCACCATGTAATGTTCTTGTTGTATGGCATGATTTATATTATGAGAACATTTCATGAGTTCATAATTATAGGCCTTTTGACCCATTAAATCTGCTCCGTCATTCTATCATGGCTGATATGTTCCTCATCTGCTACCTACAATGTTACAGACCAAGACCTGGATTGCGAAATCAGCGAGAGCATCTCCTCCCTAGAACACATGACCTAGGAGCGAGAGTAGGCAATTTAACCTCCCAAGCCGATCACCCTCAATGTTATCATGGCTGATCCCATTCAGGCCTCATCTCTACTGTCCTCTATCGTGGGAGGGCCTCCTAACATTTTTTTACGCCCCCCCGGCGCCCCGCGATTCTCTCCCCCCCCCCCCCCCCCACTCTCGGAAAAATCGCCGCTTGCCGTTTTTCACGGCAAACGGCGATCCTCCAAGCCCGATGGGCCGAGCGGCTGGCCCTTCACGCCCGTTTCACCACGGCAGCAATCACACCTGGTTGCTGCATTCGTGAAACGGGTGCCGGATGCCCGTTTGGGGCATTTAGGGGCCCGATTGGCACGGGAGCACCACGACTGTGCTCGGGAGGGGACAGGTCCGCGATCGGTGCCCACCGATCATCGAGCCTGCGTCGAAAACAGACGCACTCTTTCCCCTCCGCCGCCCGGCAAGATCAAGCTGCCACGTTTTGCCAGGCGGTGGTGGAGAAAGACGGCACCGCGGGTTCTCGTCGTCTGCGTACTGATGTCATCCGCGAAGCGCCGTTCAGGTGCCATTTCCGGCGGCCGAGATCGCGGTCGGAAACGACGGGGGCCCGCTCCTAGCCCCCCGGGTAGGGGTGAATTAGGTGCGGGGAGCGGGCCCCGAGGGCGTCGTGAACCTCGGCCGAGTTCACGACGGCGTCCACGACTTTGGCCACCAGCGGAGAATTCCGCCCCTCATCTCTGGAATCAATCTAGTGAACTGTATTCGGTGTGTAAACCCCAAGGTCCACACAGGAGAGTTTAAGAAAGAAGAAGATGCATATCAATGGGCAACGCTGAAGAAGGTAGACAGGACATAGGTATCGATGTGAATAGTCACAGTGAACCAAGCAGGAAGATCTCGGTCAAAGATCACTCCGAAGTGACCAATAATCATCTCAGATTGACCATCTGGGTATTAACTGATTTAATTGAAACTGTTTTGTTTAAAATTCTCAATAAAGGTGCTGGATTTACTGCAAAATGGCAGCAGTGGTTAGAACTGTTGCTTCACAGCTCCAGGGACTCGGGTTCAATTCCCGGCTTGGGTCACTGTCTGTGCAGCGTCTGTACGTTCTCCCCGTACCTGACCAGAATATGCCTAATTAAAACCCTTATCGGAAACCTTGGCTTGAATATCCATGGATACTGAAGGGCTCCATGCCATAGCCAAATTGGTGTTAGAGCTCCAATCCTGAAAGTCCAGCACTCATATCTGGTGCCCACCATTTTCAGCGGAGCGGAGCATTTTCATACATGCATGGTTCACGGAGACAGTGGCTGATTTATAAGTACAGCTGCCTTCTCTCAGGAGTATTTTTGTCCACACATGAAAAGTAGCTGTGTTCTTCCAGTTCCATGTGTATTGGCAAAGAATCAGATCACCTGGTCTCTCAACTTCATTTTAGTTACAGGAAAGTGTCTGGTTTGGGTTTTTACTTTGGCAGTTCGTGTTTATAGTTAATAATTTCATATTGCATGCACCCGCATGACATATATTATTGGAAAGAACTTGAGATATTTCTTGGATTGGTAAAATCTGAATGATGGATCTGAACATAATACATCATACAGCTTGGAAAACTGAGGATAACAAAGTTATCAACACATGCCAGATATTCAACCATGCATTCGATAATTGACAATGTAGTAAGTTGTTCTTTCTTGTATTTTTATTGTGGCCTCTCTAAGGGAATGAGCTGTATACCAGGGCAATTTCTATGAGTTATTAGTGAATGACAAAAAGAACAATATGATGCTTCCAATGCCTGTATAGAAGTTCTGTTCCTCGGGTTGCAATCTAACGGTAAAGTTTTTAAGTGTGGTAGCAAGCGGGAATTGCCGAGTGTTGACCGATGACTGACCCGGTGAGGCCGCCACTGGTATCTAACGTTAATTAGGGCGTGTATTCATGCGCAGGGGTTTCATGCCGGAAATGGATGTCCCGCGTGCTGATTCACCTGGTTCACGCTTGGCAGCTCCCCATTAACAAGGGGGAGCAGCACTAAAACCAAACCCGCAGAACAAACCCCAGACAGCAGCCTGCCAAGCCACCACGCAGACCCGCCCCGTGTTCCAGTGATGCTGACCTGGCCTGACTGTTGAGCGTGTTGGAGTCGCAATACCCTGTTCCCCCATGGGGGTCATGATCCTGCCACAGGGCAGCCAGTGGCAGTGGGAGGCAGTGGCAACCACCATCAGCGTGGGGAGTGTAACCAGAAGGACTGCCACCCTGTGCCATAAGAAGCTAAGTGACCTCAACTGGGCAGCAGGAATTGGCATCGGCCCCCTGGCACCGGTCATGCTTGCCACATCATGCCTCCCTCTGAAGGCCCTGAGGTTGGCACTGCACTACCCCACCCAGCACAGTACCATGTCTGTGCCCCAGCAGACCGCATCACCCACCTGCACACCCCACCCTTGCCCAGCGGCGGGGCCCACTCCTGACCACCGCCATAGACTCCATGCCACCCGACCTGCGATGCATGAAGCATGCAGCTCTTCATGCTCTCTCTTTGTCCCCGCAGGAGAAGTTGGCCCACAACAGACGGGAAAGGGCCACCTGCAAGCCAACTGGGGCCCTCTGGTCCCACGCCCTCCAGGGAATGCCCACCTGGGGCATCAAAGGCCACAGGGCATGGTAAGGACTTCACCCTGGTGCCACCCACCGTGCCCCATATGCAATGTTCCTGGATACTGCCCCCAGAGTGTGCAGGGCAGTGCCTGCACGTGACTCTCTTCCCCCTGAATGCTGCACTCACTTGAGCTTCCCTGGGAGGTCTGCTTGCCAGGTGCACACTTTGGGATTCCAGTCTTGATTCACGTCATCCTGCCGTATTGCCAATGTTGTTACGATCCAAGTTGATGTTATAAATGGACGGGATGATCTCAGAATGGAATCCTGGCTCTCAAGGCCATAATTTTTTCAAATGCGGCGGAACAGAATCACAGAACCACTAATTAGTTTTAATAAAAAGAAAATGACATGAATCAAACTTTTTAAAAATGCATTATAATACTATACTCCTGTACTCCCTCCTCAGTTTAATAATTACTCACAGATTTTAAGGTTAACACAGCTGAAAATGAAAATCGCTTATTGTCACGAGTAGGCTTCAATGAAGTTACTGTGAAAAGCCCCTAGTCGCCACATTCCGGTGCCTGTCCGGGGAGGCTGGTACGGGAACATGACAATGACAAAGTACATTTGAAGCTGCAATGGTCGCATTAACAGATAAAGTTCATTGTTTAAAAAGCACATAGACTGGTTTTAGGCAAACACATACTTCACTCTGAATCCAAGTTAGTGTCTGTAGATTTCTCCTCAGTGGATGACTATCACACGAGAGTTTCCAAACTCCACTCCCAAAACACACTTTAAAATCTTCTTTCGTAATAAGGCTGTCCATTGGCAGGTTGCATTGCAAAATCCACTCCACATGTTACAAAGAACTTATTTGAACTGAGCTTCTGCTCCACTTCTAACGATGAATCTACTCCATGTTTTACACCAGCCCCTTTAGGATTTCTTTGTCTTAACAACTTTCACTTTTGAGAAAAAGTCTGACATCCAGCCAATGCGGTCTTCCCAATGTGGATGGATTTTCTGACCGGGGGATGATGCAGGCATATGGGCCTGAAAATTAAGCATTAATATATTTAAATGATGTTCCCAACTTTACAATATCTTTGCAATAGTTTCCGCTCCCATGGCTAAACCAGTCTGACGTGATCAGGAACAGAAAATCCAATCCAATGTTCTGAGTATCCTGTAACTCTTCTTCAGAACACTGGAGTTCTATTTCTCTTTCCCCAGCTACTGCCAGACCAGCAAAGATTTTCCAGCGCTTTCTGTTTTTAATTTTGTCACTTACTCAATGCCATTCCTTTAGGAACGTACTAAAGGAATGCAGTCTTGTTACAGAATGGTGTGTAATTGAGTTAACTTAAATGTTGTGTCCACTACTAGCTTTATCTCTTCACTATTTAAAAACACCTGATCCAATCCTCCTAAAGTTATTTTGGGCAAGATTCTCTAATTTGGGAGACTTTCTCTCGTTTGGGAGATTATGTTCTCCCGCCAGAAGTGAATCGCTCCTGGTTTGCGCTGGCGCTAGGAGCGGCAACCAGGAATGATTCCCTCTCCCTTGCACGGCGGGAAGCTCCCGGGATTCCGTTCCGAATCCCGCTATCAGGCTGCCATTTTGAGCATGCGACCCAATTCTCTGTCTGATGGCTGGCCCCCACTCCACCCCCACTGACATGCTCGCCTCCCACCATGGGAATTACTGGGTCACCCCCCCTTTCACACGGCACACATGCATGAGGGTGACTCAACCCCCACCATCAAACAGAACCCCCATCAGAAAAGCCCCCGATAGGAGAGACATCAGATGGAGGTGTAAAAAGCAGCAGCTGTAACTTCATAGAAACCAAAACCACATAGAATCATAGAATTTACAGTGCAGAAGGAGGCCATTCAGCCCATCGAGCCTGCACCGGCTCCTGGAAAGAGCACCTTACCCAAGGTCAGCACCTCCACCCTATCCCCATAACCCAGTAACCCCACCCAACACTAAGGGCAATTTATCATGGCCAATCCACCTAACCTGCACATCTTTGGACTGTGGGAGGAAACCGGAGCACCCAGAGTAAACCCACGCACACATGGGGAGGATGTGCAGACTCCGCTCAGACAGTGACCCAAGCTGGAATCGAACATGGGACCCTGGAGCTGTGAAGCAATTGTGCTATCCACAATGCTACCATGCTGCCCTTAACATGACAAGGCTTTACACAGCCCCCAGACCCTTTGATGTGCGAGGTTTCCATTCACATTCAAAGATAAATAGCTTTCAATAGGCTGTAATTGACATGGTAATAGCTTCCAGACAGCCAGGTGGCTGGGTTGCTTATTTTCATTTACCTTCATAATTTACTGCAAGTCAAGTACCCTGCTTTGAACATAATAAACTTTTTAAACATCTAGGTACGACTAACAGCTCCTGACCATATCAAGGGTAGTGATTTCTGCTGAGAAAGAGATAGCACTTAATTAACATCTAGATCCAGACACCTGGCTGTCTGAAAGCTAATATCCTGTCAACTGCATCCTAACAAAAGCTAAAGAATATATTAGTTACAGATCAAAGGTTCTGAAGGGGTTGAAAGCCTTGTGATGTGTTTTGGCTTTCTATGCAATAATAGCTGCTGCTTTCTATGCCTCTGTCTGAGGCAGCAGGTGTAAGGGACAGGTAAGTGAAAAATCAGTGATTTTTCTCTGTTTCTGCCAGGACTGCAATTCAGCTTTCAGGCAGGGATGACTGATGAGAAGATCTCTAATATAGGGGGGGGGGGGGGGGGGGGGGGGGGGGGGTCTCTGACTTTATGGGTCTCTGACTTTATGGGTCTCTGAATTTGGGGATCTCTGATATGGGGGGGATCTCTGATATGCAAGTGTGGCTGGGCATGTGGTGGCAGGATTTGCAACGTGGAGGAAAGGGAGGCTCTCCAATTGACTTTGCAAGCACCTACATTACACATTTATCGCCCTGACCTACCATGAGGTCCACTGAGTCAAGGTCACACTTAAAAATACTTGCACCAATCCACGCCAGTGTGAATCCCAGCCGAGAAGGCTGGTGCATCATGGAGGCGTAGAGAATCGGTGTCCAGTCTGTTAATCAGAAGCAAATGGGTTCAAATTACCCATTTGCATCCTTCTGCCGGTGCAGGGTGGCAGAGCATTGAAAGGTGCCAGTCCCATTTCTTGCCCAATGTGTGATTCTCTGCCACACCGGGAACCCCGCTACCGGTGACGTGTGGCACATTATTTACAGATTTATGCCCAGCTCCTCTGTTGGGTTAGACTTGACTATCTGAGTGCAAGCAAATAGAACATAGAACAGACAGTGCAGAGGAGGCCATTCGGCCCATCAAGACTGCACAGTCCCACTTAAGCCCTCACGTCTGCCCTATCCCCGTAACCCAATAACCCCTCCTAACCTTTTTGGTTACTAAGGGCAATTTATCATGGCCAATCCACCTAACCTGCACGTATTTGGACTGTGGGAGGAAACCGGAGCACCCGGAGGAACCCCACGCAGACACGGGAAGAACGTGCAGACTCTAAACAGACTTGAACCTGGGACCCTGGTGCTGTGAAGCCACAGTGCTATCCACTTGTGGTACCGTGCTGCCCAAATGACAATGTTCCCTCCAGTATTCATTCAGAAAAATTACAGACTTTGTGGTGATTTATTTTACATCAACCCAGCTCTTCCTTCAAAACATAAGAGTCCAGGCTGTTTAGAAACAGCTGTTATCCGTTTCCATAATTACCTAACTAGCCTTAATGATGCCATGCTTGAAGTATCAGTTAAAGAGATTGATCTATTCTTTGGGAATCAATCCCGGAATTTTAAATCAGCAATGTCTTTCCCAATGGCTGTATGATCCAATATCATCAATTTGCACAGGCAGCAACTAATTATGGTTGAGTCCTTCTTTAATGGCTTAAACTGTTCATATTTTAATTTTTCAGATGTGTAAATTGAGGCTATTCTCATGTGTCAGTTGGAACATTATAGGCCAACTGTAACTTTTGTCCAGCATAACTTATGACAAACTTGAATTTTCTTTTGTATGTTGGGATTTGTATGAATAAACGGACAAATTTGTTATCCTGTTTCAAACTGCTAGTTATTCTTAAGATCACCCTTTAGTCCCATGAGCTCCCTCCTTTCATGTGTAGAATTGCATGTGACCATTTAATGCAGCAATGTAAGTAATTGCAAATAGTTTATCTTGATTCAAGTTTGTTTCTGCCACGTAGCCTCAGATCTGCTTTCTACCACTTCTTTTCATCTGTAGAATAGAAATAGAATCACAGAATTCCTGCAGTGTAGAAAGAAGCCATTCAGCCCATCGGGTCAGCACTAACCCTCTGAAAGAGCACTCTACGTGCTCACTATCCCACCCTTTCCCTATAACCGACACATCTTTGGACAGGGGAAATTTAGCATGGCCAATCCACCGAACCTGCACATCTTTGGACTGTGGGAGGAAACCGGAGCACCCGGAGGAAATCTACACAGGCAGAAAGTGCAAACTCCACACAGTCACCGAAGGCCAGAATTGAACCGGGGTCCCTGGCTCTGTGAGGCAGCAATGCTAACCACTGTGCCGCCTGGTGGAAATGCCTGCAATTTTAGCAGCTGAAAGATCAGTCGGACCCTGAGAGAAACAACACGAGCAGCATTTTTTCCCCTTCTCCCAGTTTTATTCAAAACATCTACATGGTTTATGGTGGAAAATTGGGAGAACCCCACAGAAATTGTTTCTTCAGGTCAGGAGACTTTTCACATTTTAAAAGTTCTCAGAATAAGGTAAGATGCTTTCACAAAATGCAACTGTTTCATTAGGGAAATATACTGGCCCAGTCTGCATAATTATAAGGCATCATTTTCTTTTGGGTTCAAATATTAATGAGGCTGTGAGTTTGAGGTTCCAACGCCCTCTGGTGCACTCTCATCTGGACTGTGGTAGGTGTGCAGTGGGAAAAATGCAGAATCGATCAGAACCTCAATATGTCAGAAATCGGAATCTTTGATTTTTTTTAGAACAGTACAGCACAGAACAGGCCCTTCGGCCCTCGATGTTGTGCCGAGCAATGATCACCCTATTCAAACTCACGTATCCATTCTATACCCGTAACCCAACAACTCCCCCTTAACCTTACTTTTTAAGGACACTACGGGCAATTTAGCATGGCCAATCCACCTAACCCGCACATCTTTGGACTGTGGGAGGAAACCGGAGCACCCGGAGGAAACCCACGCACACACGGGGAGGACGTGCAGACTCCACACAGACAGTGACCCAGCCGGGAATCGAACCTGGGACCCTGGAGCTGTGAAGCATTGATGCTAACCACTATGCTACCGTGCTGCCCTGAATTGTGTTGCAAGTGCTTCACCCTCTTGAAACATGGTCATGTCCTTGGGTTCAGAACTGACTTTATTAGCACCTGCTATTAGATTTCTCGAATGACACAGGTGGATCCAGGCATCGACTGAAGATTGGAGCAGCAATTTTAAAAGAGGAAGACAAGTTTAGAGAAAAAAAACAACTTCACAGCATTCTCCAGCACCTTCCGTCAGGGCATGAGGCTGCCCAATCTTCCCCATCCACCTTGGCCTTCTGCTCCTACAATGCTGAGGGATGCTTAACACATTTAAAGCTCAGGCAATAAGTGTCCACTCGCACTATCACCTATGCAGTGTCTCTTTGCCCACTGACCCTCTTATTGTGCTAGGGTCATGTCCTGGGGCAGTCATGATTTAGCCTTAGCTGCTTCCTTTTGTGAAGACACAGTAGCCAGGACACCTAAGGCCGGGATAGAGGTGTGGAGGAGGTCTTGAAGATGGTGTCAAGGCACCAGTCTAGGTACAGGTGACTATCACCAAGGTGAGAGGAAGTTGGGCAAGGAACCCGATTCTCTTCGCCACTGAGGCTCACTAAGGGCGCTTTATAGGGCCGGACATGCTAATGTGCTTCCAGAAACTGAGCAGTTGAAGCCAAAGCATGGCTTGGTGGATATTATCCTGGCCCAATAAGAGGGTCAGTAAAGCAAAGAGAGACTGGACATTTGGCACTGCATAAATGACAGGTCGAGTAGCCACTAAGTGCCTGAGTTTTAAATGGGTTCAGCATCCCTTGGCATTGCAGGGGCAGTAGACCAAGTGTCCAGATGGCTCAGATAGAAGGCTCCAGCTGGCAAAGGCAGCGGAACTTTCAGGTTTTGGGCCAGCGGTGATGCGGAGCAACACCATCTGTAAGAAGAGCAGAGCCATGGGGATCCAAAGAGCACAGGAAGGGATAGAAGGTCAGGATGACAATAGAGGCCAAACCCTCCACACAGCAACTAGCGCTGACGATCCAGCTGCCAGGAGATGAACAGGATCCAATGCCGCAGCACTCTGACCCTTCAGGCAGACATCATCGACATCTGTGCCCTTGTTGCCGAAGGCCATGCAGTACTAGTTGTCAATGTGGCCTTGAACAACACTTGCTTCTGGCACCTTTATAACTGTGGATTTTAGTGACATCTCAAAAGTGGCTGCACACTGCTGCATCTTGCACATCACTGATGCCCTTTCTGTCAGAGCTGGACAGCAGACTTTTTTTTTATTCATTCATGGGATGTGGGCATCACTGGCTGGGCCAGCATTTATTGCCCATCCCTGAGAGTATTTAAGAGTCATTGCTGTGGATCTGGAGTCACATGTAGGTCAGCCCTGTAAGGATGACAGATTTCCTCCTCTAAAGGACATTAGTAAACCAGATAGGTTTCAACAACAATTGACAATGGTTTCATGGTCACCTTTAGACTTTTAATTCCAGATTTTTATTGAATTCAAATTTCATCATCAGCCATGGCGGGATTCGAACCCAGGTCCCTAGAACATGACTCTGTGTCTCTGGATTACTACTCCAGTGACTGTACCACTACACAACTGCCTCTACATGATTCATTTAACAACAGACGGATTTGGGTTTTTCTCCATTTGTTGGTTTGTTTCAGTTGCAGGTATCATTAATTACATCCATGTGGCCATCAAGGTATCTGATGACTGGTCAGTGAGATCCATCAGCAGCAACCACAAGAGCTTCCTCCTGTCAGCTTCATCCAGTCTTCTGTCAGTCCAGTCTGCCCATGATCTTTATTCCAATCCCCAAAGAGCAGGCATAGATCCTAGGGCACAGGTGATGTAAAAGTTGGAACAGTTGGACTATTACTTCCAGTTTGTGAATTAACTGCACAAATGATGGAATCATTGGAGATGTGATACATGGATAGAATTGTACTAACATTATCCAGAAATACTGCAAAATAAAAATGGGCTAAGTTCTCTCTGTAGGTCTTACATGGAAACATACATAGACATTAGAAGCAGAAGGCCTTTTGGCCCTTCGAGCCTAATCCGCGATTTATTATGATGTGGAGATACCGGTGTTAGACTGGGGTGAGCACAGTAAGAAGTCTTACAACACCAGGTTAAAGTCCAACAGGTTTGTTTCGAATCGCTACCTTTCGGAGCGCAGCTCCTTCATCAGGTGAATCAGGACTTTAACCTGGTGTTGTAAGACGTCTTTCTGTGCTATTTATTATAATCATGGCTGATCATCAAGTTCAATACCCTGATCCCACCTTTCTCCCCCATACCCCTTGATCCCTTTATCCCCAAGAGCTATATCAAATTCATTCTCGAAATTAGACAACGTTTGGCCTCAACTACTTTTTGTGGTGGTGAATTCCACAGATTCACCACTCTTTGTGTGAAGGCATTTCTCCTCACCTCAGTCCTAAAAGTTTTACCCCTTATCCTCAAACTATGACCCCTAGTTCTGAATGGCCCCCACTATCAGGAACATTCTTTCTTAATCTACCCTGTCTAATCCTGTCAGAATTTTGTTAGTTTCTATGCGATCCCTTCTCACTCTTCTAAACTCCAATAAATATAACCCTAACCGACTTAGTCTTTCGTCATATGACAGTCCCGCCATCCCAGGAAGCAGCCTGGTAAACCGTTACAGCACTCCCTCCATAGCAAGAACATCCTTCCTCAGATAATGACACCAAAACTGCACACAATACTCCAGGTGTGGCCTCATCAATGCCCAATACAAGCAAAGTAAAACATCTCTATTCCTATACTTAAATCTATTCGCCTTCTTTGTTGCCTGCTGTACATTCACGCTTACTTTCACCAACTGATGCACGAGGGCACCAAGGTCTCGTTGAGTATCCACCTCTCTCAATTTACACCCATTCAAATAATAATCTGCCTTCCTATTTTTGCGACCGAAACAGATAACCTCACATTTATCCACAATATACTACAAAAAAGGCGGTCATTCAGATGATCCGACCCACCGAAAGAGCCCTACCCAGGTCCACTCTCCCGACCTATCCCGGTGATCCCACCTAAGCTTTTAGATACTAAGGGCAATCTAGCATGGCCAATCCACCTCACCTGCACTTCTTTGGCCTGTGGGAGGAAACTGGAGCACCCGGACGGGAAACCAGGAGCAAAAGAACCAGGCATCGTCTAATATCGGAGTAAAATATAAATAGGCTTCATCAGTTCTGACGATGGTGAATCAGTCAACATTGCATTTATTTTGCAGATTTTTCAAATGATTGGGATTGGTCCCAAACGAGTACATAGAAACAGATTAATTTATTTTTAATTTCTCGGTCTTTTCACTTGTTGCTGTACACTATCACACCAGTACAAAATGTGCCTAAATCCTCCAAGAGAATGACAGCATCACTAGTGTATTTTGTCGTGCTCGGAGGTCAGTAGTTAAATGTGATGCCCTACACAGTCTTTAAATGCAGCTATTTTATTACTCACACACAGCTGTCGATGTCGAATTCAGCAAGGGAGTAAAATACATTTCCCACAGGGAAGGTCTTCAGTGGAAAAATAACTCTAAAAGGCTGATTTTAAACACAGTCAGCCAACAAGATTAAGATGGCTTTAAGTTGTGGATTTTCCTAATGTTCTTCTGCCTATCGCACATCATTTTCCCTTGGGTATAGGAAGACCACCTGCATCCAAGGAGTGGAGGTTGAATGTAAATGGCAAGTCGTATCCCGATCATATTACCATGTTGAGCACATAATAACTGCAGACTGATTGACTTTTTAAAATTCGATCATGAGACTTGGGGGTTGCTGGCTGGGTCAGCATTTATTGCCCATCCCTGAGGGCATGTAAGAGTCAACCACATTGCTGTGGGTCTGGAGTCGCATGTGGGCCAGACCAGGTAAGGACAACAGATTTCTTTCCCGAAAGGACATTAGTGAACTAGATGGGTTTTTACAACAATCGACAATGGTTTCGTGGTCACCTTTAGACTTTTAATTCCAGATATTGTTAAAATTGAATTCAAATTTCACTCTCTGCCATGGCAGGCTTTGAACCCGGGTCCCCAGAGCATTATCCTGGGTCTCTGGATTAAAGGCACAATTAAAAATACTTTAATATGGGCAAATGTAAAAGCTGGAACAGTTGAATTATTACTTCCAGTTTGTGAATTAACTACACAAATGATGGAATCATTGGAGATGTGATAGATGGATAGAATTGTCCGAACATTATCTAGAAATACTGCAAAATAAAAAAGGGCTAAGTTCTCTCAGGAGGTCTTACATAGAAACATACATAGAAATTAGAAGCAGGGGTCCATTTGGCCCTTTTGAGCCTGCTCCATTGACAATACCACTACACCACTGCCTCCTTCTGTGAGACACATAGGACAGGATTTCACAAAAAGACAGTTAGTCCCACTGCTGAGATCACAAGCAGGCCTCAAACCTATGCGGATGGAGAGTGGGATAGGGAGGTTGTGGGGAGGGGAGGTTCAGGGGGTTTACCATGCTAGCCAATTATGAGGCCATCATTAGGACAGCCATCCAATCAGAGGGCTGGCAGCTTGGCTGTATCAGCTGTGCCACCAATTGGTCAATGCTGAGGCTGCAGGGAGAAGGAAGGGTGCCTCCATGTTAACGCACCCTTGAAGGGTGAGTAATAGTTTTTCAAAAATGCCTGGCAGACAGGTCCTGTTGATCCAATGGGTGAACATTGCAACGGTAGTAGCCATTCATACTGAGGAGCCCTGTCCCTGTGCAAACCTGCTAGGAGGCCACCACTGTTTATCTGGCAGTCTTCCCATGTGGCAGGGTCCATGTTGACACCGGTAAAATCCCAGCGTCATTAATTGGCAAGTTAATTGCAGAGAACCAACCACCTCTGGCAGGGGGCAGCTAAGTTGCTGCCCTTCCCGCTACCATTTTTAGTGCCCTCCCAGCTCGTCTACAGAAAGCTGATAAAAATCACGATAGCAGCTGTAATTACTTTTTTTTTAATGCCTTATAGGATCCATGTAACCCGAGGAGCAGCACAAGATGTCTCCATGGTAAACTTTGCCGATTCTCCCGACCTCATTTATCATGTCAGGTACTAATTCTCAAGTTGACTCCAAAATACATGATCATGCTGTCAGTGATGGATTGGTCTTAACTTTAAGTAAGATTTCTTTCCTTGTTGCTCTGTAATGATTTAAATTGATACCCCTTTCCAAAATGTTAAGCTGCAGAATATGTGGCTTCCTTTAGATTTAAAAAAAAATCATAATATTGGTGAAGATGCAGGTGAGTTACTATGTTATTACGATCAACGTGAGGATATGTAAAACCAAAAGAACCAAATTTACTGGCATATTCATTTGAGGATAATTTGCTAATCTATAAAACAGAAATGAGGAGGAATTCCTTCTCTCAGAGCGTAATGAATCTGTGGAATTCTTTACCGCGGGGGATGTAGATAGAGGCTGGGTCATTAAGCATGTTCAAGGCTGAGATTTTTAATCAGTAAGGGAATCAAGGATTATGGGGATAAGGGTGGGAAAGTGGGGTTGAGGATTATATCAGATTGGCCATGATCTCATTGAATGGTGGAGCAGGCTCAATGGGCCAAATAGCCTATTTCTGCTTCCACATCTTCTGGTATTATAGACTAGCAAATTATCCTCAAATGAAGAAACTACAGAACAAGATTCCACTTCTCTTAACTTTTTACTTTAACCCTAATCACGGTTGGTACAAACTATAAATTACACATGAAATAGCAGATTAAACAAAGACATCTCACTGAATTTCAAGGTAATCTACTTCACTTGTATGACACCAGTTTCAGTCACAAAATACGTCCAAGTTCAGATCTTCCTTGGGCAGAATTCCAGCCACTTCCCTTCAAGTGCTTAGCCAATTCTCTGAAGGCAGTGGTTTCTGTGTAAGCAGAGTTCTGCCGATGCAATCTTTCTCATAATAGGGCACTTGTCCCCAAAAATTTCTCAATTTACAGCTGCCATTTGTCAGGGTACTGTGGATCTACCAGAATCACCTTTTAACTTGACATCCTATGGCTGATTATGGGCATTCAATCATTCAGAAGTGAAAGCAATCGTGGCTGGAGTCCCTAATATGCTTTTCCACTGCCCTCTGACCTGGTTTGCTGACTGCCTTTGCCTTCCGAGCTCTTCCCTTTCATCCTTTATGTCGGCCACACAACCTCTTTGTTGTTACTGCTTCCAGGACAAGGATTTCCTGGTCACACGGATCAGTAATTTTTATTATCCAAAAATAATAATTGATCCTGTTACAAAGTCTTAAAATTCCTTTCAAACATTTTTTTTAGAACAGTTACAGATTCCCCAAACACGTGCAACATTTCTTTATTGATGCTGTTTCTGTCTCAATGGCCGTTACAATGTGGGGGGAAAGATTTGTACAAGATAGACTCAGAAGTACAAGAAGAAAAACAGAAAAGTAACTGTTCTGTTCGGCCCAAGTGGAATACGACCCTGATATCTTTACCATCTTATGTCTGGTGACGCAAATGCTTTGTGTAGGTCAATCATGATAATGACCACCACAGCTTTTCCTGAGTTGGGTGGCTTTATTTACTATGTTATTTTTCTTCTTTTATACTTTATGACAAAACGATTCGGCAGAATTCCAAACTAATTACAGCACTATCGAACTTTGCCAAACTAAAATTCTAAATAATACAAATATTTCTGGTGACTTCTGAATGCTTTCATGTTCCAGAGTCGTACATTAAAGGACTGCTTCAAGCATTCCTGAGTGCAGGCTGGCTTGCCTTTTTGCA